>NW_024704759.1:2499156-3012742 GCF_018977255.1 Callorhinchus milii
GGCACATACATGACGTTTTGCCCACAAAATACACAATTCGCCTTACAGTGTATGCTCTGAGACTCTTGGAGACTTCTCAAAGACATGATAAGGAGCTATATCAAATGCCAGGGTTGTTATTATTATTATTATAACCATAGACATTTGAAAGCACAGAATAAAGCCATTCAGCCCATCGTGTCTGCGCTGGCTCTTTTAAGAGCAATCGTTTCAGTCCCATTCCCCTCCTTCCCTGACTTACAACAACAACAAGATTTCATTTATAGAGCGTCTTTCACGTCGGGAGGACGTCCCAAGGTGCTGTACAGTTGGGTCGGGACCCGAGCCTTGGGGAGAAATGGTCAGGTTGAGGGGAGGGAAGGGGGGCGAGGAGGGGGTAGAGAGTCGAGAGGGGAGCTGAAGGTTCGGTCAAAGAGAAAGGTCTTGAGACCGGCCTTGAAGGAGGAAAGGGAGGAAGCGGCAAAGGCACTGGGGATAGAGTTCCAGAGCCTCGGGGCTGAGAGGCTGAAGGCCCAGCCATCGGTGGTCGGGCGGGGGATGTGGAGCAGACTGGAGCCAGAGGAACGGAGGGTACGGGCAGGTAGGTAGGGGGATAGTAGGTCGGAGAGGTAGGAGGGAGCAAGGCCGTGAATGGCCTTGTAGGTGAGGATGAAATCTTGAAATCGATCCTCTGGGGGATGGGGAGCCAGTGGAGGCGAGCGAGGGTGGGAGTGATGTGGTCCCGAAGCCTGGTGCGGGACAGTACACGAGCTGCAGAGTTCTGAATGACCTGCAGTGTGGAGGGAGGTGCCGGGAAGGCCGGCGAGGAGAGAGTTCCCATAGTCCAGCCTTGAGGTGATAAAGGCGTGGACCAGAGTTTCAGCCGCGTGAGGGGTGAGGTAGTGCCGTAGTCTGGCGACATTCCAGAGGTGATGGAAGGCGGTGCCAGTTGTGGTGCGGATATGAGGGAGAAAGGACAGCTCAGGGTCAACAGAACCCGAGGTTCCTGACTGCTTTGAGAGGTGGAGAGTGCAGCCTTGGATGCTGATGGTGTCAGCGCCTGAGGTGCGGAGGCACTGACGTGAGCCAATCAGGAGGGCCTCAGTTTTGCGCACGTTGAGCTGAAGAAGTTGTCTCTCGTCCAGGACTCGATGTCGGACAGACAGCTGTCAGGACATCGGTGGTCGTGAAGTTGAGGGTAGAGGAGGAAAGGTAGAGTTGGGTGTCATCCGCATACATGTGGAAGTTAACCCCATGTCTGCGGATGATATCACCACAGGGGGAGCATATAGAGGGTGAAGAGGAGGGGACCGAGGACAGAGCCCTGAGGACACCGCACAAGACAGTGCGGGGGGTGGAGGAGAAGCCATTCGTGGAAACAAAGTGAAGACGGTGGGAGAGGTACGACCTAAACTACTCAAGGACAGGGCCTTGAAGGTTGAGGTGAGAGGACAAGCGGTGGAGAAGGATAGCGTGGTCGACCGTATCGAATGCTGCCGATAGGTTGAGGAGGATGACTCTGGAACTCTATCCCCCAGTGCCTTCGCCTTACTTCCTCCCTTTCCTCCTTCAAGGCCGGTCTCAAAACCTTTCTCTTTGACCGAGCCTTCAGCTCCCCTCTCGACTCTCTTCCCCCTTCTCGCTCCCTCCCATCCCTCCTCTCACCCTGACCATTTCCCCCCTCCTCGCTCCCTCCCCTCCCCTCACCCTGACCATTTCCCCCCTGCTCGGGTCATGACCCAACTGTGCAGCGCCTTGGGACGTCCTCCTGACGTGAAAGGCGCTTTATAAATGGAATCTTGTTGTTGTTGTTGTTGTTGATGAGGAGGCAGAGGGAGCCCTGGTCACAGATGGTCAGGATGTCATTGGTGACCTTGACCAGGGCAGTTTCTGTCCTATGGGCAGCACGGAAACCCGACTGAAGGGGTTCGAATAATGAATGGTGGAGAGGAAAGAGCACAGCTGGGAGGCGATAACTCGTTCCAGGACCTTGGAGGAAGGTGTGAGGGGTGTGTGTATGTGTGAGGGGTGTGGTGTGTGGGTGGTGGAGGGGTGGTGGTGTATGTGTGAGGGTGTGTGGTGTGTGTGTGTGTGAGGGTGTGTGTGTGTGTGAGGGTGTATGTGTGGGGGAGTTGATCCCTGGCTGTGGCTCAGCTCTGAGGCTATGTGTGCGCTCATCCACAATGTGCGTGGATTTTGTAATTAAATATGGACATTGCTTTTCCTCTGTGTGTGTGTGTGTGTGTCTCTGGCTCTGTGTGTGTGTGTGTGTGTGTGTGTGTGTGTCTGTGTGGTCTATCTGTGTGTGTATGTGTGTATCTGTCTCTATGTGTGTCTCTGGCTCTCTGTGTGTGTGTGGTTGTCTGCCTGTGTGTGTATGTGTGCCTGTGATGTGCATGTCTCATTTGTGTCTCTGTGTGTCTGTGTGTGTGTGTGTGTGCGTGTCTGTGTGTGTTTGGGGGGCGGTGGCGGGAGGGGTGGGGTGGGGTGTGGGGGGAATCATCACAGGTTAAATCAGCACCACTGGATTTGCATCACATTTGTTAATCCATCTCCCAAACCCTCCTTTTACGCTGATGCACCTGGTTTCCGTGGGGACACCCCTCACACACACAGACATCCCCCCACGCTCTCACACACACACACACACGCACACGCACACGCACACACGCACACACACACACACACACACGCACACCCTCACATACACACAGGTGATTCAGCCTTCAATGTTCCGATTGTTTAAGGTGAAGTTGCCACAGTCCATCTCCAAGAGTATGTGCGTGTGTGTTTGTGTCTGCGTGTGCGGGTTGTCTTATTCTAAAATTTATCATAACGTACTGGGTTTTGGCACCTAATGATCCTCGCATTTGACAGATCACATCATCGACACCATCTTAAAGCTCCTCGCAGGATTTTACTGTAAAGTGTAGTGATTGTGTATTTGTGGACTGACACGGTACAGTAGGTGTGAAGTGAGTGATCTACGGTGGGAGTGGGTGGGATTGTTGGCCATGGTACAGGAAGAAGTTCAAATAGTGCCATGAGATCTTTAATATTAATATGAACGGGCAGATTACAATACAATAACAATAATAATAATAATAATAATAATCCTTGCATTTGATATAGCGCCTTATCACGTCTTCAAGATGTCTCAAAGCGAGAATATACTGTGAGGTGTAGTGACTGTGTATTTTTGTGGGTGAAACGCGGCAGCCAATTGACCACAGCAGCGTCCCACAAACAGTCGTGGAGTGAGTGACCACATTGTTAGTATTAATATTTTTATGGGATTATTACCTCCCGGAAAGCGATCTGCTAATCAACTAACAACGGGGTTCCTACTGCTTGGTAAAGAGAGGAAAAATACCTGAAGCAATGTACTGATGTTGTTGCTGATACGTGTCTGTCAGCGATATAGCAGGGTTTAATGTATCATTTGAAGGACGACCTCAACCACAACAACAACAACAAGATTCCATTTATAGAGCGCCTTTCACGTCGGGAGGACGTCCCAAGGCGCTGTACAGTTGGGTCAGGACCTCTTGCTAACCGTAGTGTTTGGCCCTTCCCAGTCCAACATTGAAGTGTCAGCCCAGACTGTGACTTCAAATTCCCTAAATGGGACTTGAAATTTCGCCCATAAATATACGGTCAATTCACTTTACGGTCTGTTCTGTGAAGCGCTCTGAGATGTCGAGAAGACGTGAAAAGCACTATATCAAAATGCAAGTATTATTATTATTACAAGTTTCTGGCTCCTTAGACAGAGAGACACACTTGCAACATTTGTAAGTGAAAGTAGAATGAATCGAATCTTAATGTAACTAAATCTCAAGGAAGTTTTTGTTTGTGGTTTAATAATAATATAATAATGATCCTTGCATTTGATACAACAACAACATGCAGTTATATAACGCTCTTCACATGGGGTAGCGTCTCAGAGCGCTTCAAATACAGCACGTTATCACGTCATTGAGACATCTCAAAGCACTTCATAGAAAATATTGACTGTGTATTTTGTTATGAACTGGATTGGAGAGTGTGTCAGCCGAGGCTATATCAGTTCAAAGTCCCAACTTGGGGCTTGAACCCATAACCTTCTGACTTAGAGGTGGGAGGCTTACCCCCTGAGCCAGGCTGACATCACATACTGATACCAGCTTTGTCTTTCGCGTCTGACTTGTCATCAATCATCAGTTACGCAGCCAGAAACTGGCGTGGAGGGGGGAGGGCGGGTGTGGGGAGGGGGTTAAAGGTGAATGTTAATGCAACGCCCCTCACCTCACATTCTTGAAATTGACATCCACTCTGAAAATGCAATTAACCCGAGAACAGATGGTCACAGGAAGAAAATATTTGAACAGATAGGATTCTTCAGCTCCTAGCGTTAGCTGGAGGATATTTAATGCTAACTAAGGAGTTGTATGCTCGGAATATGAGGGTATTCTGGGCGAGTGCTGCATTGTCGGAGGTGACTTCCTTCGGATGAAATGTTAAACACGCTGTCGATATCGTGTCTGCCTGTTCAGGTGGATGTTAAAGATCCTGCAGTGCTATTCCCAAAGGAGAAGAGCGTTTCTCACAGCGTTCTGGCCAACAATTCCCTTGACAAAAAGAATTGGTCGTTTGTGGGACATTGCTGTGCGCAAATTGGCTGGTGGGTTGGCCTACAAAATGAACAGTTACTACGCACATTTTACAGGAAATCCTGTGAAGCGCTTGAGACATCCTCCCAATGTGAAAGGCGGGACATCGAGTGTAACGACTTCAACAACAGCAACAACTTGCTTTTATATAGCATCCTTTGCGCAGGGCTGCGTCTCGGAGCGTTTAAACGTAATGATTATTCTTATTATATGCAAGACAGAAGAAAACCATTGAGGTTCATCTCATTTGTGAAGCGGTTTGAAATGTCCTCCTGAAGTGAAAGGTGTTGTTCCAAATGCAATGATTATTAAGGATTATCGTTATCTGTCCTGTATCTCTTGCGCTCCTCAAATAATCTATTTGCCGAACAGCTACTTAATCCCTCCATAACACAGACATGTTTGTTTCCAGCAGATTTTAAAACCTGCTTTAAACTTCTCCCATCAAATTGAACAGAAGAATAATGTTTACAGCATAAAATTACACATTTTCTGAAGTGAAGACATTATTTTTGATCATCGCCTCATGGTTTATTTACTGTGATTTGATGTTTGCTCTCCAAAGAAGACAGCAATCAGTGTTTTTAGTTGGTGTGAGAGATATGGTTGCAGGAGTTATTTGTGTTTATCAAACCAAATCAAGCCATTTTATTATGAGGGTATGGAATGTTTTGCCACCTGTGGCTATTAATAATAATAATCCTTGCATTTGACATAACGCCTTATCACATCGGTGATACGTTTCAAACCGCTTCACAACACATGTGTAAAGTGGATTGACTGTGTATTTTATGGGCGATACGCGGCAACCAATTGCACACGGCAGAGTCCCACAAACAGTCAATGTTTCAAAGGAAAATTGATAAACTTTGGTAGAGGAACAATTTATTAAAGGGCAAAGAGAAAGGCCAGGGAAATTGGGATTAGTTGCCTCTAGTGGAGAGAGTGGTTGCATGGACCAAATGAAACTTTTATTCTGACTATAGGAAGCATGTCTTGGAGAAGATACAATACAAAATTACATTTGTTTAGCACCTTTCACATCGTCAGGATGTCCCAAAGCGCTGGACAGTCAAGGATTTGGACCCGATCAGAGGGAGGGTTGGGATCAGGGAGGGTGGAGGGCAGGGAGTGTAGGAGGTGACCAAAAGCGAGGTCAAAGAAGAGGGTTTTGAGACTTGCCTTGAAGGAAGCAAGGGAGCCTGGTGGGGAAGGATGACTGGCGGACATGGAATAGACCAAAGCCTGCTGCGTGGAGGGAGCGGACGGGTTGACATAGGGTTGGCAGGTCACAGAGATAGGAAGGGGCAAGGCCATGGAGGGCCTTGAAGGCGAGGACGAGGATTTTGAACTCTATCCTCTGGGGGCTGAGGGGCCGGGCGAGGGTGGGGGTGATGGGGTCACAGAGCCTGGTTTGGGAGAGGACACGAACTGCAGGGTTCTGGATGATCTGCATCTCATGGAGGGAAGAGTTGGGAAGGCCGGCAAGCAGGGATTTGGTGTAGTTGAGCCTAGATGTGATGCAAAAGAGATTTTACCAGAATGATGCCAGGGATGAGGGACTTCAGTTATGTGGAGAGACTAGAGAAGCTGGGATTCTTCTCCTTAGACCAGCGAAGGTTAAGGGAGATTTAGCAAAGCTGTTTAAAATTATCAACAGTTTCGATAAGAGTAAATAAGGAGAAAAAGTTTCCACTGGCAGGTGGGTCGGTAACCAGAGCACACAGATTTAAGAATATTCTTTTTTTAACAAAGCGATCTGTTACGATCTGGAATGCACAGCCTGAAAGGGGGTGGAAGCAGATTCAATAATAACTTTCAAAAGGGAATTGGATACGTACTTGAAAAGGAAAAATTTGCAGGCTATAGAGACAAAGTAGGATTAATTGGGATAGCTCCTTCAAAGAGCCAGCACAGACACCCTGGGCCGAATGGCCTCCTTCTGTGCTGTAGTTTCTTTGATTCTTACAGCCACTTTGGCTGGATGCACTGCAATACAACACAGGTAGATAGTAAGTGGGCTGAAGTTTACAGTAATACGCTCATTTTAATCGTGATTTTGAGCACCAGGTGAAACTTTTGGCAACAGGTTGAAGGCAAAACAAAACAAGTTCTCGTTGCATCACCTCGAGCGCAAGTTTCAGCAAAATATTTTGAATGTTTGCAAGTGTTGTGTGTGTGTTTTTGTCATTTCGGAACAGGAAGTGTTCCTTCTGTTAATCAGAAAGTGATGCAAGCAAAAAAAAACTACCCAACACATTTTGTGGACAATTGCGCCAGTTCTGAGTAATGTGAGCGCATTTCGCCCACAAAATATCCACAGTCAATCCACTTTACAGTATATTCTGTGAGGCGCTTTGAGATGTCTCAATGACGTGATTGGGCGCAATATCAAATGCAAGGGTTATTAGTGGTAGTAGTAATGGTAATATTGTTGCTTTCATAGATAGGGCTGTGTGAGCTCTTGAACCTTTGTGTCCACTGAGTCTACAACTTAACACTTACGCAATGGAAATGGTCAAGTACAATAATAATCAAAATGTCCAGAAGGGAATTAAACCAAGTTCAAACTGTCTATAACCTCCTTGGTGAGGGCACATATCAATACATTGTGCAGTTTTGGATACCCAGCCTTTCCAAAGCACATTGGTCCATTGAAAGGATTCAAAGGAAAGCAACGGTTGATTTTGCTTCTTAGGTTTCTCAAGTTACCGAGAGAGGCAAAAAGATCGCCTGTTTTCAGTGGAGAAAGGATGATTGAGTGAAGGAGAAGGCAGGACTTTAAAATGCTGAGATGAATGGAGAATAGATGCAAGGAAGTGATTTAACACAAAATGCAAACAACAGCCAACAAAATAAAAAATCCTGTGAAGAGCTTTGAGCACTTTCCCAATGTGAAAGGCACTATATCAAAAATGTAAGGATTAATAATAATAATAATGATAATAATAATAATAAGGTTGCCTGGTCTTACTTAGCCTGTGAGACCATTTTATTGTCTTAAAATTCAAGACTGTGCACCATTCGTAACAGTTTGTTTCCCACAGTTCTTGAAAAAAAACTGGCTTCCAAACTGGATTGAATTTTAGACAAATGTCAAATGTTATAAAAAGCCGTGTTGGAATAATAGATGCTTTATTCGCGCCACAGCTCTGTATCTGTTTACAGTGAACGAGTCAGCCTGACACTAAAGAAGCCAAATTGATTTCCTACTCTGTTTCTCAACCCTTGTGTTCCAACTGAGGCCGGGTGGGCCACATCCTGACCCTGTGTTCAATTTGCAAAAAAAAATGTAGCTTTCGGCACAAAAAAAGAAATCATCATAAATTTGTTTCCATTGGAGACTCAGTAGCCACAAGGAGCAAAACACAGCACTATAGGTGCACTGCAACCATTTCATCATCGACCACGCTCATAACCTTACGAATAGCTGTCTAGCGCTTTGAGACATCATTCCGACAGAAAAGGAGTTATTTAAATGTAAATTGTTGTTGTTGAACGACAGGTTTAAACTCTGTAGCCATCATAAACTAAAATAGATCACATGATGATAATAATAATAATAATAATAATCCTTGCTTTTGATATAGTGCCTTATCACATCTTTGAGACGTCTCAAAGCTCTTCACAGAATATACTGTAAAGTGAATTGACTGTATATTTTGTGGGGCAAATGTTACTCTACATACAGTAAATAAACACCTTAGCAAACCCTAAATTATTTATCGGAATAATCTGTTCCTGAAACATCACCCAGGGAATCATAAGCACAGCTATGACAGCTGTGACTGTAGAGCTGTTTTAGGAGGAACTTGCATTTTTGTAGCACCTTATTACAAAACTTCTCGAGTCACAAGTAAATATTGTCTACTAAGTGGAGCATTTTAGCCTGGGCATCTACAATCACAGGTAAAACAGTAGCAACAAAGATAGAAATAAATAACTGAAGGCTAAAAGAAATCCTGACACAGCCAAGAATACAACTAACTGAAGAAAATAAAATGATGCAGAACTTTGCATTATCAAATACTATTGACTAACGTCAAGACACCTACACTTAAATAATAATATTCTTTGCATTTGCTGTACCTTCTTACCTCAGCACTTTTTTTAAAATGTGAAGTGTAGTGACTGTGTATTTTGTAGAAGAACGCGACAGCCACTTTGTGCACCGAAATGCTTCCCGAACAGCCATGATGTGAATGATTATTGTTATCTGGGGATTGTTGGTCAGGACTCCGGGGGGAAACTACCTTCTCTTTTTGATTAGTGCCAATGGAGCCTTTATGTCCATCTGAACAGGCAGATGGTTGAATATCTCATCGGAAGGACAGACAGCTATATATAGCGCTCTCCGAGCATCGCACTCCACCCCGAAACTCTGGATCTCTCTCCCTCAATCCCTCCGCCTTGCCCCTAAGGTCCCCACTTTCAAATCCCATTTAAAGACCTTACTTTTTGATTGTGCGTAATGTCAACTCCCCCCTCCCTCACCCCTTGGCTCGGGGTCAGTCTCTGACACTGTCAAGCGCTCCGGGACGCTATCCCGCGTGAAGGTTGCTATCTAAATGCAAGTTGTTGATGTCGTTACCTTGGAGTGTTAGCCTAGATGGCTATCAGCTCAACGTCCCGACATGGGACTTGAACCATTTATGCACCAATTCAATTCTGTGTTAACTACACTGACCGTTTCTGTTGGAAAGAAAGAGGACCCTTCGCCTCTGAATCCTACTGCATCCAAACTCTTGGTGTATCCAAACTCTCATTTGAAATCTAGCTGCTATGTTATAATAGGCAAATCAGTTTGGTCTATTGCCATAAATAACTGTTGGCAATATTGACATGTTTTACATGTTTTCCTATCTGATTGCGAATGCCTGTCCCAATGAACATTGTATGAAAATGAGACCTGCTGAAACATGTTTCACACAAACCTTTATACTGAGGGCCTGGAAGCACAGAAAGTGAAGGTGAATGTAAGGCAGTCTCAGTCCTATGGACATCTATGAATGTCACAAGAAAGCCTTTGATTTCGGGAGCGATTAGGAGTGAAATAAAACCAATGGGGAATTCATTTGGATTCCATCAATTTTCGAGCAACTCCTTTCATTATTTATAATAATAATAATCCTCACATCTTCGCATAGCGCCTCCTCACATCTTCGAGACGTCTCAAAGTGCTTCACAGACTATACTGTAAAGTGAATTGACCATATATTTTCTGAGCGAAACACGGCAGCCAATTGTGCACACAGCGTCCCACAAGCAGTCGTGGATTGAGTAACTGAATTATTATACTTTTTATTTACTGTAGGAATTATTATTTTTGAAGGAATTATTACCCACGGAAAAGCGATCCACCAATCGACTAACAACCAGATTCGTACCAGGTAAACAAGCGTGTGGAGTAAGGAAACTTGCCTAACATTTCACCCTGGCTGGAAATCGAACCCAGGTCCTCTTGCTTGCGAGGCGAGTGCTCTAAACAATACGCTACAGGACTCCACTTAATTGATTGTGGTTGTGGGTTGGTGGGGGGAAAGACCTCCGTGATGGTAGATATTTACTTACCAAAGTCTTCGCTCAGGTCCTATTTTAAATCAATGTCTTATACTGTAAAACAGTAGGCTATCCTGCCCAAGAAGCCGATTCTGGTCATTTTCCTAGATCCTGTCAGGTCTTTCAATTTGCCCACCTTTACTCCAAATCCCTTAATAATCTATTTCCATTTTGGTATCGAGCCCCATCGCTGTATCTTGAAACCTTTGGCAATTTGAATCCCTGGTAACTCCGATCTATTAACCTGTGTCCACAACCTTTCAGTGTCTGGGAAGTGCATCTCACATCCTCCCAAGCTTTTGTGTGAAGTTTATGATTAAAGGTTATTGCAGTAATTGATGTCGAAGGACTTACCAGGACATGGGAAGCTCAGCTTGCAAAGGGTTTCAGGATACAATACTGTACAAATGACACAGAGAGAACGGGATTAAATAGATTGCTCTTTAAAAGGGCCATCGCAGACAAAATGGGCTGAATGGCCTTCTTAAGCACTCTGGGGCACTACACTACGTAAGGGGCACTATGTAAATGCACGTTGCTCTTCAAATGTAAATGTGTATGGTTCTAATATGAGAAGGGAAATAGGGCCATTTTACCACTAGAAAAGATGAAGAAGACAGAGGGCATATATTCCTGAGGTTTCTGGTATTTTGTAGATCTGCCGTGAAGATTGCTCGAGAAATGTGTGACCTGCGCACAGACAAAATAATGGCTTTGGGGTTCAAACCTCCCAAAAAATATTGCTTTTAAAATCCCAATAGACAGGGAAAAATACGAACAGCACAGAAATAAAATATAATGCTTTCACCTTGATGTATAGTGAGTCATTTCACAACCTGAAGAACAGAAACAAAATCCTATTTGTGCGGCATAAATGAATGTAAAGCAAAGTTCCTCTGTTAGCAATCTTGGGATTAGGGGTTATTAAGAAAAGCAGCCCTGGAAAGTTAGATGTCTTATTGTTACAACTGAGGATGTAATTATAAGACTTGGTATTGAAGACAAATGTTTAGACAATACAGGAGATATCACATCATGTATTGTTATGTTTGTAATTGTTTTCAAAATACCTTGCCTACATTGTGTTGGGTTTTCTAATTTGAACTCTGCTAAAAATTACACGTGGAATACATTAGGACAGTTATTGAAGAGATCTTTACTGTGCGTTCAGCAACACCTCAATCTAATGATGCATTTTATTGCATATATATTGTTTCAGTAAAACAAATGCAAAATGGAATAAGCCCAATTGAGGGAGACGCAATGTCACACAGTGAGCGCTGCGAATTTACAAACAGAACATTCTAGAAAGGCCGAGCAGGGCCAATGTTGCAAGAGAAGTGTAGAGATAAAGGAGCCGATTCAATCCTCTTTAATTTTCACTTTTACCTGCCAGGAATCTCCCGGATATTCTGTTTTTAATCTGAAATCAAAGTTGTCGGAAACGCAAGTTACTAATACCTGTGAACGTTTCTAGTAAACAACAATGACAACTTCACGCGGGCTAGCGTCCCAGAGTGTTTTACCCGGGGAAAGAGATTTTATTATTGTGGAGGCCAGTTTCATTTTTAAGACCTGTGGAAAACCGGCTACTCAATTAAATCCGAATTTATGAATTTTTCACAATTCTGTGCAATCTTAGTTTTTTAGGCAAGACTGGGTTTATGGGCTAAGACTATGTGGAATTTTGGGGCCTCTGATACCTTGTTAGTGGAACCTTAATTGACTCTGACATTGACATTGTAATTAAGATTTTTTTTTGCCTCCCTTACAAACGATACCTAACACTGGGAGAATTTTTTTTTTAAATCACTGTGTAATTGCATTAAGAAATTTAACAAAAATAGAAAATGACTTAAATTGCAATCCTGGAAATGTAATTCTGTTTGCAGACCTGGCAATGATACGGTCTTACAATTGTCTTATAAACCATGTGCAAGGCACCAGAGTCTTCATAATTTTTACAATGCCCGTAAAAACCTGAAAGAATCTCGGTACAATACAATTTACATTTGTGTAGCGCCTTTCATCTTGGCAGGATGTCTCAAAGCCCTTAAACATTGCTGGCACCTGGACTGGGGTTGGAATCATGGATAATACAGAACACAGCAAAACAATGCCAGCTCATTAATAATTAATAAATGATAATAAAAATGCAAGGATTATTATTTATTATATTCCAGAGCTGCTCCTACACACTTGCTCTAATGCTTTCTCTCTCTCTCTCTCTCTCTTGCTCTCTCTCTCTTTCTCTTTCTCTCCTTTTAGAATGTTTCCCATCAGATACTTATCCAATTCAATCCCAATGATTTATTCACAAAATCACAGGATTGGTTTGTATGAAAAAGTCCCTTTGGCCCATCTGATTTCAACCCTCCAGAATACCCACCCTATCGTCCTCCCATCACAGCATCAAACTACTTTTCTTTTTGATATAAATGTCTCCTGTCTTCCTTCCTGCCAACCTGCTCCAGTTGTTAATTGTACACCGGGAAGCTTATCAAGAGCAGGATTGAACTGTGGATCTTTGTAAAAGGAAGATGGAAAGAGGAACTGTGTGCACACGCTGTGGTTTCCTTAGGCAGAGGCTGACCAATATGTTAGCAAAATTAGTATGAAATGCGCGAGTGAATGGCATAACGTTCATGGCTTGCCACATCATCACAGTA
Source organism: Callorhinchus milii (assembly GCF_018977255.1). Lineage (NCBI taxonomy): Eukaryota > Metazoa > Chordata > Chondrichthyes > Chimaeriformes > Callorhinchidae > Callorhinchus > Callorhinchus milii. The sequence goes on from NW_024704759.1 coordinate 2,512,016, forward strand.
GGTCAGCCTGGTTGGTTCAGTGTGGTGTGTAGCACTCTCGCTTTGGAGTCAGAAAGTCATAATAATAATAATAATAATAATAATCCTTGCATTTGATATAGTGCTTTTCACGTCTTCTAGACGTCCCAAAGCGCTTCGCAGAATAGACTGTAAAGTGAATTGACATATATTTGTGGGCGAACGTGGCAGCCAATTGCGCACAGCAATGTCCCACAAACAGTCGTAGATTGAAAATGACCAATTTATTATTGTTTTGTTTTGAAGCGATTATTATTAGGCTCTGTGTGGAGTAAGGAAACTTGCCCAAGGTTTCGCCCTCTGCCTGGAATTGAACTCAGGTCTCTCACTTGCAAAGCGAGTGCTCTAACCACTGAGCTACAGGACTCCACATATATAGGTTCATGCCCCACGTTGGGGCTTTGAGCTTCTTTTAGTGTGAGGTGACACTCCAGTGCAATGCTGGTGGGGATTGTCAGTGTTGTGGCCCTTCGGATGAGATATTAAACTGAGGCCCTGTTTAATGTCTCACCCCTGTTGATTCCAACCCCCAGCACTGCATTGGAGGGTCAGGCTAACAGCCTGCGTGCATGTGATTTCTAACGAGTCATTTTCATACATTTGCATTTTTTATGTGATGGAAAGCCTGGTATTATCAGTGGTGCAGATAGGCAGAAACATTGAAAACTACAGCACAGAAGGAGGTAATTCAGCCCATCGACTCACAGAGCAAGGGAATCAATTCAATTCCGAGTCGCCTGTGCAAGGGATAAAAAAACACAGAGGGTAAGAACGTGAGATCTCTTCCTACGAATTTCAGATTGTTCAGAGCTGAATCTTGAGTCAAACCTAGCCTCCGACAATCGGTTTCCGATCTGCAAAATTGAAATCCAGATTACCCGAAGCTGGAAGAATCCTGCTTTGATCGACCATCCAAATTGTACGCGATGGATTCAAATTCAACCAACCACCCACTCTTACCCTCCACCCCTATTGCTTCCAACCCCCAGCTCGGGTGCAAACCCTTGACTGTCCATTGCCTTGCCTTGGGACGTCCTTCCGACATGAAAGGCACTGTGTAAATGTAAGTTGTTGCTGTTGTTGTTGAACATGAAATTAAAATCCCAAATCTCTTCTCGGTGAAATAATAGATGAGGCTTGTCTCTCGCTCAGCAACAGTAACTTTGTGCCTTAGTCACAGCGTTCCTTCAGTAAAGGCTTTATTCTGTGGCTGCAAGATCCTCTGACTATGATTTTGTGCGCAGGAGCTGGCGGGATCTGCTCACAGCAAAATTATCCTCTCTCTCGCACTCACAGCCAGCCAGTCACATTGCAATAAGTCAAGGATTGTTCAATTGGTGTGTTTTTTTTATTCCCACTTTACAGTAAATCCTATGAAGCGCTTTGAGATGGCTTGTAACATCCCCCTGAAGTGAAGGGGCTATATAAATGTAATTTGTTGTTGTTGATAACGTGATAAGGTGCTATTTCAAATGCAAGGATTATCAAATGCAAGGATTATTATCTCAAATGCAAGGATTCTCGTTGTAATCTCAAAGTACTTCACAGGTAATTCTTGTTGCGTGTACCTGTGGTCAAAAGATGGCAGGCACTTTGCACACAGCAGAGTCCCACAAACAGCAGCGCTCCCCCCACCCTCCAGCACTGCACTGGAGTGTCGGGCCTGGACTGTGATCCCAATGTGGGACTTGGACCCATGGCCAGAGAGTGACCTAACTGACTGCTACCCACGTTGACACCACCCAGATCGTATTTTCCCGTAACATTTAGTCACGACCTGTTTGTCCAAGAATAATACTGAGCTCGAGTGCTGCAGACTTGATGCAATCGTGAAGGAGATTAAAAGTTTACATTACCACAGGAAAAAATATACCTACATCAGAAGGACAGGAAACAGGAAGTCTTTCAGCCAAGTCTCTCGATATAAAAGATACCCTTGGTAGAAAAAATAAGAATAAGCCAAATACTAGAATTTCTGGCATTCTGTCCTGACAAAGCAAATACGAAAATGTTAAAAANGCAAGAGAGTCCGTCTGTTTGACCAGTGAGGTGGATGGAGTTCGTCTTTTTGTAAACCGTGTTTTATTTTGCTGTGTCGTGTGTGTGTGTTTTTCTTTAAAGCACCGAAGATCTGAACAGCAAGAGAGAAGAAACAGCAAATGTCGCAGAATGAGATCTCAACCACCACCCAATCCACAGCCAATCATAGATCAAATCCATGCTGTTTCTGCTGGTGCTGTTGCTGCGGCTGCTGGTATGTCCGACAATCTATACAGTAAAACCTAGTGGTAAAAAATAAATTCCTTACGCCTTACGCTTTAGCAGGTGAAAGCATTCTAAACGCCACACAGGATCCTAATGAATAACCAACCTCAATCAGAATTACTGTCGGTCTTCCTCAAACCCAGTTGATTAAATTTAAGTCGTAATTACATTTATTTCAGCAGCCTATTTTTATACCCTTTTTCTCTTACTCGAAGGACATGCTGCATTCCTGCAGAAAACAAAAGCCAGTCTCTGGGAGCCCTGTGCCCACAGAGAGCTTATACAGTGTTTTTTTATATAATACCCCACCCCCCCCCCATCCCCGAGCCCCACTCAAATTACTTTGAGACATAATTTGATTTACGTTGCTTTGTTAAAAGAAAGTGAACGACATTTGTTCTTAAGGCCCATCGTTCACACACTGCACGGTAAACCTTTCTGGGAAATCAGACACTTACGCAGGTAAGTTAGATCTTTGCAGTGGCTGTGAACAATCACATAATTGATGTTTAGTTGTCTGTAGAGTGTGGTCCTTCTGCAGAAATGATTTCCCAGAGCTGAGTCTTGCGGAGAGGTTTGTACACCACAATGTCTTTGCGTTAAGCTTTCTGTTCATTTTATCTCAAAGCACTTTGCAGGTAATTCCTGTTGAGTGTAGTGACTGTGCACCGAGAAGCAAAGATGGCAGGCAATTCGCACACAGCAAAGTCTCTGAACAGCAGTGCTCCCCCCCAATCCCCCCCACCCCCACCGATTCCAAACAGTTCTGCTTCTGAGAGAGAGAGGGAGAGAGTGACATTTTCAGTGAGTATCAAAAAATATCTAGGGGCTGAATTTTCTTTTTCCTTTTTTTTATAAAAGAAACTTAGGTGTAAAAACCGTCTGAACAAAACACAGCGATTGCTAACTCAATTGCAGAAATGCCCACTGTTGCTCAATCCATTTCTCATGGGCTTAGGCTTAAGACCGTTGTCTTGAAATTGAAATTTCTTAAATTCAACCTTATTGCGGAGCACTGAGGCACTATTCTAACGTGAAGAACGCTGTACAACGGCAAGTAGGAAGACTTGTCTGAGGCTGGAACCGCTGGAATCATTTACAACAACAACAATAACAAAATTGCATTTGTAAAGCGCCTTTCACGTCAGGAGGTCGTCCCAAGGCGCAGGACAGTCAGAGTTTCGAACCTGAGCTGGGGGTCGGGGTCGGGGAGGGTGGAGGGCTGTGGGGGGAAGCAGGGAGATCGAAAGCACGGTCGAAGAGGAGGGTCTTGAGATGAGTCTTGAAGGAGGCGAGGGAGGGGGCGAGGAGGAGGAAGTGCGGGGATGAATTTCCAGTGGATGGGAGCAGAGTGGAAGAAGGCCCACCTGCCAATAGTGGGGTGAGATGAACGACTTGATGCTATAAAGGGAAGACTTCTCGAGGTGTTCCGAGACAATGATATAAAATCGGTCGAAGAGCCTTCAACCGAACTGACAACTGATCTAACAATCTTTAAACGTGTGTTTTCTTTGGTTTTAGAATGGTGTAAATTACATATTCCTTGAATGTCAATTCTCTTTCTCTCTCTCTCTCTCTCCCACCCAAACCCACCTCCCCCACAGTTTCATTTCTCTTTCAAGTCGTGATGGGTTTTTGTTTGTCATGAAAACCACACAGTAGGAACTAGATTTCCTGTCTCGTGGATGTTTCAAAAAAATCTTTCTTCCTTTGCCAGTGCACATCAACTGAAACATTAGTTAGTAGAGACCCACTTCCTTAAACCACTCTTTCAAGAAACAGGCATTCTCTTGTTGTCAAACCACTTTTATTTTACGGTTGTGCAAAAAAGCAGCAGGTGTAACCCTCATGTTCTTCCCCAGAGCACGGCAAACTCAACTCAAGTTGCATTTATATAGCGCCCCTCACTCATGCAGGATAGCATCCCAGAGCGCTTGACAGTGGCGGAGCACGACACCAAGCCGGGGAGGTGACCGTAGGCACGGTCGGAGAGGAAAGTCTTCAGGCGCGACCTAAAGATGGGCGAGGAAGGAGCAAGGCGGAGGGGTAGAGGAAGGGAGTAGTAAGAAATTCAGGGAGTAGTGGCTGAAAGCGTGGCCACCCGTGGTGGAACGGAGGACACGAGGGAAGAAGCCAGTTGAGCGGAGGCAGAGGGCTGTGGGTTGGGGGGGTTTAAGCAGGTCGTAGAGGCAGGGAGGGGCCCGGGCATGAAGGGATTTGAAAATGAGTGTGAGGATCTTGACATTGATCTGTTTGGTGATAGGGAGCCAGTGGTGCCTGGCTACAACTGGTGTGACAGGGCTACGGGTGAGTAATGCACCTAAACAGTCATATTTATTCTTCAGTTGCTTAAAATCTGTACAGATGTGTGTGCAGACATACATAAAGGCTAAGACTAGGGAGAAGTTGGGGCCCTCTGGTGTCCGATAAATGCGATAATGCCTTTTGCCTTTTGACGATGTGAGCTCAAAGTCCTGACGTGGGTGGGGGCTCAAACTGAACCCACCACCTTCTGCCTCAAAAGGCGAGAACGCCAGCCACTGAGCCGGGCTGACAGCTTAGCTGCATCTAGTGACGCTCGGAAATGTAGCTCTCACGCGCGTGTTTTAAAAACACGTGATAAGGCGTTAAATCAAAAGGGAAGCATTATTATTACTACCCCAGAGGATCGAATTCAGGATCCTCATCCTCACCTACAAGGCCATTCACGGCCTTGCTCCCTCCTACCTCTGCGACCTACTATCCCCCTACCTACCTGCCCATACCCTCCGTTCCTCTGGCTCCGGTCTGCTCCTAATCCCCCGCCCCAACTGCTCTACCATCGGTGGCCGGGCCTTCAGCCTCTCAGCCCCGAGGCTCTGGAACTCCATCCCCCAGTGCCTTCGCCGCTTCCTCCCTTTCCTCCTTCAAGGTCGGTCTCAAGACCTTTCTCTTTGACCGTACCTTCAGCTCCCCTCTCGACTCTCTACCCCCTCCTCACTCCCTCCCTTCCCTCCCCTCACCCTGACCATTTCCCCCCAATGCTCGGGTCCCGACCCAACTGTCCAGCACCTTGGGACGTCCTCCCGACGTGAAAGGCGCTCTATAAATGCAATCTTGTTGTTGTTGTTCTCTCTGTGCCACTAAAGTGAACAGTTATTGAGCTCCCCCCACCCACCAACCCCTGTGCCAAAATATGGGAGCCTCCTTGTCCACTTCACTGCTCCACAGCTGACAGCTCAGCTGAATTAGAGATAATGGGTGCAAGGAATGCAAGAAATTTGGCTTTTGCATTCCCCATTTGCTGCTAATGTTAACCTGGTGATTCGAATTACACTGTATGGACAGCACTGGAAGGGACTGTTAATGTTTAGGATGAACAGGATCATCACAGGGAGGGGCTATAATGTTGCAGAGTTTTTAAATGCAATATTTTAAACGGAGGAGCAAAGTGTGTGGGGTGCGGGGGTTGGGGGAGAGACATTAGGAGGAATTGTTTTACGCAGAGATCTGATAGCGTGTGGAGTGGCAAGCTGTGCCACTCCCAAAAAGACTTGTTTCTCACCAGCGGGAACAACGCTTGCATCACTCACGCACAAGGCAAACAGTCACACACAGATCAGAATTGTTCCATGTGTTTGCCATGCAAAATATGATGAAAATAACATTGCGGGATTGATTTGGCTGTTACGGATTGACGGCTTTGCAGTGTAACTCCTCTGAGGTTAGTCATGTCCGCCCTTGTCAACAACAACAAAATTAAATCTATACAGCGCCTTTCACATTGGGAGGATGTCCCGAAATGCTGGACAGTTAAGGGTTTGCGCCCGAGCTGGGGGTTGGGATCAGGAGATTTGAAGGGCAGGGTTGGTGGGTGGGTGGGTAGGTGGGTGGGAGAGTAGTTGAAAGTACGATCAAAGAGGGAAGTCTTGAGATGGGCCTTGAAGAAGGCAAGGGAGGGGACAAGATGGAAGGACTCCAGGATGGAGTTCTAGAGGGTGGGGCCAGAAAACCTGAAGGCCCAACTGCGATGGTGGGGCGGGCAGGACGGGGAACATGAAGCAGGCCAGTGCCCACCGAGCGGAGGGAACGGACTGATTGCTATGGTGCTATGTGGTGTCCAATGCTGGGATGGATAGAACTTCAGGTAATAAACCTTTATACAGTGGGCGATCAATGACTTATTAAGCAGATTATCAAGGAGGATAGTAGAGTGTAGTCAAGGGAAGCTGTGGGTAGGCCAGTCAGCAGTTTAGTTGCCCAGGGTCATGTTTGAGAAATGGTATGTGACCCAGTTATAACCGTTAAATCAAACGAAAAATCGAGACACTGAGTAAATATTTCCATCGTGGGATAATTCAAGGCAACGACGTTGCAGTTTAGAGATTGCAGAGTTTCTATTCTTCTGGGCCGACCAGTTCTGTATGCGCTGAAAGAAGAGATAGCATCACACAGTTATAAACAACCTCAAACATCCAGAATAGTGTTAATGCTGTGCTTCTTCAGCCATAATTGACTAATAAATGAAGAAACACAAAATAATGCATTTTAAACTCTTTGCTCGACTGATTGTTAGTTTTCCTCATTTTCGCCCACAAAGAACAGTCAATTCACTTTACTGCATATCCTGTGAAGCGCTTTGAGACGTCTCGATGACGTGATAAGGTGCTATATCAAAGGCAAGAATTTTTATTATTATTTTATTTCCTCAGCTCTTTATTTAAAAATATTTAGTTGTTACTTTTTCTCAAACTTTCAAAAACTATTTCCTCAACTATTTATAATTTTTTTTTAAAAAAGCGAGAAAATGGGGAACAGTTAAAGGGTCGATGACTGATAGGATCTGTGACTGTCTCAATTTTCTGGCTCTTGAATCTTGAAACGGAACTGAGGTGGGGAGTTTGAGAGTAAAATAATAATAATCCTCACGTTTGATACAGCGCCTTATCACGTCGTTGAGACGTCGCTTCACAGAATATATTGTAAAGTGGATTGACTGTGTATTTTGTGGGCGAAACGTGGCAGACATTTACGCACAGCAGCGTCCCACAAACAGTTTTGGAGTGAGTAATTGTTTTAAAGAATTGTTACCGCCGGAAAGCCATCCACAGATTGACTAACTACCGGGTTCCTACTTACTGCTGGATAACCAGAGGCGTGTGGAGCAAGGAAACTTGCCTAAGATTTCGCCCCACTCGGGAATCGAACCCGGGTCCTCTCGCTTGCGATGCCGAGAACAGGGAGCGCCAGGAGGCATGAAGATGTTCTCAGAACTCCAAGGGTTAAATTGGTCCATTTTCCAGCAAAGATTGTTTCTATAATCCGTCATGTTGACATCTATCTTGCATCACTGTTCCTGGTTTCATGACTCACAATAGAGGAACTAAATGTCACAAGACTAGTGGCACCACTGCGATCTGCAATATTGCTTCTCTGCCTGCAAGCAAGGCAGTGGCTGAAACTCTCAGTCACCGGTAGAATACCTTAAATAAGTTGGCTGAAAATACATCTTGAAATAAGAAAAAAAAATGTGGAGAGTGGGGTTAGGGGGTGGGAGTAAGTGGTAACCACCTTTAACAAGGCTTGGCAAGTGCGACAATCAGTTGCACACTCATGAACTCTTATGAAAGGAAACCGCAGTAAAACCTGATAGGGTTTCGCTGTCCATTTCTCTCAGGAAGTTGCACCATCAGAGATGTCTACATCGGAGGTCAGGGTGAGAGAAATCCACTGGTCACAACCTTAAAGCCACGCACTTTTCGAGTTCCCAGCGAAGTTGCACGGTTCGATTAATACTTATCAATAATCCTTGCATTTGATATCTCACCTTTCACGTCGGGAAGTGCTTCACAGGATTCACTGGACAGTGTAGTGACTGTGTATTTTGTAGGTAAAATGCGCTACCAGTTTGTGCACAGCAATGTCCCACAAACAGCAAAGATCCCGTGGGTGAATTTTATCTGGGGGAATCATTGGCCAGGAGACCGGGAGAAACTCCCTTCTAATTTCAATTAGTGTTATTGAATCTTGAACGCCTACCTGAATGGGCAGACAGGACCTCAATTTTAAAATCTGATCCAAAGGCCGGCACCTCCGACACAGCATTGGCGAGTTAGCAATGGGCTATGAGTCGCAAGATCCGACGTGGGGCTTGAACCCACAGCCTTCAGATTCGAGGCGAGAGCGCTGCTGACTGAGCCAGGCTGACACCCAGGGTGGCCTAATAAAATGTGACGCACGAGAACGCTAAGACGGGCGATCGAGGGACCAATTTGTCGCCTAAACAAAATCTTGCCATCATTGCCGATACCGCTGCTCTGTTTTGCTGGATTGAGGCACTTGGTACAGGATGGTACGAATGCATTCACCAGAATACCACAAGGCCCTCGATGTCTGCTCGCTTGGGGTTCAGTGCTATAAATGTGTGGCCGTTTGTTATTTCACCGACTTCCTTTGTTGTCCCCGTTAGGAAAGGAAACAATGATCGGATCCGAAGAGCATCCTACGATACCAAATTGGAAACGATACAGAACTGTGAAGCGAGGTGAGCCCTAGGTCCATTTAGAATCAGATGTCGTCTCTTCTCGTTTCTCGGCCAACTTCGATGAATGTGAACCAGAGAAACTTTCTTAAAAAGACGACAACTTTGTATTTTTCATCCAACCGTGTGTGGCCCAGTTTGTATGGAAGTCAACAGCAGGAAATCTATGACACTGGGCTCATACCTGCATTGTTTACGTGCTCTGGTGTGTGAGGTGTTGTGTGAGGTGCACTGTATAAATGCAAGTTGTTGTTGTTGTTTATGTGTTCACTGTCTTCTAACCCAGACAAGAGCATTAGCACTACAGACCAGCATACTATCGAATAACTCATGATCAACGGTATTTTGAGAATCACCCCAGCTCATCCATTAGTACTTAAAAGGCGGCAGAACAACCAAACAGTTCAATATTCATCCCTTTTGACTGGCATCATTCGGGGGGGGAAATTGCATAAGTATGATAAATCATATTAAGGTTATTACATTCGATAAGGACCTCCATCGCCCTTGATTTTTTTGTTTGTCTTCACAGCTATAACTCTATAATTACCGAAACGTTGCCAGCTGACCTTTTAAAGTTGCATTCTTTGCAAATGAGTCAGTCATTGGTTGGTATAGGCTGGGACTTTCATAATGTAATCACAAAAAAACTACTTGAAAGCATTCAGATATAAATAATTCAAAGCCTTTAAGGTTGCTTAAAGTGAAATGAAGAAATGCCAATGGCATTTTGTTTTCTGAAATGTCGTCCTTACTCGTCTAACATTGATTGCACTCCTTGTTGGCCTCGATAGCTCCCCTCATCAGAAGCTTCAACTGATCTAGAACTTTGCCCAGGTTCTCTCCTGTTCAACACCTTTCATGTCCATTATTTCAATCCTCAGCAAGCTCCACTGGCTCCCAGCATCTCAGAGTTGAGTTTAAGATCCGTATCCTGCTCTTTAAATCAGCCCATGTCTCCCCTCAACCTATCTGGCCTATCGTCCAGGCCTACATCCCAGCCCATATCCTCCACTCAGGTCTGTTGCTCGCTCCATACTCCCTTTCCTTCACTATTTGTGGCCAAGCCTTTAGCCACCATACCCCTGTCTCCTGGAACTCTCTTCCACACTCTCATTGGACATGTACACTCTGGGGTCCCCAAGCCTTGGCTCTTGCCAACCTGCACCTAATACTTACTGTAATTAGGTAAACAGGATGAGTCTCTCCAGGGAGAGAGTGTGTATTCCATTGCAACAAATATCTCTCGGATTTCCATGTGGATGTGGGTGGGAGGCATGGAATTCTCAGCTGAGTTTGGATACTCTTAAGCATGGAGATGGGTTTCCGCATGTGTCAGATACCTGGCTGACTAAAAAAAGATGATCACATACAAACATCTCAAAGTGCTTCACGCTAATTATTGACAAGTGTCGTGACTGCTTTGCAGGTGAATGCAAAGCATGCCCCCTTCTTTATGTGAGATACGGGGCCTCTCTTTATGGTTCAATTAAAACGTGAGGTTAATGAAATCAGAAGGGAAGTTTTAAGCAGTAACCTGGTATGTGTGCACTCACAATGTTTTCATTAATTATGTTGCACAGTGGAAAGCCAACAACAGAGGAAGTACACGCATGGGGACACTCGTTTGACAAGCTAATGAAAACTCCTGCTGGCAGAAATGTCTTCAGAGAATTCTTACGAACTGAATATAGTGAAGAGAATATGCTCTTTTGGCTGGCATGCGAGGATCTCAAAAACGAAGTCATCAAAAAAGTCATTGAGGAGAAAGTCAGAATGATATATGAGGACTATATTTCGATACTTTCCCCTAAAGAGGTAAGTTTTTTTAAATACGTTCTTTCTCTACCCCCTCATCGCTCCCTCCCTTCCCTCCCCCTGACCATTTCCCCCCAATGCTCGGGTCCTGACCCAACTGTCCAGTGCCTTGGGACGTCCCCCCGAAGTGAAAGGCGCTCTATAAATGGATTCTTGTTGTTGTTGTTTTATGCGGGTATTTTAATGGCGCCACTTGAATAGGCAGTACAGCTGGGAGTTCCTTTGTACGTTTGCATAATATTAAGTGCATATCGACAGAACCTAGAGGTCCGTGAAGCCTTTTTGAAATGTCCTTAACCTTATCGACCTGCCCGCTCCCTTCGCTCAGGAAGCACATCCCTCGCTCTGCCCGTCCCACTATCGGCGATCGGTCCTTCAGCCTTTCTGCCCATACTCTCTGGAACTCTGTATCAGGGCCTCTTCTTTTCACCCTTTCCCACCTCTTTCAAGGTCCATCTCAAGACCTTCCTCTTTGACCGTGTCTTCGGTCATCCATCTGTCCTTTATTCTCCTGAGCTGCTCTGATTGTCAATCAAACCCAGGACAGTTTCCTTTTTTTTTCTTGTCGCCTCAACACATTTTAGATTTCCATATTCCTTTCCTTTGCTCAAGAGTCAAAACAATTTGTCTTGAAGCACATTTCCCTTTGCATTTGCCAATAACGTGGCATATTTAAACAATTTGCAAAGCGGATGACGTGGGGGTGAATTAGACTAACAGCTGCAAAGAGGTTGCCGTTATGCTGTGATCTTACAGAACCCAACCCAACGTAAGTGGTTTTACACAACAAGAAAGTGGCTTAAGACGTCTACGACACTTCCACCTCCAGCCCGAATGGAGTCGAAAGAAGGACGCAGCGATTCTGGTGGTCGAGTTCAAATTATTCCTTGCGTTCGATACAGCGCCTTATCACGTCTTCGAGACGTCTCAAAGCGCTTCACAGAATATACTGAAAAGTTAATTGACTGTATATTTCGTGGGCGAAAAGTTGATTGAGTGCAAGGCTAAACAGTTTGGTTTAGTTGAGAACGTTTTGAGGAGCTTCACAGGATGTACTGTAAAGCGGAGTGACTGTGTATTTTGAGGGCGAAATGTGGCAGCCAGTTTTCCACACAGCATTGTCCCACATGCAGCCATGGAGCGAGTGGCCAAATTATTTGGCCGGGGACACCCGGAGAGAGAAACTCCCCTTTCTTTTCGAGTAGAGCTGCGGGATCTTTAACGGCCACCTGAACAGGCAGATGAGACCATGCCTCCGACAAAGAAACCATACCCCCTCACACCCCCACCCAATGAGCTGTACAATAAGGGGTTAGCAAGCAATCGGCCCATTCAGAATGAAGTCCACATTATAAGGGCAGAGTTTTGCCGAGTGAAGGCAATTGCAGGTTCACATCCCCTGTTTCACTGACCCTGACCTCAAGCTGTGGTGTTCAGAGCCGCAGATAACCTGGCCGACAAACCAGGTAAGTGAGGCAACGACTAGATCTGTCTCAGAGCAGACACTGAAGGGAGGCTTCATCCAACGAGCTGGAGGGGGAGGCTGTCAGTGTCACCTCCGCTGCGACCGTTGTGACCATTGCACCAGCCACAAACACGGCCAGAAATGCGACCATGACCACAACCACAAGCCCACACGACCCGAAACAGCTACAGCAAGTTCACCCACCTCGTAAGTGTCCAACTTCACTTTGAATTCAGGTGTTCCACATCAACACCAGCTAAAACTTGCTCCTCAAAGCGCTTCATTTCACCCTCCTGAGTTGCCGCTTACCTTGTCGTTACTTCGTTGGCCCCTGGATCAAAACCGTGGACCTTTCTCACCCAACACTGTAAAACCAAATGGTTTCAGATGCAACAACAACAACAAATTGCATTCAACGCCCTGGGATATCTTTCCGATGTGAAGGACACTGTGTTCTTGTTGTTGTACAGAGCCTTTCATGTCGTGAGGACATCCAAGACGCTGGACAGTCAGGGATTTGGGACACAGGCGTGTCCTTCGCAAGCGTTACTCTGCTTACCCTGTATCTCTCTGAAACGCGTATTTCTGTTGGGAATGGCAGATTGGTCAATGAACTGATTTTCTTTTCCCTCGCAAACCCGGATAAAACTAACTGGCTCCGGAAGCTATTTGTTTGTGATTAGCTGTTTAGGATTTGGGATTGGGAACCCTACAGATTGAAGCAGACACTCGCAGGGATGTTTTATTGAAGGAGCTCAGCAGGTTACACAATAATGACTTTTTCGAATTAACATCATTTATCAGAGAACAAAACCGAGGCAGTTCTTTGTGAATACGTTTCCTTTTAGATGCCTACACTCGTTCATACCTTTTAGTTGGGTCTGACTGAATTTTGCTCAAACATTCATGTCCGCAACTTTCAAATTTCAACCTTGGTCCAAACTTCTTAGTTCTGATGGAAAAAATGAATTGCTCAGAATTCCTTCGTGAACTTTGAAGCTGTGCTTGATTTGGGCTCTGACTTGCTTATGAATCAAACGCTTTCCGGGTCCACTAAGGAATCCTGTGGCTTAGTGGTTGACACACCTGCCTCCCAAGCGAGAGGACCCGAGTTCGATTCCTGGGTGGGACGAAACTTCAGTTTGGTCACTCGACCCGCGACTGTTTATGGGACGCTGCTGTGCGCAATTGGCTGCCGCGTTTCGCCAACAAAATACACAGTCACTCCACTTTACAGTATATTCTGTGAAGCGCTTTGAGATGTCACAATGATATAATAAGGTGCTGTATCAAATGCAAGGATTATTATTCTCATCCATATGTTTTCTGTAATGAGCATTTCTAAAGGAGCCTCTTTAAGAAACACAGTAATATTGTTTGCATTTGATTTGTACCAAAACATGGTTATCATGAAGAAACACAAACCTTTGCTTGCTATTTGCTTTTCGTTCCTAAATATTGAAGTACAGTGATCGACATATGGCAAAGTTAAAATCATCAAATTGCCTTCACTTTAACATTTTTCATGTTTTACAATTTATTTAAAAGCCCCTGGTCGACAACTTTACTCCACAACTTTATTCACTGTCTACACCGTTGGGTTTGCACAGAATTTCAGAAGGTTTTTCCACTTGTTGATGAAAAACGTTCTGAAATTCATTTGTTAATGGAGGCCAGCAAGAAAGAGGATGTGGGTTCAAGGCTGTGAAAGGTCATCTTAAGTGAAACCCGGGCAGCTTTCCTTTACACACAGGGCAATGGACTGTTGGAGAGGGAAGTGGGATGCTTTTGAAGAAAAGTCTGAAAGAAAATAATTCATTGAATCCAACCCAAATTAGAAGATAAGTGGAGATGTGGGGATGCGAGAATGTTCTCGAGTGTTTGCTTGCTTTCCTCTGGTATTTATACAATACACTGGGAGATGGTGTAGTTAGAGCCAAATGCAGTCAGGTAGGTTTTGGGTGGATTGTGAAAAGAGGGAGGTTAATGGACATAATTTTGTTGGTTAGTTTAATAATAGCAAAGTACTGATCAGTGTACGTTTGCTTTGCACATCATTTTTGAAGTGCGGGACTGCCCTCTCGTGCCAGCAAGTAAGTACTGCAGCCAAATCAATTCAGAGTAATTCAATTATATCGAACGCTAATCCAGTAAAATTGCAAGATTAGAAACAGCTATTGAAGGAAATTAACAGCGATAATTGAAAGTTTTGTGTTCTACAGAAGGAAACAAGTCAAACTACTACTATTACTACTAATAATAATCCTCGCATATGATGTAGCACCTTATCATGTCGTTGAGACGTATCAAAGCACTTCACAGAATATATTATAAAGTGGAATAACTGGGTATTTAAATTGAACAGGAATAAAGGTAGGAATCGTTTGTGGGCGAACATGTTACTTATGGGACAGACAGCACTGTCACAGATTAGCTGTTGATTTTGCCTGTATAACATCCACTCAATTTCTAACCAATTTTATCTAAGCTCTTACAGGCATTTACAGGAAAGGTAATATAAATTGCCAATTATCATTGTTATTGGAAGTAATGAACATACTTTTCTTTTCTGCACAGGTTAGCCTTGACTCCCGGGTTCGCGAGGTCATCAACAAAAAGATATCAGATCCGTCACCCCACACATTTGACGATGCACAGCTTCAGATTTATACCTTAATGCACAGAGACTCTTATCCAAGGTTCCTGAACTCTTCTATATACAAGTCATTGAATCAGAGCACATCGATCACTTCTTCAGAATCATAGATATTTAACGATACGTTACGGGGGGAAAAAAATAATCGAATTTTTGTACACAAACATCGAACTGTCCATCTATTGGTAGACAAACTGAAGGTACAGGGTCAGCACAAAGAAAGAAAAATTAAACTCAGGTTTGTTTTGCTACTGATTTCCTGTTGCCTAATAAAACGTGAGAGGCACTAATTTACATTGATATTAGAAGCTTCAGATTAACCTCTGCACCACTTGACTCCCAAACAATGGCTTAGATAATGATAGTGATTTTACAGTCCATTTGTTTTTACAAATGCATTAGAAACATAACTCGGTGCGAAGGGACACAGGCTTGGATCAGACTTACAGAAGCCAGTCATCGCCAAATACACACACAGTCAAGTCAATACCCCTGATTAACGTGTTTGGCTACATATGAGCAGTCTCATAAAATATACAGTATATATACCTGTTTTCAGGTGCAAGGGGTGTTATTGTACCTTTACCTTAAAAATCATGAGATACACGTAACTTCTGATTCAAAAGAGGATAGTGTTCAAAACGTAAAGCACAACTTATTTCTCTGTGTATAATAGTCATGAAATTGGGCACTTGTGCAATCATGCTTTTAAAAACACATACACACACACACACGTTTTGCTGCTATAGTATACCAGTTGATCCAAAATAACACCCCATGTCAAATTCGTAAATCACAGTACAATGAGAGGACTGTAATCCTTATCCTAATTACTCTACATCTTACCCTGTTCCTTTAAGAATACAAACGTAAATTGTAAATTAAATGGTGGAGCCAAAACAGTGACTGACTTCTGTTAACTCAAAGCCAGTTCAACGGAAAATACCAAAATGGTAGGGCAAAAGGTTGAGATTGAGACTGCATGTTGATGAAAGGCTGTGAATTGCAATTTCCATCTGGGTTGAGAGCAAGTGCATTGCTTTATTATTAGCCTTCCCTGGACCCATCCCTGCTCACTAACTACCGCCTCATCTCCAACCTCATTTTCCTTTGCAACTTGAAAGAGATGCTGCTTCCCAGCTTTACTCCTTCCTCTTCTGCTACTCCCTTCACGAACCCCTCCAATTGAGTTTCCGTGATCCACTCTGTTCACAGCACGGAAATAGCCCTGGTCAAGGTGACGAATGACATTCTGTCTCCTCGACCTCTCTGCTGCCTTTGACACTGTGGACCACTCTATCCTCCTCCACTGCTTCTCCTCTCACTCAACCTTCATAGTTCTGTCCTATTTCTCACACCGACTCCACTTTATCTCCACAAATGGCTTCTCTTTCAGCCCTCGCATTGTCTTATGTGGTGTTCCTCAGGCCTCTCTGTCCTCGGTTCTCTCCTCTTCAACCTGTACATGCTCCCTCTTGGATGACACACAACTCTATCTCTCTGCCTTCACCCTCGACTCCAGAACCACTGCTGTCCTGACAGACTCCCTGTCAGACATCAAGTCCTGGATGAGAGCCAACTTTCTACAGTCGAACGTCAGCAAGACTGAGGCTCTCCTGATTAGCTCGTGTCAGCACCTCCGCACCTCAGTCACTGGTATCATCAGCATCTACGGATGCACACTCCACCTCACCAAGCCAGTCAGGAACCTGGGCGTCTTGTTCGATCCTCAACTGTCCTTTCTTTCCCACATCCGTGCCATGACCCGCTCTGCCTTCCCCC
Source organism: Callorhinchus milii (assembly GCF_018977255.1). Taxonomy (NCBI): domain Eukaryota; kingdom Metazoa; phylum Chordata; class Chondrichthyes; order Chimaeriformes; family Callorhinchidae; genus Callorhinchus; species Callorhinchus milii. The sequence continues at coordinate 2,528,540 of NW_024704759.1, forward strand.
ACCTCCGCAACATTGCCCGACTCCACCACTGCCTCACCCCTCAGGCCACGGAAACCTTCCTACATGCTTTCATTATATCCAGGCTTGACTAGGCCAACGCCCCCAGGCTTTGTGACACCATCACCCCCACCCTCACCCAGCTCCACTGTCTCCCCATCCTTCAGAGGATTGAGTTAAAAATCCTCATCTTCACCTTCAAGGCCTTCCAAGGCCTTGCCCCCTCCTACCTCTCCGACCTGCTAACCCCTTATCAATCTGTCCGCTCCCTTCGCTCAGCAGGCTCCGACCTTCTCCATGTCCCCCTGCCTGTCCCACCCCACCATCGGCCGTCGGCCCTTCAGCCTCTCTGCCCCCACTCTCTGGAACTCCATCCCACAGTCTCTTCACCTCGCTCCCTCCTTTGCCTCCTTCAAGGCACACCTCAAGACCCTCTTCAACCGTGCCTTTTGCCTTTGGCCACCCTCCTACTCCTTCCTACTCTCCACCCTCCCTGATCCCAACACCCCCACCCCACTCCGCTCGGGTCCTAATCCCTGACTGCTCAGCCCCTTGGGATGTCCTTCCGACATGAAAGGCGCTTTACAAATGTAATTTTGTATTGCATTATCAGATCCTGGTCAGAAAAGAATAAAACAGTTATCCTTCACATCCCCCAATGAGGATACACAATTAGCCTGTGTGCAGAAGGTGTCAATATTAATACAATTCAAATATGGTGGTTTATATTTGTAGAAATTTTTTTTTCTTGAGCACAGGTAACCAGCAAATAAAGGGCTCAAAATTATACCAAGGATTACCTACAAGATGGAAAAAAAAATCATTCAACAAATATATGGAAATCAAAGGAATACCCCTCACTATAATTTTTGAAAATTTATGGCGAATGTTTTACAAGCACAGTTCAAAGAATTTGTTAAGACTTAAATAAATGATATTGCTACTCAAATGGATCTTTCTGTCTTTTACTGCAATTTGCAACAGTTATTTGGTTCCCACATACTTTATACAGTGTATGTTTTTTTTAAAAAACAGCATAATCGGTTTCAGTGTAAGTCACACATGAACGCTAATATTCCTTGCATTTGATTTTGCGCCTCATCACGTCATTTAGACGTCTCAAAGCACTTCACAGGATAACAGAGAGTTGACTGTATATTTTGTGGGATAAAATAGCTATTAGTTCCAGATCACACACTGCTGTTTGAGAGAAACCCCATTTGAACCACTGTATTCCCAAGATTATGATATTATTTATTATTTAAGTTTGTGCTGTTAAAATTTCAAGCGCACTTTGCTAAAAGAATACTTTTAAAAAATATTAATTAATTAACGCACGACCACCAAAGGAATAATATATCCATATGGTGTGGCCAACAGAAATCTTATTGGCTGCATTTCTCCACCACTTGCCAGAGGATTTTGTTGACGAGTTTCTTTTAAAACTGTAATTATAGCTATAAAGTAATGACATTCAGGGACTTGTGACATTAACTGTGATTTTAAACGTGTATACAATGACTGATCCTTACAAAACAGCTAACTACACCTTAATCTCTCTTGCACATTAACTCAAATCCTCATCAAAGTCTGGAATATTCTCTATCCCTTTGTCTTGCCCCTTCCTTCCCTATCTTCAAGTCGCTCCGAAAGACCTTCCTATTTGAAGGTGGTCACCTCTGCCCTCCCACCTCCCCCTGGCTCAGCATCGTGCTCTGCCACTGTCAAGAGCTCTGGGACGCTACCCTGTGTGAGCGGTGCTATGTAAATGGAAGTTGCTGTTATCGCAGGTATATGCACCAGCAATATCCCACCAAACAGTCAGTGAGTACCAATTAATTAAGGTTTTGGTGGTGAACTTGGATTGTGTGGGAACATGAGTCAAGAGACGATGTACTTATATTTATGTTTACTGGGAAGTGAAAGGAAATTTCAAAAAATACATCTGCCTCGAGTCTAAATTTCTATCTGTCCTCTCCACACATGACAATATCTCCCAGTGTTTATCCTTGCTGGAAGACTGGTTGTTTCTAGAAATAAACCATCTCGCTAGAGGTGAAACTGACTTTGACCTTCAAGTCTATATGGTTTTTTAAGCCATTTACATGTTGCAGACTTTGACCCACACACCCTCCAGATTAAAGGCACCCTGATAGAGCAGAAAGACAAAATGGAGGAAAAATAGTGAAGTACATATTAGGTTTTTAAAGATTTTTTTTTTACTTTGAACCACATCAAAACCATCAGGTAAGGTTTGGGAGTGTTTGAAGTGAAGAATAGTGCTTTGTTTCACTTGAACCTCTGAGGAAAATAAGACCACTGAGTACTGACAGAAATTTCAACATTGTTCTCTAATCCTTTAGAACCAGGGCTCAAAAGATCACGAGAGGTTCGGATGAAGAAGGATCTTCGGTCCATTTGATCTCATCCTCCCAGAATACCCAGCCTATCATCTTCCCATTCCAACATTAAAGCTGCTTCGTCAACCCAGCACAAAGTAAAAGGGTCCGCACAAAATAAGTTTTGAGCAGTCTTAACTTGGTTTGTAACTCGGCTATAGGCTCACGGCACAAAGTTGTGGTCACTTAGCAAATTTCATTCAAGACACTGGAAAGGTGAAATGTTAAGTTCAAAACAAATCTGGGGAAACATTATTTCAGTGAGCGAGCAGTAAATGTATGGAACAAGCTCTCTAGGGAGACGGTGGTAGCAGAAAGTGTTGATTCTTTCAAAAGCAAATTAGATAGATTTCTTTTAAGAAACAATATCGTGGGATACAGTACATAATTTGTTGTTGTTATTCAAGTCTTGTAGTAGTTGTTGTTTTAAGTCTTGTGTTATTTAAAATTGATGATACCATTGGTACATTGGTCTTGTGGGGTAACTTTACAGGGAGCAGCCAATTAAGCCGAGCCAATAACAAATAACTTATTGATTAAATTAACTTATTGATTAATCACTTGATTAGGCGTTAATTCCAAATCACTGCTGAGCAAATCAGAAACGGGTTGCACCCAGAAAGTATAAATAGGAGATAGCTGCGAGAACCCAGAGTGAGCTACGTCTGGAGTGAGGTGAGACCAGAGTGTGAGGGAATTTGGTGAGAATTAGGTGCAGAGGGGGAAGTGGGGGCAGGCTATGTATCTTTGTATCCATATAAAGTTTGTGAAGATGGTGTGGCAGGTAAATTGTGATGTCTGTCACATGTGGGAGTCAATGGAGCGCGCCTTAAGTCCAGGTGACTTTGTCTGCCGCAAGTGTCTAGAAATCAGAGAGCTCCAGCTGAGAGTAGCTGAGCTGGAGTCTCAGGTGGAGACGCTGCGCAGCATTAGGGATGGAGAAAACTTCCTGGACAGCTTTATCCTGGAGCCAGACACTCCCCCTGAGTCCCAAGGAAGAGGAATGTAGCAGTGATGGACATGACTGGGTGACAGTCAGGAGGACAGGCAAGCGTTCCTGAAAGAGAGGGGCTGAAGAATCCCAGACTTTAGCCTTGTCTGACAGGTATGAAATGTTGGCAACCTGTGTGGACAAGGAAATCTGTGAGGAAGATGGGCAAACTGACCCCAACACCCCTGTGCAGGAGGTTAAAAATGTAATTCTTATTGGGGATGAGACAGTCGGGAGGACTGATACAGCTTTCTGTAGCCGTAGCAGGGAGACAAGAAGACTCTGTTGTCTTCCTGGGACCAGGGTGAAGGATGTCACCGCTGGGCTGGAGATAAATTTGAGGCATGAGGGAGAGGATCCAATCGTAATGGTACATATAGGGACCAATGACATTGGTAGGACCAGTAGGGACGAGTTAAGGAGTGAGTTCCGGGAATTGGGAATTAAACTAAGGAATAGAACTTCCAAAGTGATGATATCGGGACTGTTACCTGAGCCAGGAGCTAATTGGTACAGGCAAAAGAAGATCATAGATCTGAATGCCTGGCTAAAAGAGTGGTGCGGAGAGCAGGAATTCCAATTCATGGGCCACTGGCACGAGTATTGGGGAAGATGGGAGCTTTTCCAAAGGAATGGGCTCCACCTAAATAGGGCTGGGACAAATGTCCTGGCTACGCGAATAAACAGGGAGGTAGAAAGGGCTTTAAACTACTAAGGGGGAGGTAAAAACATAGTAAAGTATAGTCCACCACAGTTAAACTTGAGATCAACAAAAGCAAGAGAGCAGATTAACAGGGGAGAAGAGCAAAGTGTGTCAAGCCGGGAAAGGAAGTACAGTGATAGAGTGCTGGTGAATAGGGTTAATAGCCGGAAGTCAGAATTAAGGGCGCTATATCTGAATGCACGAAGCGTTCGTAACAAGATAGATGAATTAGTTGCACAAATAGAGACAAACCGGTTTGATCTAGTAGCCATCACCGAGACATAGTTACAGGCTACGTGGTATATAGGAAAGATAGGCGATGTGGTAAACAAGGAGGGGGAGTGGCCCTGCTAATAAAGGATGGGATAAAAACAGTAGAGAGGAAAGATTTTAAATCTGAAAAGCAAGATGTAGAGTCAGTATGGGTAGAGATACGTAACTTCAAGGGGCAGAAAACTATAGTGGGAGTAGTTTATAGACCCCCAAACAGTGGTCAAAGTATCGCTCAAGGTATAAATCAAGAGATTAGTGGAGCATGTAGCAAAGGAAAGACACTAATTGTGGGTGATTTTAACCTGCACATAGACTGGGACAACCAAATTGGGAAAGGTAACATAGAAGAAGAGTTTATAGAATGTATTAGAGATAATTTTCTAGATCAATATGCTGAGGAGCCGACCAGGGAACAAGCCATATTAGACCTTGTTTTGTGTAATGAAACAGGGCTGATCAGCAAACTGGAACTTAAGGCTCCTCTAGGGCAAAGCGATCATAATGATGGAATTTAGCATTAAGTTAGAGAGGGAAGTAGTTAAGTCTGAAGCAAAAGTCTTCAATTTAAATCGAGCCAACTTTGCTGGTATGAGAGAGGATTTAGCCAGAATAAACTGGGAGACTAAACTTAAAGATTTGACGGTAGACCAGCAATGGCAGACATTCAAGGAGATAGTGCAAAATTCCCAACGAGCACATATTCCTTTGAGGAATAAGAATGCCATGGGAAAGGTGGTGCAGCCGAGGCTAACTAGAGCAGTTAGGGAAAGTATCAAATCAAAAGAAAAAGCCTATAAAACAGCGAAGATGAGTAGTAAACCCGAGGATTGGGAGAACTTTAGGGAACAACAGAGGAGGACCAAAAAATTGATCAAGAGGGAGAAAATAGATTACGAGGGCAAACTAGCAAAGAACATAAAAACAGACTCCAAGAGTTTTTACAAATATATAAAGAGGAAAAGGCTAGCGAGGGTGAATGTGGGTCCATTACAGGCAGAGACCGGAGGAATTATAATAGGGGACAAAGACATGGCAGAGTCATTAAACAAGTATTTTTCTACAGTCTTCACCATAGAAGACACTGGAAACATACCAAAAATAGAGGACCAAGAAGACAATGTTAGCGAGCAACTTAGGGAGATTAACATTAGTAAAGAGATGGTTCTAGGTAAATTGTCGGGTCTTAAAAAGGATAAATCCCCTGGACCGGATGGCCTGCATCCGAGAGTTTTAAAGGAGGTGGCTACTGAGATAGTGGATGGCATGTCTATAATCTTCCAAAAGTCTGTGGATACTGGAAAAGTTCCCATTGATTGGAAGATTGCAAACGTAACTCCACTATTTAAGAAGGGTGGGAGAGAAAATAGGGAAAACTATAGACCAGTTAGTTTGACGTCAGTTGTAGGGAAAATTCTTGAGTCCTTAATAAAAGACGTAGTTATGGGATACCTGGAAGACCATAAAAAGATTAGGCAGAGTCAACATGGCTTTACAAAAGGGAAGTCATGCTTGACTAACCTTTTAGAATTTTTTGAGGATGTATCCAGGAGGTTGGATAAGGGGGAACCAGTAGATGTGGTATATTTGGATTTTAGGAAGGCATTTGACAAGGTGCCACACAAAAGGCTGTTACTCAAGATCAAGGCCCACGGGATTAATGGGAAAATATTAACATGGATAGAAGAGTGGCTATCGGGTAGAAAGCAGAGAGTAGTGATAAACGGATCATTCTCGAATTGGCAGGATGTAACTAGTGGAGTGCCACAAGGATCAGTGCTTGGGCCTCAGCTATTCACCATTTACATCAATGATCTGGATGAGGACATTGAATGTGTCTAAATTCGCGGATGATACTAAACTAGGGAGCAGTGAGCTCTCAGGATGATGCAAAAAGATTGCAACAAGATATAGATAGGCGCGGGGAGTGGGCAAGTAGGTGGCAGATGGAATTCAATGTTAGCAAGTGTGAAATTATTCACCTTGGTAGCAAGAATAAAAGAACAGATTATTTTCTGGAAGGGGTGTCCTTGTACACCAGTCCCAAAAAGTTAGTTTGCAGATGCAGCAGCAACTAAGAAGGCGAACGGCTGTTAGCGTTTATTTCGAAAACTTTAGAATATAAGAGTAGGGAAGTCTTGCTGCAACTGTATAGGGCTTTGGTGAGACTGCACCTAGAGTATTGTGTGCAGTTTTGGTCTCCTTATTTAAAAAAGGACATACTTGCCCTAGAGGGGGTGCAGCGTAGATTCACTCGGTTAATCCTGGGATGAGGGGACTGACCTATGAGGATAGGCTGAATAAACTGGGGCTGTATTCTCTAGAGTACAGCAGAATTAGGGGGGATCTTATTGAAACATAAGATTCTTAAAGGGCTGATAAAGCAGACACTGAGGGTCTGTTTCCCTGGTAGGAGAATCTATAACCAGGGGTCACAGTCTAAAAATAAAGGATCAGCCTCTTAGAACAGAGTTGAGGAAACATTTCTTCACTCAGAGGGTAGTGAACTCATGGAATTCACTACCCCAGAAGGCTGTAGATGCTCAGTCCTTGAACGTTTTCAAGGCTGAGACTGATAGATTCTTGAAAAATAGAGGGATTAGAGGATATGGGGATAGGGCAGGTAATCAGAGTTAGGTGAGAAGATCAGCCATGATCTTATTGAATGGCGGAGCAGGCACGAAGGGCCGAATGGCCTACTCCTGCTCCTAATTCGTATGTTCTTATGTTCTTATAATTTGGAACATGACATATGCATGTGACTGCCAGGATGGTAGAAGGAGAATTGGATGGACCCTTGGTCTTTTTTTGTCTAGCATTCTTATGTACGCTGATGAAGGAGTCTGAAGTTGAGGGAATTGTTGAAGAGTGGAGGGGCATTTACTCTTTGTTTAATTGCAATGCATCTGATTTGGGATGCTTGACACTGACACTGAACACTTGGAGTGGAGAATGTTTGTCTTTCCACTACTAATGTCCTTTACCTTGATGAGCATAACAAGTGGCTAGCTACACAAATGTGGAATAGTATGTTCCTGCCCCAGTTTCTAATTTCAACTAAAATGTAATTTCACAATTTTTTTGGTACATTTTGTTCAAAATCAACTCAATACAGCTGATGAAGTCAATGAAATTGTGATTATTTCATTTAAATATGATTAAATTGAGAACACTGGGATAATTGTACCTGTAATTCATATAATGTTCTTTCTGCAAGTGTTCTATTAGGTTTTTGTTGCTGACTTTTGTGCTTGCGCTGACTCCAATCACCTCCTGTTACCTTAAGCAGCTCAGTCAAGGCCAATGAGTAAAGCTCCCACTCCTCGTTCCAGCAAATGTGCTGAGCTCCATCTCAGAACAACAGCCCTAGTGTACCAATGTGACATTTCTGATTTTACTCCACCTTCTAACTTGAGATTGCCAAATTAGAAGCAATTTAAGTGCAGGGAGTGGACAGTGGAATTTGGTCTTACACTGGACAATAAAGGAAACTTTCATTCAATCAATCCTAGGCTGGATTTGACTGAGCCCCAAGGGCAAAAAAGAACAGTGTGCTAAGTACATTGCTTTTATTTCACTAACCAAGAAGATTTCAAAACGATCAATCTGTTTGGTTTGGCCATTTATTAGAACGGTGCCATTTTAAAAGTAAACTTCACAATAAAAGAGCCCAAATGATTAAGCCCTTGTGTCAAAATTGTGTAGGTGTCTCCCAAAAATCTCCTTTTATCTAGAATCTGGAATCAAGTACTCAACTAGGAAAGTGCCTTTAACAGAAATTATCCACAATCCAATATGAGGCAATTGTTTACTAAGCAGTGAACTGGTTGAGAGGGAATCATTTGTTGTTTCTCCATTTTAAACAATCAATTTACTTTACAGTTTATTCTGTGAAGAGCTTTGAGACTCTTGAAGACTGATATGGCACTATATCAAATGTAACAATTATTATTATTATTTATTTGAGCAACTGTTACGTAGTGATCAACTAACAGTTTCTTGTGCAAGACATTTGGGATGAAAAATGACAAGAAACATTAAAAAAAGGAGGTAAGTAGGAAATTGGAGCACATTACAGTCCATGAGTGTTTAATGTAGTTAGATACACACTTGAGGAAATAAGAAGTGATATCAGGAAGGAGCAGTGGATTGGGATTAGGATAGGCAACTCCATCATAGATAATTGTCCGAATGACCTCCTTCATTTCATTCATTCATTATTATATTCATTCTTCAGTCTGAACATTCTAGGATTAAAAAGTCTGTAATGTGTCATGTCCTTTTATCGTCTCATCTTCCCACAAAAATTGGTCACTTTAATCGACGACTGTTTGTGGTACGCTGCTGTGTGCAATTGGCTGCTGCCTTTCTTCCACGAATATACAGTCAATTCACTTTACAGTATATTCTGTGAAGCGCTTTGAGTCATCTCGAAGACGTGAAAAGCTCTATATCAAATGCAAGGATTATTATTATTATTTTTTGTCTGCTTTCCGAGTGCTGGTGTTATTGGAGGACAGAGAGGCCTTTGGTCATACCAACAGCTGTGTACAGAGCTGCAGTATTTTCTTGCTGTGTGCACTTACAGCTGTCACTTGCTTTGATAGTATTCTCAAGACACAGTTGCTCTGGAGTATATCACAAACACAAACCTGCGTTCAAAGCACTTCAAATGGAAGCTGTACGACAGACTGAGGCACTGTATTATCCTTTATAAGGTAGGTGGCTGTGTATGGTCTGCAAGCCGCTTTGTTGTTGACCTGTACGATTTGAAAATTGCACGCTTATAAATTACATTCCTTATCTGTGATTTCCTAGTAACCTTCCTAGTTGTTCTGTGCATTGCTAATTTCAAGCTACTTCATTTCATTCAAATTGGCTGCCACGTTTTGTCCACAAAACATAGTCAATTCACTTTACAGTATATTCTGTGAAGCGCTTTGAGAAGTCTCAATAACGACATGATAAGGCGCTATATCAAATGTAAGGATTATTATTATTATGCTCAATTCAGATGGAGGTGATGCCAGAACATGTTTTCCCCCAAAACCAAATATTTCAGGCACAAAATTAATAATTTATTAGTCTTTACAACTACAAGGAGTGAGAACCATCCAGCTGGTTTGTATGCAATTTTTATACTGGTCCATAACAGATTTAATAGAAAAAAGCTACAATTTTTTTTTACAATGCACAAAAAAAAGCATTTTGGCAAAATTAAACAACCCACACAGCAGTGGGTTTGAATGTAAAAGAAATCTGTGGACAGTTTCAGCCCATACTGGCAATGACATTTTATTATTGAAAACTAAATTATATAAAGAATGCTCAAAATGGATGAAAGTGAACCACAATTTCCCTTACAGCACATTGATCATAGCCAAAACTCCATTAAAATGTGTAAAAGATTAGCAGAGTATTTAAATGCGTATGCTTGCATCAAGGAATATTTACTTACACAACCATCTTATAACAAAACAGATTTAATATACATGATCCTTTATAATTTAAAAACATCGTACTGGTCCTGCGTCTCCAACCGTGGTTTTCTGAGTTTATTTAACAGAACTGAAAAAGATGGAAATTTTAAAATAGGCTTTAAATATTTGCCATGAACCGCGCTAAGTAAAATAAGCAAAACTCGGTACATCACGGAAATAAAATGTCCTCAAAGTATCAGTTTACGTTCACCAAAATATTCCCTTTTCCTGTAGTTTTTAATTGTTTTTGTAAAGAGTTTGGCTGAGATGCAGATTCTCACCGAGGTACTGCTTCACTGTAAACAGCAGGACTCTGTTACCAGTCACCTAGTGTTGGTCGATTAATGCAATTCTATCCTTGTCTGGCGTACGCGCTTTCCACCGGAGACAACTAAACCTGGCTAACTTTCTCCCTTATATAACCAAGGGTCATGAAGGCTGCTTGTAGCATATCTACCATTACCACTATCACCTCCAGCTGAGATTGTGTCATTCAGCACAGACCAAGGACATTGCTAATCTGTGCAGCTTGCATTACATCATAGTGAAGCGTGCAGTTATCCATCCCTCAAGGGATCTCCAAAAACCTCTTCAATCTGGAATGAATTGCTTGTGTAAATGTGTAAACGTACCTTCCATCGGTTGCCACATTCATTGCAAACAACAAATGTAGTCATAGGTTCATCAGCGCTTCGTGTCTGAACCTGGAGAGGAGAGAAAGCAAATAAAGGAAAACTATTCACATTGACTTGGCTTTTTTCGTTAAGTTGCTGCTGACATGGCTTCTGGTGGGACAGGGTGAACGTATACCTTATCGTATATGTATCCAGTAATCACAGGCCCACTGGAGTCCTAGTGTTTATAAGCAAAGCCACGCTCTAGTGAAGTGATTAATAACAGGGTCACCCTATGCTGAAATATAATTCTACAGGTGCCATCTAGTACCTCATGAAACTGGCCACTGCTTGATTTAAAAATGATCTTTGGAGATCACAAAACAGATAGGGACTTTCAATGCAGTTTCACGTGTACAGCATGCTTCATACTGTAATAAATTAGGCTGGATTAACATTGTTGCCCCTATTTCCACTATTTCTTTTGAGTAGCTCAGTCAGGTGTTACCTGGGTATAAGTACAGTTCTTCTTCTTGCACTTTCCACAGCTGAAGAGGTCAGTTTCAGTTCCTCCGGTCTTTGCCATCTGATGTTCTCGAATCGCTTCATTTGTCAAGGCTTTCCGAATCTCTTTTAGTTCGTCGCTAGCCATTTCCTTTATAAAAAGAAATCAAAACTAAAATGGAATCCATTACTAATTTCAGAGCCCTGTTGAAAACGAGGAATTCATTCCAGCTGGTAAGTGAAAGAATAATTCCATCAAAACATATTTGCTGCATATTTCTTTAATTATTGTAATGACCACTGATGAAAATATTTTGAGTAAATTATTCACAATTTGCAGGTCGCTAAAATCTCAAAATCTAGTCAGAGCACTGGTGTGCACACAACTCACACCCGTTAGGAGCACAATTCCTCCAGTGTTAGTGACACAGCAACACCTAGCGGTGAGTAACTGTGTAACACCTCTAGATGCAATATCTTTAGGGACATGTTAAACAACTTGCACTTATTTAGTGCCTTTCACATCAGAAAATATTTTTAAAAGTGCTTCAGAGACGGAGTGGGAGTCTGAGCAAAGTGGAAGATGGTGGGAGGGGGTAGGAGGAAGACGAGCAAAGGCGCAAACAAAGAAATGGGGTTTAAGATGGATTTTGAAAGCAGAGGGGTAGGATGCATTCATAATCCTAAATTCCTGGGGTAAGTCCACAGACATCTGCAGTCCAATATTCTAGACTGTCCTACTGGTCATATCCTTTTAAGTGTAGTTTTTGTTTAGTTTTCAGACACTTTCTACAACTGGTGCCATTCTCACTGGTGAGGGCTGCAATGTCTTTTCAGTCAGGCTTGCGGCAGAAACAATTTGGTACATTTGACTAAATGCTTTCTAACGATATTTCGAACGGGTCTTCATTTTATGGAAAGTTTTTAAAAAAAAGTATGACAATGTAATAAAATAGCCTTACCTCAGCGGTCATGCTGGCAATCCGTTCCGGTGAAATATTTCCACAGAGAACGTTCTTCCTTAAATTGGGGTTCTTTGAGTCTTTCAGGTTGGCTATCCTGCTTCTGACTCGGTTTTTATATTTCATATCTGTGTTGGGTATTTCTTGATATATGCTTATACATTATATTAAGGAGCTGTATCCAGCAAACTCCAGATGTCTCTGCCTTACAAGCCCCCACATTCATTTGCAGTTTAATTCCACTGGCTCCCTGTCAAATTCCTAACAAGATTGGAACCATATGAGTCAGAATTCATTTCACATAAACAATTGCATCTCATTCAGATTTATTCCAATTTCTGTTTCAAAATAGGACACCAAATTTAGACTAAGCTTTTGTAGTTATCTATTTTAGAAATAGTTTGTAATACAATACTAAATTTATCCCCCCACCGCCCAGCAATTTCACTCGACATTTATTTGTTTTGACATGTAGAAAGTATACATTTCCTGAAAGGCCTCAATACCTAGAACAATGAGACTTGCAGTCTCGCATTTCGATTACTTATTCTTAAAACGTTTCACAGCACTCAATTCAAAAGAATCTTGTTTAAATTCACATTTACTGAACAGACTTAACATCTAGCAGGGAAGTATCCAACATGGTCAGTTTTATTGGTTGCAAAATAACTCTTCAAAACAGCCGGCACATGCATAATGGGTCGAATGGCCTCCTTCTGTACTGCAATACTCTATGATTCGAAACCACAGCTTGTTAAAGGGAACTGCCAGTTCATGGTGCTGGAATTCTGATCTGCCGGTCAATGCACATGACAAATACGGAGAAATTGCACCCCAGCCTAGATTTTCTTAACATTTTAGAGCATCTGGAATTTGGTAAATTGTTGAATTCAGTCTCAATTTTGTAACTATGCTGTCTCTAGTTCTTAAAAGAACTTCCAAACAAAGACTTCAAAATTAAATATGTATTTAAGAAGTTGCCAAATTCTGGACATGCTGAAAGGCCCTGTAAATAAATACATCTAGACCCAGGTGGAATACATCTACCCCAAACTCTTGTGCAATCAGCCTGAACTGGATTTAAAGACTGAACTAAATCACAGAAATAAATGAACAGAATTTTAACCCACTATGCCTAATAACCAAACTCCCATAACAACCAGATTTTAGGGTATGGTGTAAAATTTCATCTAATGAATCACTTAAAAGGATATTTTCTTCAATCTGTGCTGCCAAATGGTCACAGTCTGTACCTATTGCAATATAGTCCTCTGCAGAGAAAGGTAAAGTTAGAAGTTGGATAATCTGTACTTCAATCTTGAACAGATTAGCAATGAACATACAAACGGGATGAGAAACAAGAATTGGCAAGTGCTAGCTGGTCTTTCCACGAGTAAACTGAATGATCTATTTAATATTGAAATACTAGGAAAGACTTGTACTAGAATCAGCAACTAGGATGCACTGTTTTTGACATGACGACCCCCCACCGCCCAACTTTCCCACCCAACAATGGGTTGATCTTGTAGGAGCTTTTATGGACCAATGCCATCTGATTAAGAACCATCCATAACATGTGTACCTTTTTATCTAGATCCCAGTATTTCTCGGCATTTAAATAAGCAAGGAGGAGGTGTTTACTCTGCACACCAAGAAACCTGTTGGGTTAAATTAAATGTAAAATCACCCTGCAAACAATCTTCTCAAAGAGGCTGATTACAGAAGTCTGAATGGTGACTTTTCCATTTACTAATTATATTTTCTGTAGACAATATTCCAAAAATGAACTAGTGCCAATATTCTAGCAGAATGCTAGTTCCTGAAATGTGCTTTTACTGGCCTAAAGTTTTCGTTTACGTGTGCTTGGGGAATACTGAACTGGTAATAAATTACTAGTGCACACATTGGATGTTGGATAACAAGTAAATTCAAAGCAGCCAATCTTAATTCCGATGATCAGACCGATGCATTTTGTTAATTCCCCTCAATTCAAATGATACAATCAACGTTTTCTGGTTCCAAACTGCCAATAGGATTTTCTGTGCACAAAAGGGGAAATTGTACTTTCAAAGGTGACCTGATATGGTTCAGGTCACTGTTCCTTATAGCATGGCTATTATCACAAACATATGTTCTGGCCTGTTTTCCTTATAACCTAAGAAAAGAAGATGAGGGTTAATAGGAACACAGTAGTTTATTTTTTTAGACTTGATGCTCTTGATACCTGAACAACCTGCATTCATAGTGGATTTTTAATGAAATAGAATGGGTCAGGAAAAATAGGGAAGTACTTACTGGATAATATGGGATTCTTTATCATAATAATAATCCTTGCATTTGATATAGAGCCTTATCACTGAGACACCTCAAATCACTACAATATACTGTAAAGTGTATTGATTATGTTTTGTGGACGAAATGCGACAGCCAATTGTGCAGTGTCTCACAAAGTCGTGGATTGAATGATCAAATTATGCACCCGCCCCTTGCCAACACACACACACTAGATACGTGCAGGAATCTCCACAAGTGGCATTTTTTTTCCAGGCTGACTTCCAGGTGGAGCAAATGGAGGAGAACTGAGCATCTCTGCCTCAACTTGGCACAGTTCATGAAAGGTGAAGTGACAACTCGTGGTTAGGTCAAGACAAAGACAGCAGGCGTTCTGGTGCCCGCTCCAATAGATTACTACATGTTTGACTGAGCTATTCTGCTAATTTGATTTTAAAATTTTCTCCAATGCGAACATTTGCGATTTCACTATGTGAGCAGAGACCATCGCAGCTGGGATTAACTGCTGAAATAAAGGCAATTGAGTGCTCCATTCAGAGCCATCTGATACTTATTTATTAGAAACAGTTATATTTGTTACCCTGTTAAACTCACACACTGATCGGACTGTAAAATAAAACAGCTTCTTTAGAGATATAGACAAAACAATTCTAACTAAATACAAAATTTACATGTTGAATCCTGGTACAATATTCTTAGGGCAACAACAACTTGCATATATATATATATATATATACAGCGCCCTTCATGCAGGTTAGCGTCTCAGGCAACCATACAAAGGGAATTATTTTCCCCACGCTGCTGAGTTGCTGACTTCAGCAGAGTCACACATGAGGTACAAGAAGGAGCCCAGGTAACACAATCCTGGGGAGAATTCTTACCAGCCAATTCTCCTGTACTTTGTAGCTTGAGTTTACCAACGATGAAAGACTGTTGTAGTCACTTTATTGCCCAGGATCCAGAAAAACAATTGCACATAAGCCACTGATAATTCCCTTCAGTTCAAATGGACTTACTGTCTGTTTGCAGAGCAGCTACTATCAATTCCCTGCACTTATTTCGAACACTGTCGCTTGTAATGGGGATCGGTGGAAACGTGGTCATCTTTGGAGTAACAGGCGTCCTTGGTTCTCGTTTTTTACTTGAGCTGTAAGAGTAAGATTGTGTTCAGTATAAAATCGCCTTCAGCAGCCATGAAGCTGTTTGATCAGGTTTTATAGGACTCCATTCCCTTTCTGACCCCATGCACTTCCACAGTTACACACATAATAATAATAATCCTTGCATTTGATATAGCGCTTTTCACGTCGGGAGGACATCCCAAAGCGCTTCACAGAACACATTGTAAAGTGAATTGACTGTATATTTGTGGGTGAACGCGGCAGCCAATTGCGCACAGCAATGTCCCACAAACAATCGTAGATTGAAAATGACCAATTTTATTATTGTTTTTGGTTTTGGAGGGATTATTATTAGGCTCTGTGTGGAGTAAGGAAACTTGCCCAAGGTTTTGTCCTCTGCCTGGAATTGAACTCAGGTCTCTCGCTTGCAAAGCGAGTGCTCTAATCACTGAGCTACAGGACTCCACGTAGGAGAACCTCACATTGAAAACTGCAACTTTCAATTTCAAGAATATTCCAAATCTTACATTTTTAACACAATGGTATTACGGCTAATAGCGTGAATATTTCAGGCCTCTGATTGTATATAGACTAACTTTACATTGTTATGTACAGTGTAAGCTTTTCATATATATATGGGTATATATGATATAGTAATACTAATTAATAATATTATTCTATTCTATTATTATATATTATACTGTATAAATAGAATATGCATTGAAGTAGAGAATAGCATATTGAATGAAAAGGCTGTGGATGCTGGATCCATTCAAATTTTCAAGACTGAAGTGGATAGTTTTGTTAGGTCAGGGTATCAAACGATATGGGACAAACGCAAGTATTTGGATTTGAGGTACAGATCAGCCATGATCTAATGGAATGCTGGAGTAGGCTTAAGAGGCTGAATTGTCTAATTGTTCCTGTGAATGGGGGGCACTTGGACTTTATTTTAATTGCCAGACTGCAAATCATGTATTCAATGTACAATCCACCAAACTTGTTCCACCAGTTTATTAGATCATGGCCGATATTTTATTTCCATTTCAACACCTTTCTCCAGACCCTTTAAGATTCTTTCTTCTCAAGTAAATCTCTCCTTTTTAAACATCCCAAATGATCCGGCCTCTATGGCCTTCTGGAGCAGTGTGTTCACAAGCCTAGATGTGAAGAATAGTCTCTGATCTCACTTCTAATCTTTCTAATTTTAAGATTTATTGTCCTCGTTGTGGATTCCTCTACCAGGGGTAGAGAAAGAGGCCTGGGAGAACTTGGAGAAACTGAGAATAGTCTGAAGAGCAGCAGAAATGATCAGAGCAGATGTGATTTAGTGAACAAACAGTGCGCAGGGAGGGTTAAACCGATGCCCCGAACAACCTTTGCTCTGTTGGTTCTGGGCTATTTTGTGAGGAAGAGGACTCAGTTGAAGATTCCTTTTTCTTATCTTCTGAATCTTTATCTCCCGCTGGGCCATCTGAAAAACATTCATTTCAAAGATCATGACTTTCAAACAAATGCCGAGACCTACGTTCCGCCCAGTGATGTGGAGTTCAGCCGTCACTGCAAATAGGGAGAATTCCACACAACCAGGGCCCAGGATATCACAGGACCACCCCCCACCAACTTCTACTTAAAGTACTCCTGTAACACAAAAGTTGCGTTACCCAAGCAATTACACGCTCGTTCAAACTGTTCATCAGCAGAATACATGTGTGACATTACTTTGCCACGCTCCAAAACAAACCCACCTCATTTTGGATTTGTGGTGCCTCATCGATTTACGATAACGGCTTTCAAGGAATAAAGGTTTGTGAGGGGCAGATCAGTGCAGATGAAACAGCCAACATGTTTACCACTTCAATGGGATTTTTCAGATCTGAAATTCTCAGGCAAGAGATATTTTGGGTTTGTGTTGATTTTTTTTGGAACAAAATATTTTGTTATTTATGGATCATTAGATCCTTTTGAAAAAATTGCAACATATTTTCAAGGTCATGTACAACTTTTATAACAAGTTATTCCATGTTTATAATAATCCTTGCATTTGATATAGCGCCTTACGACATCATCGAGATGTCTAAAACGCTTCACAGAATATGCACAACTTTGTTTTCACCTCCATCTCCTTCAGCAGATTTGGCCATCTCCCATGATCTACTGGCTGAGTGGTAGTGAAAATGATGCGAGGACTGCATTTTAAACTTTGTCACCTGAGTTTGCTGAGGCCTGCCACCGGGAATGGTCTGGAGAGTTTCAAGAAGTCATTTTTGGAAGCAAGGTTTCCCTCACCCGCTCTCTATCCATGAAAACCACCTCACAGCTGTTGCAGCCCGACAGTGTCAGAAATCAGCTCAAGGACACTCCATGCCTTCCCACAGAATGAAAAAAACAACAAATGGATCCAACTTTGAAAGCAGTGTGCAATGCATTCTCTCTCTACATAGGTGGAATCTCTAAACACGAGATTACATTCTCTCTTTACCTCAGGGACTTGTGCTGGTTTACAGTCACGGGAAATAAGACTCTATGGACCAGATATCTGACTACATTGGGAATTGTGGTTATTAAGATTTAATGACATTGAAGAGAGGACATATAGAATCAATCAAAGAAAAAGTTTGGGTCATTGAGCTATAATATAAACTGAGAAGACATCATTTAAGTGATTAGGAAAGAATTGGCAACCAGAAGATGGTTTTCTGGAAGATGAGATCCAAACCTCTCTACTCCAAACCTCTCATTGTTTGAAAGGTTCATCAACAAATCATATGTCTAAACTTAGGAAACCATGGTTCGAAACGCATTTAAAGCTCATACAGTCTCAGACTAGTCCACAATGACAGGATTATGCAGCAACTAATGGCTGTTACTTCTGCTCCGAACTTGTCAAAATACAACAAAGATGCATTAAAAAGACAATATTACCTAGCAACTTTTTCCATGATTTAATGAGCGACTTGGCAAGCGTTGTGATGTCTTCATCTGTGCTTTGTTTTCTAACAGCATTTACAGACATACCAATACGTGTGGACTGCAAAGAGAATTGGGAGTAGATATTAAAAAGCAGAAATCTTTCCACAGTACTTGATAGCAACACTAACTATTTAAGCTAGCATTTTTCAAAGGGTACCAGCAATGATCCACTGCAGTCAGATAGGCTTTATTATCTTCAAGCTATTAGTTTTCAAACGAAGCCCATCAACCAAGAATCCGATTGCCTATATAACATTGTCAACTCTCCTGAACAGCAGTCATGATGTTGATTTACACAGTACAAATCGAATACATTAACAAAATAATAATAATAATAATTATAGGACATCAATTTTCTGTCTGACTGCAATCTACCTTAATACTTTACAAAGAGACTGTAATATAAAATTACAATTATTTTTATTTTAGATAATAGAAGTTACATAACATAACATGTAGGAGCAGGAGTAGGCCATTCGGCCCTTCGAGCCTGCCCTGCCATTCAATCATTGCTGATCTTCTAATCTAACTCCAGCTAATAACCTGACCCTGCCTAAACCCCATATCCCTTAATCCCTTTTGCAATAAGAAATCTATCTCAGTCTTGAATATGTTCAAGGACTGAGCATCAACAGTCCTTTGGGGTAGTGAGTTCCATACATTCACCACCATTTGAGTGAAGAAGCTCTTCCTCAACTCATTGCGAAAGGGCTGCCCTCTGATTTTAAGGTTGTGACCCCCGGTTTTAGTTTCTCCAACCAGGGGAAACAATCTCCCACTCTCTACTCTATCATGCCCTTTGATGATCTTATAGGTTATAGGTTTCTATAAGATCCCCTCTAATTCTTCTATATTCTAGAGAATATAGGCCCAAATTGGTCAGCCTATCCTCGTAACTCATGCCTTCATCCCTGGTACTAACCTAATAAATCTACGCTGCACTCACTCCAAGGCAAGTACATCCTTCCTCAAATAAGGAGACCAAAAATGCACAGTATTCCAGGTGCAGTCTCACCAGGGCTCTATACAGTTGCAGCAAGACTGCCCTACTCTTATACTCTAATCTTTTCATAATGAATGCTAACATACCGTTTGCCTTCCTAATTGCTGCTGCACCTGCAGACTAACTTTCTGTGATTGGTGTACAAGGACACCCAAGTCCCCCTGGACGCTAATACATTCCAATCTCTCCCCTTCTAAAAAATAACCCGCTCTACTGTTTTTGCTACCTAGGTGGATGACTTTGCACATCCCTACATTATACTTCATCTGCCACCTACCTGCCCAATCACCTAACCTATCTATGTCTCGCTGCATTTTTTTATGTCGTCCTCTGTGTTGACACTTCCTCCTAGTTTTGTGTCATCCGCGAATTTAGATATATTAACTTCGATGTCCTCATCTAGATCGTTGATGTAGATGGTAAATAGCTGAGGCCCAAGGACTGATCCTTGTGGTACTCTACTAGTCACATCCCGCCAATCTGAAAAGGACCCGTTTATCCCTACTCTTTGTTTCTTACCCGTTAACCATTCCCCAATCCACGTTAATATGCTCCTCCCAATTCCATGGGCCCTTATCTTTTATGCGGCACCTTATCGAATGCCTTCTGGAAGTCCAAATAGACTACATCCACTGATTCACCCTTATCTAGTTTACTGGAAATATCCTCAAAAAACTTATGAGATTTGTCAAACATGACTTCCCTTTCTCCCCTAAATACCGCACTACCACACCCTTAATCAATAATTCTAAAATTTTTCCTATCACTGATGTGAGACTAACTGGCCTATAGTTCCCCATCTTTTCCTTTCCACCTTTTTTAAATAGTGGTGTGACATTTGCGATCTTCCAATCCATGGGGACTGTTCCAGAATCCAAGGAATTTTGGAAGATCAGACATAAGGCCTCCACTATCTCATAAGCTACCTCTTTAAAACCCTGGGATACAAGCCATCCGGACCAGGGGATTTGTCACTTTTTAGTCCTAACAGGTTCCCTAGTACCAATTCTCTACTAATGAATATTTCCCTAAATTGCTCCCTGTCCTTATCCCCTTGGTGCATCTCTATTGTTGGTAGATAAAACAAATAACTACATATCACAAAACTGAGACATCCCCGCTTCTGACTTAAGACACTAGTATGGAAGTTGGAACATTCAGGAAACTTTATTAGTGTTCAGTACAGAATTTTACAGTGAAACATTGTAAAGCAACGCTGCAATTTGTTTCAGATGAAATATCAATTCCATTACTTTTTTTGGTGGGGAGGGGGGAGTGTAAAACCTGTTTCAGTCATACTGGATTAAAATATTTTCTTCAATATGTAGTCTAGATTTACCTGCAGTAAATCCAAAGTCATAGGTATGCCTTTGAGTTCCTTCAATAAATCGACAGCACCATTCTGCAGAATAAAAAAAACAGTTGAAAAAACTCTCTAAATTTAAGTGAGATTTTGAGGAGGCATTTTCTGTTTGAACAACAGTACTTGTTTCAACTAACAATACTGTAGTTCTAAACAAAACAAATCTTGTAAAATTTAAATGGTAATTAAAAATCAAAAAACTGCTATATCTGGAAAAATGACTCACTAAGGACAAATGCCCAGTAACAATTGAAAGAGATGCAATACAAACATTTTCTGTAACAAGTGCTTTATAATATCTTTGCAAGTCTATTTTCTGATGCATCAGAGGATTACATGGAACAGGCAAATGAACATACATGATTCAGCAATCTGGAGACAGGTAAGGTACCAACACTGTATGTTTGCTCTCCTAAGGTTTAATTCTCCAACCCACAGAAAATTATTTACAAGGCATATTATATGTACATCCATGTATTGCAAAACATTTCTGTTAGAAAAATCATGTTTGCTATACTTAAGCAATTGCAACATATCCAATTTCTCAACATTCAAATGAATATGCAATATCCATCAATACTAATTCAGTTATCTTTATATTAATCTCTTGACCAAAGATACAACATTCTTTCAGTGGGAGTTTGGAGTTTAATCTCCCGATGTGAAAAGCCTATATACAGGTAAATGTAAATTTGTATAGTATCTCCCCATTGAAAAGATCTTTAAACCAACTATCCATTTAACATGGACTATACAGGACTCACGTGGAGTCCTGTAGCTCAGTGGTTAGAGCATTCGCTTTGCAAGTGAGAAACCTGAGTTCAATTCCAGGCAGAGGGCGAAACCTTGGGCAAGTTTCCTTACTCCACACAGAGCCTAATAATAATCTCTCCAAAAACAAAAAATAATAATAAATTGGTCATTTTCAATCTACGACTGTTTGTGGGACACTGCTGTGCGCAATTGGCTGCCGCGTTCGCCCACAAATATACAGTCAATTCACTTTACAGTATATTCTGTGAAGCGCTTTGGGATGTCTAGAAGACGTGAAAAACGCTATATCAAATGCAAGGATTATTATTATTATTATTATAAATTGCTTCCTCAATTAGTTTTTTTCTTTTTAAAAACAAGAGGTAAACACAGATTTTTTAAAAAAATTAGAAAGACTTAAAAATTTAGCTTTGCTGTGTTTTTATCCCGTTAAAAGCACTCCTGTTAGCATCAGGACCACAATTATTATGTGACGCATTATCAGAATTTGCAATCACTGGGGAAACACCAGCCCATGGTTGTTTCTGAGGGGGGTAAAAAAAAGGCACATTGGGGATTGTTGATGAATAGTTTCCAGGGTTCAAAATGATCTACTGTTCTTGCAGAACGGGTTAAATATATCCGAGATTACAGGATCGAAGGAGTCCCAGTGATTCCCCTGTGCATCGGTCATAATCTCCAAGGATTTGCACAAGAGTACGAGTCTCCAATGGGACCTGACTGAATTGGAAAGGAAACGAAAATCTCTCTCAGTAATGCTGCACATTAAAAAGATTCCGGCACATACCGATCGTGCTACTAAAGGTGAAAACAATAACATCAACAACAACAAGATTCCATTTATAGAGCGCCTTTCACGTCGGGAGGACGTCCCAAGGCGCTGTACAGTTGTGTCAGGACCCGAGCATTGGGGGGAAATGGTCAGGGTGAGGGGAGGGAGCAAGGAGGGGGTAGAGAGTCGAGATGGGAGCTGAAGGCACGGTCATCCTCACGTTTGATATAGCGCCGTACGTACCACGTCTTCCGAGACGACTCGAAGCGCTTCGCAGAATATGCTGCCAAGTGAATTGACTGAACATGTGCCCGATAGCCCCCTCCCCAAAAAGCCATCTTTTTACAATGATGTTTTTGGAGCCATCCGCTGCCGCTGGAACTCCCTCGGGTTTGATTTTTTTAAAAAAATCGATTATTCGTCTGAAATAATCTGCAGTCCATTCTGATTCATCCTCTTATTTGTTTCCGTGTGTATGTACGTGTATGTGGGGTGTGTGGGGTGGGGGTGGGGTGGGGTGTGTGTGGGGGGGCTGGTTGTCAGGGCCTGACTATTTTCCCCCCATCCCCCCCAAACCCCCACCCAGACCCAACCAACAACAATCCTGACAGCCTTCAGGCCGCTTTCCCTCAGCCACCATCACCACCATCATCATCACCACCATCATCATCACCATCATGACAACAAACCGCCCGCCCGCCCACCAACCCGCCCGTCCGTCCGTCCGTCCGCCCGCCTCGGCACCTCTACCCACCGTGTTTTTCTTTGACACCATCTTATCCATCTTTTTGGCAATGCGGACGATCTCGTCTAACTTTCCCATTTCCTCCCGCCCCCCCCCCCCCCTCAGCCCTCCTCCTCCTCCTCCTCAGGCAGAGAGAAAAAAAAGTTGAAAGAAAACGGTACCAGGAAAACACTAAAACAATGAGAGAAAAGGGTCGCCGCTGGTGCCGCAGCCGAGAAGGACGCTCCCCTCTTCTTTTTTTACCCTCCCTCCCACCATCCAACCAACTGCCGTTCTCCCCCCGCAGTCCGAGCGCGCATCAGCCGCAGCCATTCGCAAGCGCCAGCCCGACTCTCCACCACTCCAGCCAGCCGGGCCGTCGCAAGCGTCGCTGGGAGTTGTAGTCAGTCCCTCCAGCCCTGGACTGGCCCCGGCAAAGCGGGTCGGCGGCCCATTAACCCCGAGGGGACTGCAACTCCCGGCATGCCTCGCGCGCTGCAGGCAGGCAGACAGACAGACTGACAGGCAGTCAAGGCGCCCGCGACGACAGGTGCAGCCACACACGCGCTGCCGGGCATTAGAGTGCCTCCTCTTTCGGCGCCAACTGCAACTCCCGGCATGCGTTAGGCTGGGGAGCCGCCTGCGTTGCTGGGAGTTAGAGTTCCTGCGCTCCGCATTGCTGAACCGATGCCTTTGAGGCGTCAACTACAACTCCCGGCATGCATGCGTTCGGCGCTGGCGCCGGGACTGAGGCGGCGGGAGCCGCCATCCGTGACTTGTCGGTTTTGTCGGAGTCGGCGATGGAGACCGAAACAAAAGGCAATTTCCCACCAAAAAAAAAGCGCCCTCCCTCCCTCCCCCCCCCGCTTTGTGATGTTTTCACCTAAACTCCTTGTATTTTATCGACCAAACCTGCTCAGCTTACCGAGGCTTTGTTCGACCACCTCCCCGCCCCCTCCCACACGACATCCAGGAGAGGAGGTCTCCCCTCCAGAAAGAAGTGTCTGGAACCTTCTGGAAAACGGTCCACCTGCAGCTCAGGCGGTTGTTTCTTGTCGGGAGGTGGGGTGGGGTGGGGTGGGGGCCCGAGTTTGCCTCCTCCACCAGAGATTTGATCCCTTTATGTTTTTTATTGGCTGTTAAACGCGGACTCACCGAGCAATTACAATAATAATAATAATAATAATAATATTAAGAAGCCTTGCGTCTGATACAGCGCCTTATCGTTTCGTCAAGACGCCTCAAAGCGCTTTGCGGGGTTTTTCCGTGGAGTGCTGTGACTGTGGTGTGTTCGTGGGCAAATTGTTTGGGTGGGTTGCGGGTTCTTGTGCCCCTGTCGTATCCTTTGCAGCAATTTTGTGTAGATTTGCGACGGTTAGTAATATTTCATATATATATATATATACACAGTAAACTCCTGATAACTCCGGTCTTAACTTGAAACTACCACTTAAGTCTTCATGTTAATATCCCGGTCCCATCTATTTATGTATTTCTACATATTAACATTAACTGAAAAAGGAAATAAGGGGTGGGGGCAGAGAGATTGTATGAGAAAAGATTAGTGGGTAACATAAAAGGGAACCCTAAGGTATTTTATAAGCATGTAAAGAATAAAAGGTTAGTCGAAGGTAGGGTGGGTCCAATTAGGGACCAAAGAGGACATCTTGTGGAGGCAGAGGACATGGCTGTCGTACTGAATGAGTACTTTGCATCTGTCTTCACAAAAGAAATGAATGGAGCTAATGCCACAGTTTCGAAGAAGAGGGTAAAGAACTTGGATAAGATACAAATAAACCAAGAGGATGTACTAAAAAGGTTGTCGGTGCTCAAGGTAGATATGTCACCCGGTCCGGACAGGATGCATCTTAGGTAACTGAGGGAAGTAAGAGTGGAAATAGCGGAGGCTCTGGCCACAATCTTTCAATCCTCCTTGGACACTGGGGTGGTGCCAGAGGACTGTGGGGTTGCAAATGTTACTTCCCAGTACAAAAATGGCAGAAGGATGAACCCAGGAACTACAACAACACCAAGATTTGATTTATAGAGCGCCTTTCACTTCGGGAGGACGTCCCAAGGCGCTGGACAGTTGGGTCGGGACCCAAGCAGGGGGGAAATGGTCAAGGTGAGGGGAGGGAAGGGAGGGAGCGAGGAGGGGGTAGAGAGTCGAGAGGGGAGCTGAAGGCATGGTCGAAGAGAAAGGTCTTGAGACCGGCCTTGAAGGAGGAAAGGGAGGAAGCGGCGAAGGCACTGGGGATGGAGTTCCAGAGCCTCGGGGCTGAGAGGCTGAAGGCCCGGCCACCGATGGTAGGGCGGTTCGGACGGGGGATGTGGAGCAGACCAGAGCCAGAGGAACGGAGGGTACGGCAGGTAGGTAGGGGGATAGTAGGTTGGAGAGGTAGGAGGGAGCAAGGCCGTGAATGGCCTTGTAGGTGAGGATGAGGATCTTGAATTCGATCCTCTGGGGGATGTGGAGCCAGTGGAGGCGAGCGAAGGCGGGAGTGATGTGGTCACGAAGCCTGATGCGGGACAGTACACGAGCTGCAGGCAGTAGTTCCACCCTTAATACTCTGGAATTAGGTAAATAGGATGGGTCCCTCTGGGGAGGAGAGTATGCATTATATTCCAATACATGGAAATTTCAGTGTGTTGATGGGGTGCATTCAACTGTATCTCAATTGGATAGTCTTTAAGCATAGGTTTCTGCATGTGGAAAACACCTGGCTGACCAAAACAACGAGTAAAGCGACATTGTCTTGTGTTAATTAAAAGTTAATGGCAACAATTTCTCCCATTTTCACCAGGAGAGGTTGGCTTCTGCTAATAGGTTTAGCAAAAGTTGGCCTACGTGCTGAGATGGGAAGGGATGTAATCCTCAGATTTCTGTCAGAAAAGTCATCTCTGAGTCAGTATGAATTTCTACATAAAGAAAATCCTAGGATTATTTTCAATCCTTCAAAAATGTAGGCATTAACAAAGGGTACATTTTTAGAAAAAGACAGCCAACTATTTCACCATATATTTTGGTAAATTTGATGAAAAACAAGTTCCAATTTGTTATTGATTTTGTCAATGCTGGTAAGCATTCCTGTTTTATGCAAGTCTGCTCCTTAAATCAGCATTTGTTCTGTCTTTTGCGTATAACAGTGTTGAGCAAACATTTATGACTTGTAAAATAAGGGTGTGTATTAATGCCATAAGAACAATTTCTTGTCACATGTGTTAGGGTACTTGGAGGCATAGATAGGGCAGAGAAAGATCTCCAATACATTGCTTCAAGGAGGGATTTTGGAGATGTAATATGGAATGGGGGTGGAGAAACAGACCTTAGAAATGTTAAGAGGGTTGAAAAAGCTTGGAGACATGGAGAGGACCTAATAACAGATAGACTTGTGTAGATTATTAGAGAGAGTAGTTTTCTTTAGTTCTTGTAAACTGGCTGCTGATTTTATTGATGGCCAAACCAAAGCCAAAATGGGCATGGCACTGATTTGAATGTTTAATGTCTTATTAATAGTGTGCAAAGAACGCAAAGGAAAATTAGAATTCTCCATACAAACGCATAACCAACACAGGCTGCATTTTAGTGGCTTGTTACGTTTGTCTACCTCATAGTGTCACTGTTGCACCCGAGTTCAGGTTGGGCTCGGGTGCAGTGCTGTGGGAGTGCTGCATTGTTGGAGGTGTCATCCTTCAGATTTTAGTATCTTTACAATTGAGTATACAATTTAATTTAGTTAAATAAACAAGATAAAATGTCCGCTTTTGTGCGTGACTGGGATTTTCTGAATGCTAATAATATATAATTGTAATACAGTATATTGCATTGAATGCATATTTGTTTAATATTGATGTAGCAGATAGAGGGATAGACCACAAGGTGGTAGCATCTTATCTGCAATTTGTTTAATATTAGGTCATGCTATATTGGAGTCTAATGTTAGTACTGCCACAAAAGTAAGCTTCATAATGGTATTGCTCTTGTAGAATATCTTCCAGTGAAAGAAATGTAAAACAACATAACGCATAATTTTAAAAGAAATTCTTTTAAAATTAAGCGTTATGTTGTTTTACATTTGGATTCTTTCAGGTTTGATAATTGGCCTTTAATAGAGATTTTTTGGAAAAACTTTTCAAAGCCAATGAGTCATATATTCCACACTATTGGCACTCTACACCTCACGTAGCTAATATGGAACCTCGGCGTCCTGTTTGACCCTCAACTGTCCTTCATCCCCCGCATCCGCACCATGTCTTTCCCTACCTCTGCAACATTGCCTGGCTCCACCACTGTCTCTCACCGCAGGCTGCCGAGACTCTCATCCACTCATTCATCACATCCAGGCTTGACTATGCAAACTCCCAACTCCTCCCTCCACAGGCTGCAGATCATCCAGAACTCTGCAGCCCGTGTCCTCTCCCGCACCAAGCACGACCTTATCACTCCCATCCACTGGCTCCCCATCACTCGAGGATACAGTTCAAGTTCCTGGTCCTCACCTTCAAAGACCTTCACGGCCTTGCTCCTCCCTATCTCTGTGACCTCCTAACCCCCTACCAACCTGTCTGTTCCCTATGCTCAGCGGGCTTCGGCCTGCTTCATATCCCTCACCTTGCCTGCCCCATTATTGGTGGGTGAGCCTTCATTCTCTCTGCGCCCATCCTCTGGAACTCCATCTCACAGGCCCAGCGCCTTGCCCCCTCCCTTGCGTCATACAAGGTCAATATAAGATCCTCCTCTTCGACAGTGCCTTCCGTCACCCTCCTACCTCTACCCTCCCTGCTCTCCACACCTCCTGATCCCAACCACCAGCTTGGGTGTGGATCCTTGACTGTCCAGCGCCTTGGGATGTCCATTTGGATTAATTTGGATGTCCAGCGCCTCCTGACATAAAAGGTGCTAAAACGCTAGGATTGCTTTCTATGGCAGTGAATGCATGTTGGAGTTAAATTCCAAATGTATTAATGCAAATCAATTGATCATAAAATCTTCTGACAAAATATTACAATAGGAAACGAGTAGGAAGAGTGTACCAAACTTTAATAATAAATAACCAACCTATCTTTTTAATTAAATTAGATGGATTATTTTCTTTTCATGGAAATTAAAAAGGAAGTTGTACAAAGGAAAAAATTGTATATGTCATCAGCTTTCACCGTTTCGAGACTTGTGTCTCTAAGGGAAGCCCCCAGAGTGTGCTGCAGACATTCTGTACTTTCTACTTCTGGTTGGGTGGTTCAGTGTTTAAGGAAACCACACCCCCAAGGAGCCAACCTGCCTCAGTGGAAAATCCCACAGAGTAACTCATGCAGAACTGAAGCTTAGATTTGCTGTATGTCAACTTGGTGAAAATATACATTACAGAGTGACTGACATCCTTCAGTATTGTTGTTACAGCCACTTTTTAATAGGATAAGAAATCTGTAAAACTGAAGATTCGCTATTGTACTGTATAGGAATCAGCACACTTTTGCTAAATCTGCCTCAACTGAATTGCTTCAGAAAACTAATAATCCTTGCATTTGATACAGTGTCTTATCACGTCTTCGAAACGACTCAAAGCGCTTCAGAGGATATACTGTCAAGTGAATTGACTATATTTTGTGGGCAAAACCCAATTCTGGCCAACATGTTTGGTTGACCAACAAATTAAAAGTTCTTGATTGAATTATGGCATAAATCAAGAAATATTCAATCAAGAAAAACTGGAAACACGCTATTGTTTTAAAACAGGCTCACAAAGACTAGTGTGAGTATTCTGCAGTCACTTCTTGACAGCCCCTATGGGCCATGGGTTGGCCACCACTGGTATAACCAATGCTGAAAAAATAAACCCAATGCAGAAAATTTAAACCTAATGGAGTTGAAATAAGGATTGTCCATGAGAGAAAATTCTGTTAAATTTAAGTAAATATAGTATAATCAAAATGCTTAGGAATAATTAGCAGACTCAATAGCAAATGACTGGCTGTTTGGGTTGTATCAAGATTTGCATACTGCTAATTATGGTATAATTATGGCACATTTCACACATCTTTACACCAGTATAAACTGAAAATAATTTGAAATCTTGGATTCTACGATAGAAGCATTTATCACGTTTTCTTTGTCACAATAATTGTTCTGATATAGCATTTGTGTGAAATTAAGCAGATTAACTAACCTGGAGTCTTGTAGCTTAGTGGTTAGAGCACTCGGCTCGCAAGCAAGAGGACCTAGGTTCGATTCCTGGCTGGGCGAAACGTTGGGCAGGTTTCCTAACTCCACACACCTCTGTTTACCTGGGAGCAAGTAGGAAACCGACTGTTAGTCAATTGACCGATTGCTTTTCTGGGAATAATAATTCCTTAAAAAAAATTTGGTCACTCAATCAATGACTTTATGGGACACTGCTGTGCGCAATTGGCTGCCGCGCTTCACTCACAAAATACAGTCAATTCACTTTACAGTGTAGTGAAGTGCTTTGAGACTCAAAAGACATGATAAAGCGCTATATCAAGTACAAGGATTATTATTAACTATACTGTGATATTAACAAAAACACTGAAATCAGGCCTTTGTCGGTTGTTGATTAAAACGTATATTGGCCCCATTCCCATTGTGTTTTACTATTATGGGGATGATAGCAGTGCTTTTGCTGTTTACAATATGTTTAAAAGGGAAGTTGGCAGAACAAGAACATACAACAACAACGTGCGCTTATATGGTGCCCTCCACATACTGTATTATGGTTTACAATATAACAACATTATCTTGAGGTAGAAAGCAATTTTATGAGCAAAGCAAATGCTGTTTTATGATACTACAAAGACCATCTTTCTACTTGATTAGTAGTTAGAATTTAATTTCAGATACAAATCTGTCATTTTAGATTTCCATATGTTCAGTGAACACATGAAAATAATCAATCTGAAATTAGGATACTCTTCAACATTTGATATTTTACTGCAGACACTTCTTTCACCGGATGCCTGTTTGAACTGGACATTTACTGTGTTACATTGATCTCAGGGTGGATGAAGTGTAAGTAAAGTGGATCTCTTTGCATTTGCACATCTCTGCAAGGGCAGGGCCCCACTAACTAGTGCACAAATGCCAGTTGAGGCAGTAATCTCATCAACTACTAAAATTAAGTCATTCAGATCCATGGACTGCCGAAAGCTTAAACAACTTTGCTTAGTGAGAAGCACAAGTGATCTGAACTGTCCATCTGCTGCAGGATTTGCATTGTTTGATACCAAAATCACTAAACCAACATAAAGTGATATTGGGACTGGAAAATCCCAAGATGCTTTGTAGCTTTTTCCAACCAAAAACTATTCTTCAGGTACCAAGAATCTTTTACATATGGCCTAATTAAATAAACGCATGAATTCTTTTGGAAGAGTGAAATAATTATATTTCACTTTGTTTCATTTGTTTACCTGTCTGTTGATCTTGCTTCCATTCTCTTTGGGGACGATAGCGGCCTTACAACAGGTATGATATGTCAAAATCTTTAATGTTTCTTGAAAATTGAGAATATGATCACCTTAAACACAATTTATTGTTCCTATTTAGCATATTTCCTTCAACACTAGATTCAGACACAGTGGCTTTCCTCAGTGTAAAGGTGTGTCAAGTTTTAATTGGTAGACTGCACTATTCTGCTTGGCAGATTCAGATTTATATTGTTTAAAAGTACTGAATGTTTTTTGTAGAAGGTTAACTTATCAGATCAGAGTGAAATATTCATAGCTACAGGGTCATGCCACTGAAACAGTAGAACAATGCTTGCTGATAGCTAAACATTTTGTCTGCCAGGTCTATTAAACATTACACAGACTACAGTTACAATTCTGTGTGGAACATGAGGATTCCATTTATATTCCAGCCTTACAGGGCATTTTTACCATTTGGTAAAAAATGGGATATTAAATAATATTTTCCAGGATATTAATTGGGCAAATTCTACTCACTGAAATATATTTTACTCCTGGACGTGTAAAAGACAAGCTTTTACATTTGCTGTGTGTTTTTTATAAAAACGTTTTTTTAAAAAAAGACACGTGAGACTGTTTGGAGGCCAATCACAGAATTGGCTTTTTTGTATGAAAAATAATAAAATGGGAAATTAGTTTTTGGGGTTCGTTTGGATTTATTTCAAGGACCATTATTAAGAACTTCATTTTTTTTTATATATCTCTGCATTTTTTCATTCTAGGTCAAGTTGGTATTGGTATCCACAGTTACAATAAATTAGAATGTTATTTAAGTCTAAACTATACTTACTATGTTTATGTGCAGGAAATGCATCAACTTTACTTTAAAATGAAGGCTGTGATCCAAAAACAATTGGCACGAGTCCATCATATGATTTCCTGAAAGTGGTTTACAGAAGGAGCTCTGAGCTCATGAAAAATATGGAGTGTAATATATAATGTATTGAAATGTTTATTTTGCAAATTATTCCACCATATCAAATAGATGCAGAAAATCTGACCAAGGATTGTCCATATGAAATATTTACTACAATAGTGATTTGCTGACACCAGATACATGTAACCACTATATAAATGTTTGATGAAATCACAATTTGACTTAGGAATATAGGAACAGGACTCATTTGTGATTAGAGTTATTTAGTACAATATATAATGGTAAACAATTTCAATGTTCGACACCTGACCGATCGCTTTCCTGGTAGACACCTGACAGATTGTTTAATTCTGTACATTTCCACTGTGTTTTACATCAACGTGTAATAATTGAAAAGCTGAGTGATTCTTTCACATGATCAAAAAAAATTAATAGAAAAGCCCACACTTTTCCCATGGAAAACTAATCTTTCTGCCAATATTATTCTTGGTTCCTGATTAAAATCTGGCAAAAAGTCAAATTCTAAAACTTTATTAGATTGAGCATGTAAAAAAAAATAAGGCATTCCTTGGATTTTTGATGTGATTGTTTTAACAGTGCCAACATATTTCTGTCATTAAAAGGAATTTGGATTCTGCTCTAAGTTATCTAAACAGTCCATTGCTTGGTCTGTTCCTGACTTGGGTGTTTCTTTTTGGCTCCACGCACACTTTAAATTTAGCTGAACTCTACATTACCTACTCAGTATTCTTATATGGCTCACCATATATATATATAGTTCAATACGGTTATATTACCATTACAATGTAACACTTTCTCGTATATTAGATTATTTATAATCCGACAATACAAATCTCGCCTACTAATAATTGTTTGATGCATCTGAATTGCATCTGTCTCATTGAGAATATTTACGTTTCTCTTATGGATCATTTTCCAACCTTGATCAAATTAGGTAAAGGGGTTCATTTAAAATCTCCAAATATACATTGCCCCACAATTTTAACAATGGACTAGCAGATATCTTTCAGTATGTTTGCTGGTTCATTTGGACTTGTTCGTCTCTTGGCAAACAGAATATCCCTCTCCAATAGCAACAGCAGGGATTGATCAACAGCCATAGTCATCATCCCATCTACCACAAGCAGTCTTTCCTGAAGTTGGATATTGTCCTGCAGCAGCCACTTGGAAAAGACTGCACCCTTAACAACAAAAGAAAATGTGTAGGAGCCTTTTTTGTCTGGGACAGAACATAAAGTTGTTTGTTTTGAATTACTCTTGTCCTGTGTTTTCTGTGGAGTCTGTCCAAATTCCATTACTGTAAGACAACTGCTTAACAACTAAAATGTGTCTGGCGTACACACAGGGTAGTTTATGCATCATCCCTGTAGTAGGGGCATAGGAGGAATGTCAGAACCTGTGTTGCTGTTAACGGTAGTAAAAATAGAGACAAAATGTGACTGGCCTCTTAAGTCTTTGCTTAGGAATGTGAAAAACATTATTAATAATGTCAAATAAACCATCATATAGTTCTGTCTGAATAAACTTATCAAACTGCACTTATGGGAGAAAGTCCCTGTATTTGTAAACGTATAGGTCATTTATGCAGGTCTTGATATTTGTGACCTAAGCAATCTTATTCTGGAGCTACTACAACCTGAAACCTTCTATTATATGAAAACACTAATTTGGGGTTATAAAAAGGAACAGTGCTATATTACAATGCCATGCAGATTACGATATCACAAAACAAGTAATTTTCTGAAGAGTATTCTATATCTCACTTAGATTTGCAAAGTTGCATC
The DNA here is from genome assembly GCF_018977255.1 of Callorhinchus milii. Lineage (NCBI taxonomy): Eukaryota > Metazoa > Chordata > Chondrichthyes > Chimaeriformes > Callorhinchidae > Callorhinchus > Callorhinchus milii. The sequence continues at coordinate 2,561,646 of NW_024704759.1, forward strand.
TTTAGAATGACAGATATAGGTCCATTGTATTTGGAAAAGTTTTGCCCATGAAGAGGCCATTCAGCCCATTGTAGAACATGAGCATAGACCATCCCATTGGGTTTGTCTTTGCAATGGAGATAAAGCAATATTTTGTACCATCAGTCACAGCTCATATTAGATCTTCTCAGGAGCTTTGTGACAAAGATTTTGAAATATAGAAACAGGAGTAGGCCATTCAGCCCCTCGAGCCTGTTACACCATTCTATAAAATCATGGCTGATCTGTACCTCAACTCCAATTACCCGCCCTTACCCGTATCCCTTGATAGCCTGACCTAACGAATATCTACCGACTTCAGTCTTGACTTACCTATCAGCAAGCAATTGCTGTCAGTGTGTCTTGGAAGAGATGATTGTGACAGAATTAATGTGGGATTGCAAGATCCTAAAATGTTTCCAATACCCTTGATGGTAATGTGAACATTAGAGTAGACCTGAAGCTTCTTGCGGAACATTCCTAGTCCTTTAGATTGGATTTATTCTGTGGAGAATAGCTCCTAGAATTTAAAAATATCCAGAGTGGCAGAAAATTCAGAATGAGTAAAAACTATATGTTGACTTCTTAATACAGTTGCCTGCTTTATTCAGAGAATATAGAAAGATGTAGTGCTACCTAAACACTTCTAAAAACAAATCACACACATGCAATGACAGCAATCCTTTAGATAATGATTTTAATCCATCTTGTTAGAGTTCAAGGTCTTTGATTGACAAACATCTTTGCACACATTGAAATGTATTAACTCCAATTATATAGTGTTGGTCTGCCTAAGACTATATAATTCCAGTTAATTCACTCACAAAGCAGGACATTGCTTCCTTTTCCTCCTACTCTATCCTCCCTATCAAATCAAAGAAAAATATCTTTTTGGCATCTTTTCATCTTTTCTGGTGTGGCTTACTGTGACCTTTATAAGCGTTTTATTTAGATCTGCTAAAAGTAGGTCTTATTTGTATCTTCAATTTTCAAATTGCCGGTAGTGAACAAACTGTCTGCTTTATCTTTTTGCATTCAGTGGACGTAAAATGAAACATGTACGAACATACTGTGCATTGGGGAAAGGCATATGGATAAAATTGTAAGATAATTGGAAACCTTAATTGATATTTGCCTGTGGTGAAGCATATGATTAAAGTCAAAAGCAAATCTGATCTTACTGCTATTATGTTTTCCTGTGAATCATAGTAAATTCTCAGCAGCAGATTTATTATGAAAACTTTTGAATAATAAATCATTAGCAGATTCTTATTTATTTTGGACATTTCAGATTCTCAAAACAATTGCTCCATTTGTTTTCACTTGACAGCTTATGTATAGTACCTTGGTTTGGAAGATGAGCTCTAATGATCTTGACCCTTACAGTTTAATCCTATCAGCCAAGAATCCCCACTCTCTTGTTGATGAATAACAGTACTCCAATGTACAAAACTAAGATTCTGAATATGTGTCTGCACATACTGTGTAATCTGTAATTAGTCGTGTGCTTTGTGGAGTCCTGTAGCTCAGTGGGTAGAGCGCTCGCCTCGCAAGCGAGAGACCTGGGTTCAGTTCCCGGCAGGGTGAAACCTTGGGCAAGTTTCCTTACTCCACATGCCTGATAATAATACCTCAAGAAAACAATAATAAAATTAGTCACTTCAAACCACGACTGTTTGTGGGACACTGCTGTGCACAATTGGCTGCCACGTTTCGCCCACAAATATACAGTCAATTCACTTTACAGTATATTCTGTGAAGCACTTTGAGACGTCTCTAAGACGTGAAACGAGCTATATAAATGCAAGGATTATTATCATTACTTTCTCTATTGACCTGGGAAAGATTGTAAAGTTACCAGTTGGACAGTAAATACATGTAGGCATTCACTTACAAAATACACAATTACTACACTTTACAGTATGTCCTGAATTGAAAGGTGCTATATATACCAAATGCAAGGATTATTATTATATATTGAATATTATATATATGATTTGGATTTTTAATATAACCTGGATAAGCAAACATAAAAGGAAAAAACTTTCAACAAATGTGGTCATCCAAACATTCTATGCAATGACACTATCTGAATATACTTCAATTATTTAATTGGACAATGCCTCCCATATACAGCAATTTGTGGTGAATAGACATAGGAAGCTAATCTCATTTGCTGTGTTTGAGCTCTATGTATCCGTGACCTCCAGAGTCCTGGTATTAATACATTTCCCTTTGGCCATGGAAAGCAAATTACGAAATGTTGACCTGATAAAGTCTGCTGTGGGAAGGTACATGGATCTGAACTCTCACACTCCTTCTTCCCATTAGAAGTTTCCTCCAGGATTGCCACTAGATAGATCTGCTAAGGTATTGTCCAGTGGGAATATATGCTATTAGGAGTAACAAAAGGATTCTGTTTCTTCCCATTCAGGTTGCTGGACGTGGAATTTGGCCAACATACCACAAATATGTTCTTTGGGGTTAAACACATGTCACTACATGTCCTTCACTGCATGTGGTCAGTGTTCCTGATGTTACTGTACTGACCTTATGTAGTTATTGTGAAACACTACACACCTTTCTATATCCATGAAACAAAAGCCACAAAGGTATCTGGTTAAACAAATTGGCACATTGTTCATTTTTGTTACAGTGAAAAATTGCACATAATAATCTACATTGAAATAAATTGCAAGTAATTCTTATTAAACTGTTATCTGAAATAGAGTGAGTTTCTTTTTTGTCATATGATCCATTTCTTAATGTTACTGGCCTGCTTTGTAAATTAATTATATGTGAATTATATATTATAATACAATTTTAGCATTAAAAGATATTTAGGAGCTAATTTTCAGTGGATGCTTGCAATTATTTCCTTCATCCTTGAGTATTTTAAATTCTCTTTTTTGTTGCTATGGTCAGATTAATATTTTTATAAATTTCATATCCAGAATATATATATAATGTATCTAAAAATGTAAAATATACATATTTTATGTTGGTAGACAATTGTGATATGGAATTGAATATAACAGACCATCTGTTCACCACAAAGTTATGTGCTGTTTCTTTACAACCATTAATATGTCAGATATTCACTCAAATATATAATTATATGCTGTCAATTTCAAATTTTACATTATGTTTTAATAAAGTGTATCCGGGATTAAAACATGTAACAATGGAAACATTTATCCTTGGTAAGAAAACATGCCATCACAGGCATCAAAGGATTTGATGAGAAATGGCAACAACAGGATGGAATGTGACACATTATATTTCTCCCATTCACTATTTGTGAAACTAGAATTTATAATTCAACTTTATACAGTTTTAAACACAGTGATCCATGATCCATATGTACTTTTGCAATCAAATTCTGAATGGAGTTTACTGTTGCTTAATATTGAACTATTCGTCAGGATCAATTGGGGAAAGCAAACCTACATTCTGTATGTATAGACTAATTCCTACGAGATTGTAGAAATTTAAATGTGTGAATAGGAATACAATGGTGTGGTATTCATTCTGCAATAAAATAATTTGTAAGGGCAGATAGATTGGCCGTTTGCAAAGAGACACACTAATCAGAAAGCTATATCATTTTCACTCAGGTCCTGCGATGGAGCAGGAATGATGGTAATGAACATGCTGAAAATGGGGATTGTGAAAGCACTAATAACTGGGGTCAGTCTGCCATGGCAATTAATATTTCACTGAACATAGAAGAGGTATAATAATAATCCTTGCATTTGATATAGCGCCTCATCACATCTTTGAGCGTCTCAAAGCTCTTCACAGAATATACTCTAAAGTGAATTAATTGTATATTTTGTGGGTGAAATACAGCAGCCAATTATAATGTATCTACATTATGTACTCTGATCTGTTTTACAGATATACTAAATATTGCCCATTCACAGTTTAATAGTTCAACAGCAAGTAAGAAAACTAAGATGGTGTTCTTTATTATTACTCGGCCACTGTTGCCTGCCAGTCTCATAACTAGCTATTCCCTGCCATGTGAAACCTCGAATGTGAAGTAATGAATAATGGGTTAACTTTCTTATCTCGTAATCACCAGGGTGCAGACAGCCCACTCAGCAGCCCATCTCATGGCTTACAGCAATAACTCTGATCTCATCAGTAAACTGCACTTGCAACTGAACAATGCAGTCCTCTCCCAAACAACACAATTACCAGAAATTCACAACTTTTCACTAAAGCCTCCCCAAGGACTAGAATGCCAGCCTGCTTGTCTGCTCCCAGAATAATACTCACTGCCAGTCTCTTGCACCTTGGCCATATCTTTAAATGATTTAATGGATGTTTTACAACAAAACACTTGCATGAATGTTGCTCTTTAAAGCATGACTCCACACAGCTTTACAAGCGCAAAACTAAAGCAGCAAAATAAGGGAAACTTTGTAAAAAGCTTGCTCAACCTATTAGTTTTAAATGATGTTTGTGAAGCTGATAGATTGGAAATTTTCATATCTAGTACTATCAAAATAGGTTCAGTGCATGTGTGCTTCAGTAAGGAAGCAGAAGAGAATTGTCAAAGGACAGATTTGCTGACAGTGGATTTTGTTTAATTCTTTAATTGCCTAGAATTGCTAGCAAATTTGTTTTCCCTGTTTACAGACTTTTTTTTAAAGCTACTTTGTATTGGAAGAGATTAAAATCAGGAGGATGATCAATGGGCAAATATTTTTGTTATCAATTACTTTTAATTTATTCAGCTCCTTTAAGGAAATTGCTCGCACAAAGTTTTTAGGTTCAGTACAATTAAAGGACTAATCTTGTTTAAAGTTGTACGCTCTGCTTTCTAAATGATGCATGGAATTCTCAGTTTGGTTTGGTTACTCTTAAGCATGGTGTTGAGTTTCTGCTTTTGTTAGACAAACTAACAAAAAAATTATTCAAGGGAGTGCTAGGGAGTATCAATAATTTGAAGAAAAATCCACGATTCAAATTAATACCATATTATTATGAAAGGACATTTGTTGTCAGTTCTGGCATTCGTTCTTCACTTTTTATAAAACAAGATGCCAAATTTCACTAAAGAAAATTATTGGTGTCCCACTAAAGAGCCATAAATCCCCAGGTGAAGTCTTCTAGCGACTGCTATCACTTGAGGGAAAAAATAGAGCCAGCTATGTGCGAGAATATGAAAATTATTTATTAATAGAGCACCTGTTATCAAAACCTTGTCGTGTTTTGCTATTCTGATGGAATTATGGTTTTATTACCCAAGCACTCAAATCTTCCCTTCAATTGCAATTGCCATTTTTTGATAAATCTTTTACAATCCCTGCTTTCAGTTATATTGTAATAGCTTAAAACCTTATTGACATGAATTGCAATTTGTTTGAAACATTGCCTTTTAAGTGGTTCCTTAAATTGCATAAAAGTAATTGCAGAAGAATCCCGATCAATAACGTTTAGGCCATTTGATTTCAGTTTTACAAGATCCCCCTCTCCTATTACACAGAAGTTGAGCCAGTGAGAAAATTGCTTTGTGAATTATATGTTTTCTAAGATGACACTGACAATTGAACAATTGTTTGAGAAGATGTTAAGAGAAGCATCAGAGTCACTTTAAAGGACAGCTCTTGGCAAGTCTGTCTAATCTTCCTTATAGATATCTCCAGAAGCAAAAGAAGAAATAAATGTAGCACAGAATGGTTACTGAACAAAGTAAACTTGATAGAACCTCTGATGATATGTTATCATATCATAGAATCATAGAATTATACAGCCATTCGGCCCATCATGTCTGTGCTGGCACTTTGAAAAGAGCTATCCAATTCAATCCCACTCCCCCGCTCTCTCCCCATAGCCCTGCAAACTTGTCCTCCACAAATAATTATCCACTTCTCTCTTAAAAGTTGTTATCGAATCGGCTTCCACCCGCCAGTGGAAATAGTTTCTCCTGTTCACCCTATTGAATCCCCTCATAGTTTTGTAAACTTCTATTAAGTCTCCTCTTAACCTTCTCTGCTCCAAGGAGAATAATCCTAGCCACTCCTGATAACTGAAGTACCTCATTCCTGATATCATCCTGGTAAATCTCCTTTGCACCCTCTCCAATGCCTTGACATCCTTCCTGAAGTGTGGGGCTCAGAACTGAACACAGTCTCTAACTGAGGCCTAACCAGTGTTTTATAAAGGTTTATCATAACTTCCTGACTTGTATTCTATGCCCCTATTTATAAAGCCGAGTATCCCGTATGCTTTTTTAACAGCTTTATCTACCTGTCCTGCCACCTTCAAAGATTTACTTATATCTTGGATGGCTACCTCTTATTCTTCTTTAAGTGCTTCAAGACGCTATCCCAAGTGAAGGGAGCTATATTAATATAAGTTGTAGTCGCTAAAAAAAGTTGCTTCTATTAATGCTTGTAGTTGAGTGGAGCCTGATTTAAGCAAAGAGCAGAATGATTCATGAATCTAGAGGTGTTGCTGTTTCCAGTTGATGTCTTATTTGCTGGAAAGTTTTATCCACTTATTATGACTGGACCTCTTCTTGTATTTGCAATAATCCTTTCGCTCACAAAATACAGTCACTATGCTTCACAGCATATCCCATAAAACGCTTTCAGATGTGAAAGGCTCTGTCAACTAAGGATTATTTATTATTAATAAACAACTGTGTTGGCAAGAAATATTGAGTTGTATGTTTTCATCATGTTTGTCAGATCATGACTCAATTGATCAGAGCACCATTGGCTAATCTATATATATTATCCAACCAAGGAAAATGGAAAATCAAAGAGAAAAAACTAAAAGCAGGAAAAATTACACTGATTTTATACATATATAATATATATAAAATGATGTATGTGTGTGGGTGGCTCACCACTTAAACTAGAAGGATGGATTATCCTGTCAAAATTATCTACCATAATTTAAATTTCAAGGCAAGAAAAGACAAAGAAAAGCTCTGTGTGCACAAGTGATGAAGTGGGTACATATGCCACACTAGCTGAATGTGGGAGTTTGATGTTATAATCCATTCTGAATTATATGTAATCCAGTACATCAATCCCAGAATCAACTTCGCAACACTAGAGTATCTGTCACATGTTACTGCTATCTTTGAGGCTGGATATTGCAGTAAGGATTAATATCATTATTCTCCCAACCTGTATTGCATGTGCCCAAATGAGAACAAATCAGAATCGTGTGTTGCACAGGTAACAGCCCAGTAATTTCCAACCCAGTCTACCACCCTGCCAAGAGTGTGCGGTGAAGGGGGGGATTCTGTTCTGAGCTGAATGATATTATTTTCACAGATGATTGCGGCAATAACCTTTTATTTTGTCACTAGCGATAATGCATATGCATCAAAACATTAAAACTTTTGAGTTTGAACTGTGGAACAAAATCACGCTGTGTTTTCCTTGATGAATGTTTATGGATCCTCTGCTCAGCTCTGGGGGTCAGGTGGGAAATAGTACGGATATAAAAGGAATGTTAAGCACAGAACAAAAAAACAACTACTTGAACCACCACAAAACTTGGCGAGAACAAAACACGTCCAAGGAACAATAGTTCACCTGTCATACAGGGGCCTGGAATCCCCATATTGTGACTCAATAATAATAATAATCCTTGCATTTGATATAGTGCCTAATCACGTCTTCGAGACGTCTCAAAGCACTTCACAGAGCATGCAGTACAGTGTATATAGATTATATATTTTGTGGGCGAAATGTGGCAGCCGATTGCACATAGCAGTGGCCCACAAACAATCGTGGATTGAGTGACCAAATTATTACTAAAAACAAGTTTTTGAAGTATTATTAATCATTGAAAAATTTGCAGGGATATGGGGAAAGAGAGGGGCAGTGGGACTGATTGCGTAACTCTTCCAAGGAGCCGGAACAGGCATGATGGGCCGAATGGCCTCTTTCTGTGCTGTAATATTCCATGATTCTATGATTGTGACATTTGACACGTTATACTATGTCTGTACATAGTCTGTACTATTTCACAAAATCAACAGTTGTTTTCGTGAATACTATTTACATGTGAAATTTCTGACATTGAATAAAGAGATTACCAGAAGTTACCGTTCAAGGATTTCTCAATGCGTTTTTCCCCTATTTCATAATATATCGCTCATTATCCTTCACCATTGGCCAACTTTCCACGGCAGACTTTAAGTCTTGACTCGTACAGACGTGACCCACTCCAAGAATGAGCTTGAAGCCTCCCAATCAAAGACCGATAGCACTTCCTTCCTGCCTCCTCAAAACTTCCTACAGCAGGCCTTATCGACACAGAAAACACTGAGATAGTCAGTTTGCTTTCAGTTGCTAACCCCAGCCTATTCGTAGGAAACTGGTGGCAAAAAGGTAAATTAAACAAAAACTGTTCACCTCATTGGAGGCGTTTGCAGTGTTGTTTTGTTGGAAACTTGAGAGTATTATTATGACAGCCCTGCCCAGATATATTTACTCATGTGAAACGTGGAGTCCTACACCCATAAATCCCGATCACCTTATGAAGACTGTTTGTTTATTTTGGTCCCACGAAGGCTGCCAGATTTCAATCTGGTCAGCACCGATAGCGGCAGGCCTTGTCAGTGCAATCTGATAAGTTCCCATAGAACCTCCTTTGATAAAAAAAATTGGCAACGGATTCAAGAGAAATCTTTGTTCTCTCATCAGCGGTAAAGTAAATCCTTCTAAAAGAATTAAACATATCAAAATAGCTGCGCAACTGTTTAGTGTGATTATATTGTACCAAATATAAAGACTATATTGCTGAGAAAGCATTCTATGTCTGTTTTACTGTTATTTGCCTCTCTGCCCCCAACCTCTGGAACTCCATCCCACATTCCCTTTGCCTGCTCCCTCCCTTGCCTCCTTCAAGGCACCCCTCAAGACCCTCCTCTTCGACCGTGCCTTCGGCCATCCTCCGACCTCCACCCTCCCCGCCCTCCACCCTCCCTGATCTCAATCCCGGATCTCAGTCAAATCTCATATATCTTTCAACGTATACAGATAGCTGACTCAATCACTGTTCTCAGATCACTTGGCTTAGTAATTAATGTTGATGCTGCCACCCTTCCATGTGCTTGGTCTTACAAACACATGCCAGGGTTTGTAAGACCAAAAAGGCTTCTTAGTTTATTGAATAAGACTTGCATCTTAATTTAGCAGCCTATTCCCAAGCCAGCCATAACCACAGATAAAAATAATAGGTGGACAATTCATTAGCACAGTATATACAATTTAAGTACAATTACATCATAGGAATTACATAACTACAGAAGTTGGAGGATATCAGCAAATCATTGGCACCCGAAGATTTGTGTAACTCCGTTTACATTTTATTTAACAACACATTTATTTGTTTTGAGTTCTGCTGTCTTGAAACTCTTTTTTTCCATGCTGTGAACTTTGTTGCTTTTTTATCCTTCACCAATTTTCTCATCTGGGGTACAGGTCCCAGGGTGCTGAATATCCTTGGGTACTTGGCTTAAGTGGCCAGTATAAATGTGTGAGCCTTAACAGTGAGTGTCGGCAGACTATTTGAAACATCACAGCCTAGCCCCAACCTGTCTTCGCTTGACGCCAATACGCACCCACACATGAGCAGGATCTGTGGATGGCAGGCATTAATGTAATTTGTAGTTCATGTGACCAAACAAAGCAAGACAGTATTATAATAACAACTTGCATTTATATATCACCTTTCACGTGAGGTAGCATCTCGGAGCGCTGAAGCCTATATTTATTATTCAAGGATTATATTTAGTCAAAATACGTTATTCATTTATTGCCAAAAATATATTTGCCACCTCTACCTGGCTTTAGCACTTTGGACTCTTCAATTTAGATTTAAATATATTCATCTCATATTTTCACAAAATCATGCTAAGGTTTTTTTCTTAAAAACACGATAAAGGGCAAAATGAGATATTGTTTGAATGACTGATCCTTTTTAATTGGGTTTAAATAAATATTGAAGCTTCCAATGAGCACTATTAACAAAGGAGTGTATTGTCAAAAATACATTTTTTTTAAAGAGTTGAATTATTTGTGTCCTGGATTTAGCACTTTAAGGAACTGGTTTAGCTTGGTCTGGAGAGTCACAAGTTAATCCATGCTTTATTACGTTATGCAGCATACATTCAGTGTAGTTTATACAGTATGTAATCCACCCCATTCCAAGTTAACTGACGGTGAACATAAGATGGGTTGTAAATTTTACAGAGTGCATCAACACTGCACATTCAAAATCGACCTTTGGAAAGGATACAATAAATTGTTGAAGCTGTGGACATACAGAGGAAACAGTCTATCATGTTACTAAAAAGTGCTCAAGAGGTCGGGAAGGTATTTCAAATTGGCTATGTGAAAACTGGCTAGTATTGAGGTTTGGTTCTAAGTGGAGCGAATTACATTCTTGGAAGTAAAATCTTAAAATGCTGTATTTGAATAAAATTTCTTACATCTGCTGTGAGTACTGCATATAACTGCATCGTACTGCTAGCCCAAAAGAGAAGCTACAGATTTCAATAAATCTTAAATCCACTCTAGCTGAAAAATTGTTGTAAAGTGCATTCAACGATTGAATGACAAATAATCCAAGTTAGAAAGGCAACTTATTCTTTAACTGTGTGGGAGTCATATGTAACCAGGAACCTAGAATGTTTTAGTCATAGTACAGGCACTTGTTTGATAGTGCCTATATAATTCCCCCAAACTTTTACCAATGTCTTTCACCCTCCTCTCCTGGGGGCAATGGATTGGCTATTCTGAGACAACAGGCTGCCCATCCCCCAGCATATCAGTCAAATGACTACTTTCTTGCATTCGCCCAGATAGTGTCGACAGACTATTTGACCCTGCGGGTGTGTGTGGGTGTGTCTGGGGCTTATGACAAACAAGCTCAGTCCTCTCCTCACTCAACGTCTAGGCACTGGCACTTTTTTTTTGTAGTATTGTGGGGGGGGGCAGAAATGGCACAGAGGCCAATTTCAGCACCCAAACTGCTGACTTGGCTGAGTTTTACTAACACAGCATGACAGACAGATTTCAGGACTTGAAACTACCAACTTCTGATCTGTATGGCCTGGGTCATTGGGGATAGCAATAGCCCCAAGAATCATTGCTGATCTCACATCAATCTGATCCTAATTTAAGATGTTGATTATCCCATACCCAAAGCCTGAACAGAAAAGAGCTGCAATCAGCAACACACCTGGATTCAATAAAAATGAATACTGCTAAAGTTAATTTCAGTGTCCTACCATGCTGGAATGCACTGTACGAAAATAGTCTGTTTAAATACTGTGTAAAAGTGTAAATACTGTTTCAAATACATTACTCCAGATGTCTTTTGGATTTGTGTGTTCGTCAGTAGCGCTATTGAAGATTGTCAAGTGTAGTTTAGGAAGCCCCGAAGAATGGGGCTCAAGTCATGAACCATTATTATTATTATTGAAAGTGCTGGTAACTTGGTTCTTTCACCTCTTCAAAACACTGAGCCTCCCTTTGTCCTAGTGAAATCAGTGCAGTCAACAGCGTTACTGTGGAAATGATGTTATTCTGATTCTCCACCGAAGGGAACTAAGGTATGAGTTTGCTTTTGGGATTTGTTTGTTTGGCTATGCTGTTTATTTATTATTTTACTTCAATCTCAGTCCTTACTGTCATTTGTACAGAAAGTAAATACGCATCTGGTCTTATGAGATAATTTAATGTTCCCCAAGTCTGTGGAAACCCAGATTATCATGTTTTCCAAAGGTCAACAAATACTTGCAGCTCTCTTACAAGAAAGGAAATTCCCAGTGGAAATGTGTAAACAACGTATTCTTATTGTTGCAAGCGCTTGAAATTGTTTTGACGGAACGACTGCGTTTTACATAACGCACAGAGACCTGAGAAAGCAGATTTTCACATCAGTCATCCAGAGACCTCGCCATTCCTGGAGAGGGTAGACACTGGAAGCTGCACAATAATACAACCGATCCAGCTCCGAGTCACATCCAGGCTGTGATCTAGTTCCAGAGGATGGTGGAGATGCATTTACGCACGTTGCAATGAGTTGCTCACCACACAGGTCCCGGTGAGTTTTCAGTACCTCCTTTCCATCTTGCGAGAGCTCAAGCCCCCATTTGCCAAGTACTGTATCTGACAATACCTGGTCATCATCCTCCTTGAGGGGGGGAAAAAGGGGGAGATAAGTGGAGTTCAGCTGGTTCCAAGGTAATCTTGTGAAGGGAAAATGGAACTGGCTCAACCTTCTGTGGCAGACTCGATCTAGTGCTTACTGCAGTACTCCAGACATTCTTGGTCGTTGACTCATCTGTGTGGCTCATAATGGGATTCGGAGGGGTGAATACATCAATTGGGACTGTTTATTCCCACTTGACTCCTCCTAACCTTGTAAGAGAACACCCTAGTGAATAGGGTACATTTTGTGAGTGTTTCGTCCACAAAATATACAGTAAATTCACTTTACAGTATATCCTATGAAGCACTTTGAGACATCTCGAAGACATAATAAGGCGCTATATTATCAAATGCAAGGATTATTAGTATTATTATTATTGTAGTCTTAGCTGGACTAGTCTATGTGCTAGGTACAACTGAGATGTTTTTTGATCACGATGGATTGACTTCCTTGGAGACCTGCAACACCAAAGATGTCATTGTTCGTTACCATATTTTTCCTGCACAAAATGTCGTGCAAATGTTCTGAGGTGGAACCTGCCAAGCACACACACATATGAGGCCAATAGCATGTCTGTGTTTGTTTGTTTGTAGAGCAGGGTGGTGGCTCCCACTCATTCACCACACCGCCCAAGCATTGAGTTCTCTTTCTGATGTGCGGCAGCCCCTCCTGGTCACCTGAAGGGAATAAAACAGTTGACAGCTTTCAGGGTGTTTCCTTCAGTGTAAATATTCCACATAAGTGAGATAGTAAAGATGTCTTGTGTGCTCTTGAGATCACCTGCATCATGTAACATGCTCTCGATCACGTTACCAAGGGGTCAATTTTCACTAACAGCCTCTTCCAATCCTAGGGCCACCAATTAGGACCACACCAGTTTCTTTTATTGAAATAAACCTCTCCCAGTGCTCACTGTGCTGCTTTGAGAATTATCCAGGCAGGATTACTGATCAAATTCAATAACATTTTGGAATGGCCACATAGCCTATTTTTACTTTATATATGATTTTCTGAAGATGATGAGCAAGTTTGACAAGCACCTCCACCCAGTGACTAATTATCTTGGATTTAATAGAGTGGCAGCCTAAAATGCAAAACTATTCAGTGTTTTAAGACAAGTAGGACAGCAGGTGCATTCCTGAATTATGTTTCGATTTAGTTTCACTCAACACTTAAAAAAATGTATTTAGCAACTTGCTATTTCACCTTTGTACATGACTAAGAATTAAAACGCTATATCTGTACCAGTTTACAAAATAAATAATAGCCGGAAGGTGTTCACCTTATTGTAATCACATACATTGAAAGGAAAAATGTCTATAAAATGTAACACCCAGAAGAGTGGATGGAAGCATTTGTTGAATTATTGCTTGCAATAAATACAGGTAAACTGTTTGTAAAAAAAACACTGATGGTGTTTGAATAGCAATTCTATAAAGTAAAATAATAGCCCTAGTTTTGAGAACAAAGAACAATATATGAGTTGTACATTTTAATTCTTGTAGCATTGTTTCATTCAGTTTGTCAGTATTCTTGTAGGCTTGAAGCTGGAACACTCAGCAACAGTCCTTGTGTAGGGTGCTTCAGGAGCTAACTATTCAACATATGAGGGGCAAATAGGGTGAAGTGAAACTATTTCCACTGATTAGTGAGTCAGTAACTAGAGGGCGCCAATTTAAGATCGTTAACAAAACATCTAAAGGGGAGGCCATGAAAAAGAATAGTTCTCACAGAGGGTTATTATAATAATAATCCTTGCATTTGATATAGCACCTTATCATGTCTTCGAGACGTCTCAATGCGTTTCACAGAATAAACTGTAAAGTGAATTGACCATATTTTGTGGGCGAAATGTGGCAGCCAATTGCTCACAGCAGCGTCCCACAAACGGTCGTGGATTGAGTGACCAAATTATTTTTAAGGAATTATTATCCCCGGAAAAGCAATCTGTCAATTGACTAACAACCGGGTTCACCTTACTGCTTGGTAAACAGAGGCATGTGGAATAAGGAAACTTGCCCACCATTTTGCCCTGCTGGGAATTGAACCAGGTCTCTCGCTTGTGAGGCGAGTGCTCTAACCACTGAGCTACAGGACTTCACTATCAGGACATAAAGTGTGCTGTACCAAACGCAGCAATTGAAGCAGATTCTATATTAGCTTTTAAAAAGGAATTCGACAAATATTTGAAAAATCGAAACATAAAGGGGTACAGGTAAAGGGGCAGAGGAGTGGAATTAAATGAATTGTTCTCTCAGGAACCTGGCACAGGAACAATGGGTCGAATATCTTACTTTTGTGTTCCACGATACCACAATTCTGTTCCAAGTGCTTGCTTTCAAGTAAACTGGGTCTCTTATTTGTGTCTGATGGCTTCTCTGAGCAGACCTTCTAAATCAGTACTCCCGTATCGCTGGGTAAGCATCCATGCAGTCACTTTGGATAAGAATGGAAATCAATGTTTGTTTGTGTTTCTGGGATTTTTTTTCAATGTCAATATTGGTCTACAGGCAATTAATTCCTTTCCGTTGTAGTTAAGAATTTGCATTCCAATCCATCTTTGTCTATCTTCTCCTTGACTATGTGTGACTCCTGCTTGATACTGGAAGCTGGTTAGCCAAGGACAAAATATTGTCCTAGCATGAGACTTTTTGTATTTTTTTTTGTGAGCTGAGACATTTTGCACCAAGGACAGAGAAAGTGACCAGTTTTCTCTGTTTTTCTCTGGCTGGTAAACCAGTGACTTACAATCCCCTTTGTCAAACGCAACAAATCTTCACTCCTCAAAGTAAATGTGAAATGGACTAGAGGTGCACAAGGCATTTTTTTTCTATGCAAGAAAACACTTTGTAGAATATCGTGTAACCGTGTTTAGAATCCGAAGATGGATGGTTGTATTGGCTTCTTCATGACGTTAGACCCAACTCTTAATATAACAGTGTCAACAATAATAATAATAATAATCCTTGCATTTGATATAGCGCTTTTCACGTCGGGAGGACGTCCCAAGGTGCTGGAGAGTGTACAGCATTTCAGACCCGAGCTGAAGTTGGGGGGATAAGGGAGGGGAGGGGAAGGGGGGTGGCTGAAGAGGAGGGTCTTGAAGTGGGACTTGAAGGAGGCTATTGCTATTATAGTCAAGATGTTCTAGCTAGCTGCTGCTTTCCTTTTTCAGTGTTTGCGAATTGCAGATAACATGGACAACAACGGTTTGAAATTAATAATAATAATCCTTGCATTTGATACAGCACCTTATCAATTCTTCGAGACGTCTCAAATTACTTCATAGAATATACTGTAAAGTGAATTGCCTGTATATTTGTGGGCGAAATGCGGCAGCCAATTGCGCACAGCAGCGTCCCACAAACAGTGGTAGATTGAAGTGACCAGTTTTATATTTTTTTTTCTTGAGGGATTATTATCAGGTGTGTGGAGTAAGGAAACTTGCCCAAGGTATCGCCTTGCCAGAAATCGAACCGAGGTCTCTCTTGCGAGGTGAGTGCTCTAATCACTGAGCTATAGGACTCCTAAATTACCTTGATGCACAGAACACTCAATTAGTTTGTGTCAGTTCTCATCCATTCAAACATAATTAAGTCACTCAGTGAAAAACAACATCAAATTCCATTTGTAAACCGCCTTTTATGTCGTGAGGATGTCCCAAGGCCCTGGAAAATCTACGTAAAAGAGCAGCAATAGGAGAATAACAGCTGTTGAGACATTGCAGTAGTCTCTTTGTTGATTGAGTTCATGCAAGACCTACAGATTGTGGTGATATCAAGATGCAGTCAGACAGAGCCAGGAGATCACAGTGGAGCCAACTGATGAAGAACGGCAGAACCTGGAGATAGAGAGGGACAAGGCCAGGAGATGGAGAAATCAAAGCCAAAAGATAAATGGGGAAAAGCCAGGGAGTGTGAAAGAGTACAACAGTGGGATGGATTGGTTTCAATCCATGACTGTTTGTGGGACGCTACTGTGCGCAATTGGCTGCTGTGTTTCGCCCACAAAATATACAGTCAATTCTCTTTACCGTATATTCTGTGAAGCACTTTGAGACGACTCGAAGACGTGATTAGGCGCTATATCAATTGCAAAGGTTATTATTTGGAAACACAGGGAGGATAGAACAAAATAGAAAAATAACCAAAGAACTGTTTGGCATAACATATAATAGTAATAATAATAATAATAATAATAATAATAATCCTTGCATTCGATACAGCGCCCTACGAACTCTATATTGGTAGCACTTTAGCATTGCTTTACACGTATGAATGGTTGTTGAACGGTTATGATCTTAGCTTGTATGTGCTTCAACGCACGAAACGTAACCCAAACTTTAAACTTTTTAACTTTTTGTAAAGTTTTGATTTGATTCCATCTAGTGGCAAAACAGTCTGGAGGTTTATATCTTTACACCTTAGCTAATTTTAATGCCAATTCATAGTTTGCCAGTACATCTCCAAAGTGCTCCCCTCACATTCTGATCTTTGCAAATTTTAATCTGCTCAAACAGAAAAATCTTACAACTTTAATGACCTGATGACCTGATTCAGTATGTACTATATTGGTATGTTGACAGCAAGAGTGATACTAATGATTTATTTGACTGGGACGTCTCCTTCTTCTTACAAATTAGAAGATTGTGTTGGCTTTGTACTATAGTATTGTCCAAATTTGTTCTGCTTTTCACAGATATACAGTAATTCTTGAATTCTGATGATTAAAGGGTTTTTTTATATTAAAAAAACGCTACTTTTCAATGGTGGTGATTGTAATCTGCTAATGCTCTTTTGAACAGCTTTGAGTTAACTGAGTTTTCCTGGATGAACAAATCAATAACTTAAAACATGTACACATATTTTGCCACTCTAATATGATTAAGTGAATCATGTGCATGCGACTTCTAATTGGAGTTGAGGTACAGATCAGCCACGATCTTATAGAATGGCAAAACAGGCTTGAGGGGCTGAATGGCCTTCCCCTGTTCCTATGTTCATCTGTCACCTCCATTACCAAGCATAAAATGCTTCTCATCTAGATGTCTAACTTAATAGTAGTGTCAGAATACAACTACAGGGATCAAATCAGTATTTTTTTCTTCTTCGAAAGCATTGATTTGTAACAGAGTGTTGTACAGCTAGACACCTTGCAAATGATTCAACATGAATCATTTAAAAATCATTGCCTTATCCTGTCTGGTGTTTTTTTCTTCAAAATTACAATTTGAGATGAAAGTATTATACTTGCGGCTTTACCTTCTTGAATACATGTTGCATTTGAAAGGAGTAAAAGCTTTCAAAGCTATTCAACAGATGTAAGCCTGGCAAACTGAATATCTTTCTCCTTTCATGCTTTTTTGTACCATGACAACTTCCGAATGTCAAGAACATTTGCCCTGACAGATTCATTATTTAACAAACCGTGCAGAACACTCTATGTGAATAACAATTTCAAAATACACCTGCAAAAACTACTGCAGCAAAATTATATTTGTGGGGGTCCAGCAATTTGTTCTTTAGTTGTAAAACAATTACAATGAAGGAAATGGATCACTCATGTTATTTTCTTTTGGCGGCGGGGGGGAAAGAAATCCGTATACCTAAGAACTATACAGAAAAGTGTTAAGATTTAATTTACGTTAATGCAATTACGGAGCAGAGTCCAGGAATATTTCTCTCGTAATCTATTTCCATCCTGAAGTTTTAAAATAGACTCTGGGAACCCTTGTGTGAACATGACCTTGCTGAGAGAAAAAAAAGCGTATGTTTAAATGAAATAAGTCATGGAGTCTGGAGTCAAAGCCAGATTTCCTTTGTTAGGTGTGGCACAGCTGCAGTCACTGTGCTGCCTTGTATGAGACAGAGGCGCACTCTGAGCAAAAGTGTCGGCAGCTGGGTTAGGGCCAACTTGTCGGACGCCAGACCTGGTGAGCTGGGTGGTGGGAGAGGTCACTGAGCTGACTTTTACAGCCATCTTATCTCTGTCCAGCCATTGCAGCAGCAACATCAAACATTTCCTGTCCACAAGGCAGAAATACAAACTGTACCACGTCCAACTTCAGGGCAGTCACTTTAACCCAGCGCAGGATGCCAGAACTTTACTTTTTTCTAGAGGGAGGGAATACACAATATTTTCCCTTTTGCAGCGAAGGGTTTAGTGAATAGGCTGCCAGTATTGACATCTGTTGCATTTGATTACTGAGCGTACTAAATATACTTCTAAATAACACAATTAACACAGATTCAGATTCCATATGGCGGAGAAATTTATATTCGGAAGCGTAGATCTATAGATATGAAATCTCCCTAACAAAAGCTACGCTGTGCACACTCATTAAAGATAAGACCCATTTAATTACAATTAAAGTATGCAATAGTATTAGAAAAATAAGGATTGGGGTAAGGTATTTTATATTTTCTCTGTTTTAGGCACCCTTCTGGGTCTCTCCAAGTGAACGATCCATTCTTTTGGCTGAGAGTTTGCAGAGTGAGCAGATTAAAATTTGAAAAGATCAGGATGTGAGGGGAACATTTTGTATATGCACAGGCAAACTATGACTGTGCGTTAAAATTAGCTACGGTATGAAGTTATAAATTGGTGAAGTGGATCGCTGGAAATAATCTAAATATTATAATATATAATAATAATAATTTGGTCACTCAAACAGTCCCACAACTGTTTGTGGGACACCTCTGTGTGCAATTGGCTGCCGCGTTTCACCCACAAAACACACAGTCACTGCACTTCGCAGTGTGTCCTGTGGAGCGCTTTGAGACTTTTTGATAATGTGATAAGGCGCTATATAAAATGCAAGGATTATTAGTTTTATTAATTAAACCGTTTTTCACTAGATGCAACCACAAATCAAAACTTTACAAAAAGTAAAGGTTTAAAGTTTGGGCTATGTTCGTACGTCAAAGCAGATATGAACTAAGACCATAACCGTTCAACAATCGATGAGAAACGCTGAGGAGCGTTGCCAAGATTTCAATCAGACCTTGAGGACTGCCAGCAAAAAGCAGCTGTAAATATCCTCTCATAATGCGAGGAAATGAGGTTTCCATTTTATTGCGAAACGACTGTGTTAATCGAGCGACTCTGAACTCGAAAAAGATCGGGTGGACAAAACAAAAATTCTTAAATACTATCTTAGTTTGGAGCCCAGTCCTCCTTAGCTCTATAGAAGGCAAAGACAATGAGACCTTTTGGATTTCAGGAGCTAGAAGACCAGACATGTACCGCATTAAATCCTGGTTAATCTTTCTGAAGGTCGCACTGGGGAGCTATTATAAAAGGGTTCTGTGTCAAAATAGCTCTTTTGATTAGCTAGAGAGAAGGACATACAGGAGTGAAAAGGGGAAAGATGGTAGAAAGAGATGAATTTGCTTTATGTCTAATGGAAAGCAATGTATGCTTAGTAAGTTCACAATGAACAAATCGTTCATTATGAATCTAATGATTGTTTGAAAACTACATGTTAAGCTTTGGGTTGTTCCATCGTAATATAATAATCTTTGCCTGTAATACAGCACCTTCTCGCATCGTTGAGATGTCTCAAAAAGCTCATCACAGGATTTGACTGTGCTGTGTAGTGGCTGCTGTGTATTTGTAGGCAAAGAAACCCTCTAATGCACTGGACTGCTGACTGATTGAACGAGAAACCCTGGAATTGAGAATTTGATGCAGAATGTTTTAGACGGGTTCGCTGAATTAAACCTGCAGAATAAGTTTGCTCTAAGGCCAACGTGCATATATCGTTGATTGCCAAGAAGGTATGATTCATTCTATTCATGGATGACAGAGAGAACCAAGTGGTGACTCGTCTGCTAATTATCCTTCCCGGACTCGGGGAAGTGCCTAGCCTTTTTTTGTTGCCTCCCTGTGATGACATGACAGGACCGAAGTTAGGAGCTTGCAATATAAGGACTAATGGAAGCAAATCACATATGATTTTTTGGTAGAATAATGAATTTGGCCAACAGAATCTTGTGCCTTTATCCAGCAATTCTTGATTCTATCTTGGCTTTTTTTAATATCTTTCATTTTCTCTTTCCATGTATCTTTTGTTTCTTCATATACTTTAGTTTGCATAGACATCTCTGACACTCCTCGCTGCTCTTTCTATTTTGTTTCTTGGATGGAGAAGCATTTAAAGCATTTGTACAATAGAAACAATGTTCCACAAATAATTGCAAGGCGTTAATAATAATTATTATAATTGAGTTATCTTTTTTACAATGGAAGTATGAAGGAGAACATCAATGAAACTGCTGACCTAAACGTGCAGAAAACATGCATGTGAGCATCAGGGACATTCTAAGAGCATACGTAGCACATTTAGCCCATAAATCCGTTCCACTGTTTTACACATGGAAGATTTTTAAATCCCATTTCCAAGATTTTCTCTATATTCCTCAATACACTTACTTCCCAAATTCACAGGAGTTTTAATGTGAAGTGTAGTGACTGCATATTTGTAGATGAACGTGGCAGCTGATTTGCACAAAACAACATCCCCCAAACAGCCACAAAGTGAATGACCCATTTTATCTGTGGGATTGTCGGTCATGACATCAGGAGAAACTCCCTTCTCTTTCCCGAATAGTGTCATGAGATCTTTAAATGTTCACCTGAACACGCCGACAAGGGACTCAGTTGGAAAGTGAGTGAACACCCAACAAAAGGAATGGTCAGTCGGGAAAAATAGGGAACATGAAATGGAATAGAAGTTGAGTGACCAGTTTGAGTCCTCTCAGATTTTGGGCCTAATTGTTATCAGATAATTAACTGTGGTGGATTATTACCCAGGCACATACCATCACTTTCTACATCTTCCTGAACAAATCGATGCTGGGCTACATTGAGAAGACGTGTGTCAAAAAGATTCTGAAAACACTTAAACTTGTGAATTGCCTTATACTGAACAAATTGCAATTACTAGGATAAAAACGCATTAAACTGTGAACATATTTTCCATTGTTCTGTGGGCCTTGTGTATTTGCAATCCAAACTTTTGTAAACTATGTTTTAAATCGTCCTTCATCAATACAGCTGTAATATAAGGCTACTGGATTACAAGTACTCATTAATATCGATAGTTGTAATCTAAACATCTTAATCATCATCATCATGCTGATAAACAATATTACAGCAACAATGCGAGAAGTTGCTTGAGTTACTTTAGTAATATTTATGTTGCACAGAGGAAAAGAGGAAAAAAAACAGTTACTTCAACTCTGGTGTAATCGCACAAAGTAACCATTGCTGAAATCACTGCTGAGCTTCTGAGTGTCGTGTGTGTTGTTTTGGAGTGATCAAGTTATAGCAATCTGCTGTTAGCTTTTACCTGGTTTAGTGATCTTGTTCTATCTTGTATTCTGCACTTAGAGATTTTCAGAAAATGCTCAGCTGCAGTTAAAACAAAGTTCTGTTCTGACTTAAAAGACTATTAAGGAAAAAAAGTAAGTAGTGAAAAAAAAATCTTGGCACATTTGTCTATGTTGCAATGCCATTTGACAGCCTACTTTTATTTCTGTATATGAAACCAGAAAGGCAGAGAAATATGACAAAGTCACCACTGGTCTCACTCAATCATTGTGTTTCAACAATGGTGGAAGCTGTTATCTTTTGATTTCTCGATCATATTTAAGAACAAAAGAGAGCATGGAATAGAGGGGAAGGCCATTTGGCCTCCTCCCACAGACCCCCCCTTAAAATCTATCCTAATGTGAATCCCTCCCAGCAGATAATGTGGCAGACAATATTAAATCACTGGTCCGTGAGGAGGTTTGGGATCTATATTTAGAATGGGCTGTCTGAGACTGGATTAGATGCAGTAGGGTCAAGGTGCAGAGAAAGGAAGGAAGGTTGCTTTTACTCAGTCAGAGTAATTGTCGAATTGCTTACTGCCAGAATGTAGTCATTTGTTAAACCGCAACATATTCAGTGAGTCGGGAATTTGAAAGCAGACGAGATGGAGCCCGGCAAATCTATGTAAAACTATGTTTTTTTTCCCCCACAAAAACTATATTTATGCACTAAATGGGAACAAATGGGAATGATCAATAATAATAATTCTTGCATTTGATATCGCACCTTATTAAGATGTCTCATAGCGTGTCGCAGAATATACCGTAAAGTGGATTAACTGCATTTTGTGGGTGAAACACAGCAGCCAGTTTGTGCAGAGTAATGTCCCATAACAGCCATGAACCAAGTTTACTTGTTGGCCAGAATACCAGGAGACACTGCTTTCTCTTTTTGAATAGCACCATGGGATCTTTAACGTCCATCTGAATAGGCAGACGGGACCTCAGTTTAACATCTTATCCGAAGGACGGCACCTTTGTCTGACAATGCAGCACATCCCAAACCTTGCATCGGAGTATCAACTTAGACAAGTGATTCCGAGTCCCAATGTGGGTTTTGAATCCACAACCTTCAGGCTCAGAGGCGAGAGCACTGCTACCACTGTGCCAGGCTGACAC
Source organism: Callorhinchus milii (assembly GCF_018977255.1). Lineage (NCBI taxonomy): Eukaryota > Metazoa > Chordata > Chondrichthyes > Chimaeriformes > Callorhinchidae > Callorhinchus > Callorhinchus milii. Next base: position 2,584,355 of record NW_024704759.1, read on the forward strand.
ACGATACCACTGTGCCAGGCTGACACACGATACCACTGTGCCAGGCTGACACACGATACCACTGTGCCAGGCTGACACACGATACCACTGTGTCAGGCTGACACACGATACCACTGTGCCAGGCTGACACACGATACCACTGTGTCAGGCTGACACACGATACCACTGTGCCAGGCTGACACACGATACCACTGTGCCAGGCTGACACACGATACCACTGTGTCAGGCTGACACACGATACCACTGTGCCAGGCTGACACACGATACCACTGTGCCAGGCTGACACACGATACCACTGTGCCAGGCTGACACACGATACCACTGTGCCAGGCTGACACACGATACCACTGTGCCAGGCTGACACACACATCAAAGGCAAAACATTAGATGACGTGTGACCGAAAGCAACACAGAATGTGAATGGACATGCAACCAAAGGGGATGATTGGGTAGGAGAAAATGAAGCAAACTCCTTTGCCTGGAATTATCTATTTTTAGACTGCTCAGATTTTTCGGATCATTTATTAGCAGACGATTAGCTGAGGTAGATTATTGTGCAGGTGGATACCCACAATTTTCATCATTTTGTACACTTACCCCTTCCCCCCCAAAACCATGTGTAACCTCACCAGCATTCAGATACAGTACTGACAAGCAGATTACTGTGCTTGTGCTCAAATAAACATAGTCAGAAGATTGTTTTCCTTGGGCACACAGCAGTGAGAACTAAATCCTACAACTTGATGCCTCTCACTTATACGCACTGCTTTTTCATACAATAATTTGAGGACGCGGCAGCCTTATCACGTCTTTGAGATGTCTCGGAGTGCTTCGCAATATTTTACTGCGAGGTATAGGCAAATGTGGCTGCCAATACGCACAGAGCAATGACCCACAGAGAGCCATTAAGTGAACGATCAGTGTTATCTGGAGGATTGGTTGGCCAGGCTAAGCAGTCACATCTGCAGTATAATAATAAATAATAATTCTTGTATTTGATATAGCGCCTTATCACGTTGTCGAGATGTCTCTTCACAGAATACACTGTAAAGTGAATTGACTGCATATTTTTGGGGCCGAAATATAATTGTGGCATAAGAGGTATGTGACAATAAGGTAATTATTCCTTCAATAATTATATCATGTATTGTATCAGTTCTAAGCACAGTTGTAAAGACCAGAAATGCCAGATTAAGTTGATTAAGGGTTAATGGAAATTATTTTTGAAGTCTCACGGCTATTCTTCCGATGTAAAAATATTTCTTTTTTTATTATTATAAGTTTTGCTCCATGTGCCAAATAGGAAACAAATGTCAAATCTTGTATCTAGGTGGATCATCCATGGTTTCTGCACAAGCAAGTTAGATAGGCTAACATTGGAATGTTGTGTGGAAATGGAACTTCCTATTTGGAGTTAACAGCAAATAAAATATGTGCCAATTGTAGTACAGAATAATTACTTCAGTAATTACAACTGCAAACTACTACAATCAACCTATCCTTCAATCTGAAAACTGAAGAATAACTGGCACAAAACTAATTAATACAGCCAATAAATCCTACCAATCAAAGAATGTTCAGCATGTAATTGAAGAATTAACACTGGGATGTCCACGCACTAACTGGCTGATTCCATCTCTATGCTGAACCCTGGTGTTTTACTCTCTGGTGAACATTATCATGACCTTGGACGTAACATGCATTCCTTTATGGCTCCCTCAGATACAGGAAATGGGGAGGGAAAAAAACATGTTACCTAATACGAGCCCAACTTAAATATGTTTTTGATTCACGAAACATTACGGTGAGTTTCCCTCCCCAATCAGCAATATAGAAAAGATGTATTATTAATCCAGATGTGCTGATGTGATCCAGTAATGTACATAAAAGTTAACATACCTCACTCTTTGTTAACAAACTGTTTGATGGACTATTTGACTACACTGCTTCCACTTCCCCATAACATGATACATCCCAGTACCAACATGACACACCAATTTATACGCATAGTGCACTAACCACCAAAGTATTCCAAACATAAGGTTCTGTTTTACCAATGCTTTTTGTCCAGGGCCTAGAGTTTGGGAGTACATATTCTTAATGCTTTACTTTGTGCCAGCAATAATAACATTTGCTTTTGCTATAGAGTGTGAACACCTTGTTGAAATGCCTCAAAGCACCTCACAACATTTGGAAAAACCAACCACTGCCTTGGGTTGAGTTAACCGTATATTTACACAATAATTTATTGGCAATAGAGATAAATGCGAGTTCACTACATTCACAAATCTGTCAAATAATTATTTGTATCCAGTTGAACAAGTCTAACATGATATAGGGCTTGTTGATTGGCTTTTACTGCGCCACCCTATTAATGGATAAGATGAATCATGTACAATCAGGTTCAGAACACATGAACTTGGCCTTAGATTGAACATAATACCGCATGATATTCTTTTATTCATTCCACTGCTTTCCTCTGCAAAAGCACTCAGTCATATATAAATATGGTACAGTTCTGGACTGTCTCTCTTAATCAGATTTATTTGATTATTTTTTAATACATAAAGGATTTTGGATACAGGTTTCTACCTTTACTCTCTCGCTCTTTCTCTCTTTTCCCCTCTCCTTCACCCCCGTGATTTGGTAGAATTGTATTTTAAAACTGCAGTATACCTTATTGTTTAAGCAGTTTTACATAGTGGTGAGAGCCTTGTGGAAAGCGCTAATTTTCCAGTTAATGATACCTATCAGCTTATTGTCATGTGTATTCATATGGTAAGAATTATTTGAGTCTCTATTCAGAAATGATTCCTCTAATGTCCTTAGGTAGAATATTTTAGAATGGGAAACGTGAATGCTCATTTGAAGTTGCTTGCAGTGTTATAAGTGAGGCACTGTTCTTGTCATCCAAGGGAAGGGTTAGAAGCAAAGAGATCAGACGTCTCCTGTGAAATTTACAGAGGCTTTCACAATGCAGGTTATCGGCAGATGTGCATTGATTTCTTAGTTTTCTAACTCTGAGACGCTATCCCATTTGAAAGCTGCGATATATTGTGTGCCTTCGGTCACCCTCCTACCCCTACCCTCTCTGCACTGCCCTCCGTCCTCTCCCCTACCCCTCCTGATCCTAACCCTCTGCTAGGGTCGAAATCCCTGATTGTCCGGTGTCTTGGAATGGCGCTACACAAATGTAATTTGCTGTTGTTGTGGCTGTATTAGCTCCAGTTGTTACCCTGAAGCTGGCGCAGCGATTGACTCACCTGCTTGGCTGGGCCATGTTGGAGGAAGGGATGCCGATTGTGGTTTGGCTGGATTTTATGTGCTGAATTTGCACTGCTAACATCCTTAAACTCAGCAAAAAAATCTTACAACATGAGTGGAAGAAGCTGAAAGGAGAGACTTAAACTGCGACGTATCATGTTACAGTTACAAAATTGGTACCTATGAATGCGCCACCAATATGACATATTTCACTTAAATTCTCTGAAGTTCGTGTGGTTAATCGTTGCTGAGAATGATTGTTTTAATTGACATTGATTGGCTACAGAAAATCTCTGGTCTGACCTGCTTCGTTAAACTAAAGAATCAATAATAATAATAATAATAATAGTAATAATAATAAAAATTCAGTCATTCAATCCATACTGTTAGTTTACTCGTCTCTCAGTACTGTGAATGGCATGTTTGCCCACAGGTAGCTCAACACAGGTGGACAGATTTCATCAAGCGTACCAACGCTGGTACAGTAAACCCCACATAAGTCGTATCAGTTGGGACCAAACGCTTAATATGACTTATGGAAAGTATGAGTTACATCAAACGTGCATAGAATATAATCTCTTGAACACGACCGGGGCAGATGTACGACTTAGGCCATTTTACGATTGATACAGATCAGACTTATGCGAGTTTTACTGTAACGTGTGCGTTTTCATGTTTGGTTAAGGGAGGAGCCGTGTTTTTGTAAATTGTTTTTCTTTCAAAAAAAATGCATTGAGTAAAACACGTCCCAGTCCACGTGAAGGATAACAAGTTTCTGCTTGTGATTATTATTAGAAGGGGGAGCAAAGCTTCTCTGGGGAGTGGAACGTCAGTGTGGCTGAGATGAGCTAATGTTGCTCAGTGCTCAAGTGGAGGACAAGTGCTGGTGATCTCCTCCCTTTGCCTGGGACCAGACGGTCTGTCTACGTCTATGTCTGCGTCAAGCGCTTTGAGACGCCTCGAAAGACGCTCTATCAAATGCAAGGATTATTATTATTATTGATCATAGCACCTACAGGGGCTGTGGGGGGGTATCTGTCTGACTGTCTGACTGTCTGCAAGGCATTCGTTATTCACTGCTGTGTAAAATCACCAGCATTTGCGAACCTCCACAATAAAAGACAACTTGCGCCGGACTCTGGGTGGGAGCGCACCGACAGTAAACGCACCAAACCACCCGCACAAACACACACCAGGAATGGATTCCTTTACCTCCGCCTTTTTTGCCGTCGTTATACTGCATTTTGCGATCTCTCCTTTTGTTGCTGTTGCTGTTGTTGTTGTTGTTGTTGTTGTTGCCCAGTTTGAGCAGTAACTAACTGGGGGATGGCGATTAAGAGTAGATAGGAGAAGAGCTGCAAACGTGAACTATAGGGGTTGCAGGACCCAGTTCAGTGTGTGTGTGTATGTACGTATGTATGTGTGTATGTGTGTGTATGTATGTGTGTGTGTGTGTCTGTGTGTGTCTGTGCATTTCCACGTACATTTCATTATAGCCACAGCTATTGTGAGAGGTATTTTATCGGCTGTAACCCATTGTTTGGCCAAAACAAAATAGAGAGATGGGGGAAGAAAAGTGAACTGTACAAAACCGTTGACTGACTTCCCTTTTGTTAGGTTTTATTTTGCCCTTTTTCTCTCTCTCTGTGTGTGTGTGTGTGTGTGTGTTTCATTTCATTCTTTCATCTCCTCGAGTAGTTTTGCAACAGGGATGACTCCAACTTAAGTTAATATGTATTACCCACGACACAGCGTCAACTCGTGTGGTTAAAATACTGTGCAGTCGGAAGGTTTAACTGCTTTTAATATAATAAAAATATTCGCGTGTCTTTAAACCCGGTGAGAACTCCGAATTTCCTCGATTGTTTTATAACATTATTCATTTGTGTTACTTAAAGTGTCTTTTTTAAGGCTCTGGACACAAGGCAATTGGGTTCGCAAACACCAGAAACAGGCGACAATCGTTAATATCAGTGTAGTACAATATCAGTGATGTATAACAATATATAACATAAGGGATTCCTGTCCGAGAGATTAACACGTTTTAGAAATGCAACTATCAACATCTGCCCCAAGTTTTGTTTCCTCCCCAAACTTAATTGTTTATTTCCAACCCTTGCAATCGATGGACTGAACGAAACAGATCAAGAGACGTCGCATTTTTTTTTGGAAACAGAGACAGGCAGTTAGTTATATGTCGGTAACGCGATCGGGTCGAGAAAGTGTTGGTACATTTCAGTTTGGTTTAAATTCGAAGCAAATCCAATGACAACTCTGACTCACTCACTCACTCACTCACTCACTCGCTCAGTGGCTGAGAAAAGGTTAGACACAAACTGGAAAATCTGGCTCTGGGGCGATGGTTAGAAACCTAAGGAGGTTTCCTTTTCGGATCTAACATAAACACATGCACTCACTACACATAAAGTTCATTAACTTGATTGCAAATCAAACCACGATATTAGTAACACAGGATTTTCAGAACACACACGATTTTATCCAAAGGGCATCTGTTTTCGGATCACATTACATCAATTGTAGAATCTAAAGTCAAGTCCAATGATTGTGAATTATTTAAAATGTACCTTTTTTCGTTTGACCATCGATAGACACAGTTTAACTGCACCACCACGGGTAGACTGTTGATGGGTCAAGTCGTGAGTTTGGACAGTTGAGAGCATTAAGTAACATTAATCGTTGCATTTGATACAGCGCCTTATCACATCCTTGAGATGTCTCAAAGCGCTTCACAGAATATATTGTAAAATGGATTGACTGTGTATTTTGTAACTCTGGGTGGGTCTGTGTCCTTCAATAACCAAATATAAGGTGAAGAGAGATGTACTGTACAAATCAAAGCAGAATTCTTCTTCCAGATAACAAATATGAAATACATGACCAGACAACTATGAAAATAAGACATCCATTTTGTTAATAATTTGACAAAATGTTGTACCATTTCAAATAAGCTATTTGTGTGGTCTTATAGTAAGAGTGTGATGGTTAGAGGCACTAAAATAGTAATATAATCTTTGCATTTGATATAGCGCCTTATCTTCGAGACGTTTCAAAGCGCTTCACAGAATATACTGTAAAGTGGATTGAATATAGTTTGTGGGTGAAACCGTGGAAGCCAATTGCACACAGCAGCGTCCCACGTCGAGTGACCAATTTATTCATATTAATTTTTAAAGAAATTATTACCCCCGGAAAAGCGATCCGCCAATAGACTAACAACCGGTTTCCTAAGTTTTATTAATTATAATCCTTGCGTTTGATATAGTGGCTTATTACGTTGTTGAGATGTCTCAAAGCACTTCACAAAACATATTGTAAAGTGGATTGAATGAGTATTTTGTGGGAGAAACGCGGCAATTGCGCACAGCAGTGTCTCGCAATCAGTCATGGACTGAGTTTTAATCGGTCTTCTCTAAGATGTCAACCATTGGCAGCATTTTCTGGGTCAGAAGGTTGGTGGTTCAAGCCCAGGAAGGGACATAAGCGCTCAGTCCAGGTCCACAGACCAACACTGAGAGTAGGGTGGAGGAGAGAGAGCGAGAGATATCTCCATTGGTCAAGCGATGGCATGTTAAAATGAACTATTAAAATGAGGTCCCTTCTGCCTGTTCATGCAGATGTTGAAGAACCCGTCACTATTTGACAAGACAATTGATTTTCTTAAGGTCTCCTGACCGGGATAGTGTTGTGTGCAAAATAGCTGCCACTTTGCCTTACAAATACACAGTCACTACACTGACAACAACTGTTGTAAAGTGCGTTGAGACAATTTGACCTTAGTCCTTTCTCTCCCTCAACCGCAACCCTTAATCCTACTTTGCGTTACATAAACACCATCCAGTTGAAGACAATGGTGAACACATTTTCAACTGTACTCAACGAGAGCTGATTCCAACTGTCTTGTAATGGTGGTGGGGGCAGTGGGTGGAGGTGTTGGAGGGTAAGGCCCTATCAAACACCTTGTTGGCGACTGGTTCAGTCTACTTCAATAATAATAATAATAATAATAATTCTTGCATTTGAAATAGCGCCTTATCACGTCCTTGAGACGTCTCAAAGCGCTTCCAGGATACACTGTAGACTGCCGTGTTTCACCCACAAAATATTACAGTCAATTCGCGTTACGGCGTATCCTGGAAGCTCTTGAAGCGGTATCAAGTGCGAGGATTATTAGTTTTATTGTTCGGCACGACCCACAAATACTTCTCCCCAATTCCTGGAGCGCTCGGGGCTGAATCCGGAGCCGGGAAGGCACCGCCTTGGGAATCCGAAGCCATGGCATCTGAGCAGGTTTCCTTGCGGTGTCTCCGCCTCTGTTCCCTGTTCATTGGAGAGATGAATCCAAGTCCTCAACGATTGGTGAGACTTCTGTATATTTTGATGGTGGGATCGCTTTAACCAGGAGTGCAAAGTTTGTGGTGGATGGTGGAGAGGGTTTGAGGTCTTTAAAGAAGTTTCAGCAACTTACCCAACTTAGACCCAATCTGCCCCCCACTCACCCACACCCCACACCCACCCACACCCACCCACCCCACACCCACCCACACCCACCCACCCCACACCCACACACCCACACACACTTGTTAAGCAGTTGGTAAGTAATCGGATCAGAGGCGGAGTGTGTGAGCGAGTGTGTGTGTGTTTCTTTTGGGGTTGGAATGAATATTTCTGAGGCTGGTTACTGCGGTGTAGAGGATTCTCAGGCCGGGAGCTGTGGGTTGGACGCGGCGACCCCCTCCCCATGGGCTCAGTCCGGGAGTCCTGCCTCTCAATCCGGATCGGAAGCAGCTCAGCTCACCGCCAAACCCGAGGGGAGAAGTGAGCTCGAATCCCGGATCCGACGCCCGATGAACGCGTTCATGGTTTGGGCGAAGGACGAACGCAAGAGGTTGGCTCTGCAGAACCCCGACCTGCACAACGCGGTGCTCAGTAAGATGTTGGGTGAGTCCCGGTCCCCGTTGTTTTTTTTTTTTTTTTTTTTAACGCGCGCACTCGGTTATAACGCGGTTCACGAGGGTTATCCACCACTGTGCGCAGTTTGGCTCAAAGTATACGGTCACTACACTTCCCAGTATATTCCGTGACGCCCTTCGAGACGTCTCGAAGGCGCTTGGGTCAAATGCGAGGCGTCTTCTTATTCCTCTTGTTGGCTACGGGTTCGCTCCGTGGCGTCGGCCGCGAGACGTGCGGGATTGTAATACAATCCAGTGTTCGGGAAAGGGTTAATGTTATTTGAACCCGAGTCCCCGGTGTGGATCAGTCCAAGGAGAAATATTGGGAGTAACTGAGCAATCCATCCCAGGACACATCTACTCATTAATACACTTAATTGTTGCAGGGAATGAGTGTAATCTGTCACCGGAACAGCTCAAATCACCTTTTTTTTAAAAAAAAATGACAAAAAAAGTTATACTTGTATTTCTGAATGCTTGTGATTGATATTAGTATTGCAGTAATCTATATTAATCAAATGACATTCAGGAGTATATGGATAATATAGGCCGATCGATATTAATCGAATAGCAATTCTATCCGGTTAATATTTGTGGGGTTTATTTTGTCTGTATCTGCCTTTATTTCTCAATGCTATTTGAGAAATATTGTTGTTTTGTTTGGGGGTGGGTGTAGATGGATACAGTAATGGATTTGCAAGCTGTGATCCCATTTAGTTTATACGCCTTGGAAAAAAAATGCTTTACAAACTTATGAGTGGACAGGAGTGAAGTTAAGCAGTGCTTACATTTCTGTGTGTGTCTCTCTCTCTCTCTCTGTGCAGGACAGGCTTGGAAATCTCTCCCGACCGATGAGAAACGTCCCTTCGTGGAGGAAGCGGAGAGGTTGAGAGTCCAACACTTACACGACCACCCCAACTACAAGTACCGGCCTCGCAGGAAGAAACAGAGCAAGAAAATCAAGCGGATTGAGGGCAACCTTCTGGCCCACCACGGCCTGTCCCAGAGCCATGGCTCTGCGCTCAGGAATAGCCCGGCGATTTGCGCCGAGTCTTTCGCTCTCAACGCTCACGAAGGAAGGCACCAACTGCCAGCTCTGGCCCGTTACCACGACTTACACGTGATGGGCTCCGACTTGGAGAGCTACGGGCTGCCCACCCCAGAGATGTCTCCACTGGAGGTGTTGGACACCGACCCTGTGTTCTTCCCTGCTCAGGAGGACTGCGGTGTCTCTTATACGCACTTTCAGCTTCACCCAGACTACATTCAGGACAAGCCCAGGACTTTGACACATCCCTCGACAGGAGAGATGACTCCTTACTCCGATCAGATGCCTGGTGGGATGCCCGAGTTGCTCAGGAACCCACCCAATTTGTACTATGACCAGCTGTGCCCCGGGGCTCAGGGTAGTGGGATGTCCAGCCATTTGGGCCAACTCTCACCCCCTCCTGAGGCACGGCCAGTAGACTGTAGTGTGGACCAACACTTGGGGCATCAGGTTGAGCTGTGGACAGATGTGGACCGCAACGAGTTCGACCAGTATTTGAACCTGACCAGGACTCGTCCCGATTGCTCTAGCCAACACTTCCATGTCTCACTGTCGAAACGCCACCCCAGAGGTATGTCTTGCGAGGAGAGCAGTTTCATCTCTGCACTGATAGACGCCAGCAACGCTGTCTATTACAATCCCTGCATCACAGGTTAACTAGTTATCTTGCCCCTTCCTTGTGTTTCTAATTATAAGTGCTCTGGGACGCTACCCTTTCTGAGTGGTGCTATGTAAATGCAAGTTGTTGTTGTTGTTGTTAATTCCTGCAATGATTTCTGCCAAGCTACTGTTTCCTCCCTCCCTTCCCTCCTTCCCTCCACTCTCCACCCCCCACCCCCAAAAAAGTTATTAAACTGTTACGGGAATACTTTGACTTAAAAGAAAGTTATTAAATATTAATTTTGCCTTCAAAATCAACCCCCACCCCCATTCCAAATCACTGCTTTAGTTTTGATTTTGAACATTAAACTGCACTAAAAAANCTGACAAAAGTAGCCCGTTTGGAAATGAGATAGGGAAGTTTTTATATCACAGACAAAATAGGAATTAAAGAGGAAATTTGCGCTCAGTCAGCGGTGGGGGTAAGAGTGGGGAGTATGGGGGGACGTGCCATGTGTAATATCCTGTTTTATAAGCCTCTATGTAGCAGTAAGTACCAAATGTGATCCAAGTTATCTTTGTGTATAATCCAAAAGAAAATGTATTTTTGAAACTGAAATCATGTGTTTTTTTTTACGAACGTGTAAATGTTGGGAGTTTTATTCCCCTTTGGAAACTGTTGCTTTCAGCATCTTGTACATTTCGCCACATGACATTTTTACTTTTTATTTCGTGCTTTCACATTCTTTTCCTTATTAATGTGCGAACGCATTACCCGATGAAGCCGTCTATTGAAAGTATGTAAATAGTGAATTCTGCCACACAAGTTTGTATTTTTTGGAAATCTTAATAAAATTCACTATTTAATACAATACAATTTTTCCAAGTTGTTTTTGTGATGTCAATGTAATAGTTTGCTCGTTGTTCCTCATTAATCAAAGCCTCCGTTTACCGAGCAGTAAGTCTTGTTAGTCAATTGTCAGGTCACTTTACGGGTGTGAAGTCACTTAATCCACGACTGTTTGTGGGACTCTGCTCACAAAATACACAGTCAATTCACTTTACAGTATATTCTGTGAAGTGCTTTGACATCCCAACAGCATGATAAGGCGATTATAGAAATATATTATCATTATTATTATCTTCTCTCTTTGCCTTCAAAGCCTCTTTTAAAAACCCACATCTGCAGCAATCCAAGGGAGCTGTAGAACTGTATACACTGGGAGTCACAAGTTTAATCGGTTGGGCAGTCGTAGCTTCAGACGTACAAGTAATGTGCTTTGTGGCACATTAGTATGTGTAGACTGCGAATGAGCAATGATCAATAAAAATCGTCAAAAATCCTGGCCCTGGTTATAAGACGAGTTAAACTGTGAGGGTTTGGCATCAGCTATTTAGGCTGGTGACGCTACCAATTCTCCTTCTGTTGTACTTCAATAATGAGGTGGTTTTAACAGTAGGAGGTTAACCCACCCGTTTCTCCCCCTGAGCTTATACAGAAGTTTGCGAGAGTTTGAAAGTTTCCACTTCTCATTCTACTTCGAGTCCACTTTTAGTTTACCGACCACAAAGGCGTGTCAGTGGTAGTGATTGTGGGAGAAATGTGTTGGCAAGATTACTGTACACACTGCTGAGCCGAATATGAAGCCAACCGTCACTAGGGAAATGAGTAGGTTTAACAAACTGAAGAAACATTGGATAAAATAGTCATTAGACGCCAGTCTGCACAAAAGGCCAAACTTTCATGGGCTGAGCTGAGTTATATTAGATCTTAAGCACTCCGAGACGCTACCCAACACTGTGAAGTGCACTATATAAATGTCTGTTGTTGTATCTTCTTTTCAATGACCCTACAGTGCACAAGACTAGGTGTCAGCCACATTCCTCTGGCCAATTAGAATGGTGCACATAATATTATTATGTGTAACCGAGATTTATAACAAATGTAATTTGAAATGTCATTTTTATGCATAGGTTTTTATTGCAAAACTCAGATTTACTGCCAGCTCATGGAGAAACTCAAGTGAATTTGGCGGCTGATTGATTGCTTTTGCTGAATTGATATAAATTCTGCATTCAGATGGAAATATTCCTAAGACATTGTAAGTGCTGAGATTTTTGAACTGTCAGAACTGGCCACAAACCAATCAGTATCTGAATTCTTACAATGCAAAATGCAAGGTTTCATAAGAGACTCAAAATTCTCTCATTTCGCCCACAAAATGTAGTCAAACCACTTTACAGTGTATTCTATGAAGTGCTTTGAGATGACTCAATGACGCAATAAAGCACTATATCAAATGCAAGGATTAATATTATTATCATTGTTGAATCCGCGATGAAACATTGCTCCTGCAGCCTGGCTCAGTTAGTTGCACTCTTGCCTCTGCGGCAGAAGGCTAGGGGTCAGGATTCTGAACTCACACAGCTTTGGCTGATACTCCAATCTCAGTGGTGGAGGTGACAACCTTCTGATGAGACTTTATCCGAGGACCCGTCTACCTGTTTAGGTGAACATTAAAGATTCCTTTGACTTTATTCAAAAAGAGATGGGAGTTTCTCTCTCTCCCGGTGTCCTGGCTAACAATTCCCCCAGAAAAAATTGATCATTCACTTTATAACTGTTGGGGAATTGGTTAGGATGTTTAAACATCAATGCTATCAATGCCCATGCTCGGTGTGAATGGAAGATAGTCCATTGAGGCCGGGGATTGTGAGGTCCTGCTTTTAGTGCTCTTAGTCGCTTACACTGCAATGGTAAGCTATATATCAAGATAAGGATATTTATAATAAAAAATAAGGTTGATAATATATATATTAACAATTGGCTGTATGACCTATGGATTGTTTATTTACCTAGTCAAATCCACTTTAAGCTGTTGGACCATCCAGAGTTTTCAAATATAGCCCTTTGCAACCCTTACTGGATAAACTAACAGAAGATATATATTGTATGTCCTCCAGTAGACAAACAATGTAAACCCTTTGCTTTATAACAGCAATATATTTGTATGAATTCAAGAACAAGCTTAAAGAGACTGCCTAACATCATTACATTGCAACAGTCCACAGGGTATGACTAACAGAACCAGCAACAGGAATACATTTTCAGCCAATGTGGCCCACAGAGGCATTTCCAATAAAAGCAAATTACTGTATATCTAAGTTTATGAGTTGCCAGATCAAGAAATAGCTTTCATTGAGATGTATCGATTGAGTATGAAAGGGTTATGGCTCATGGTAGTGGACTGCTTTAAGTCCAAAAAGTGAGTTCATATCATTATTAAAATAAAATTTCTAGAATCTAGTTTCCACCTTTGTCTGTAATACTGTTTTTTTGTCAGTTGAAATATCAAAAAAGATATTAAAGATGCAGTATGTCCAAATGTAACCCAATGACCTGTTGGTGAATGATGACCCTGTGGATTTGTAGTTAAAGTGATATATTAACTAATTACTATTCTTGGAATAAAATAAGCATGAATATTGGCAACCTATTAACTGTGCACTTAACTTAAAGGTAGTTGTTACTGCAGTCATGCCAATTCTTCCCCATTGGGAGAGAACTGCACTATTTCATGCACATTCATGTTAGTATTATGATATTATTAATGTGATCCATATTAGCCACGCTTTCTCGAACGCAGAGTTTTATAAAATTGCCAAGAATTTAAAACCCCACTTTCTGATCTGAAGCGAAAAATGCTTACAAATTGTTTTAGCACAAACTAAATTAAAAAAACATGAGCTCCAACTTCCTCCCTTTTACTCTGGATCCTTATAATCGTCAAAAGGACTCCAGCAAGTTCAGAGGATTGGGAACAAAGAGACAAGAACAGCTAATAACCCAAACTATATTCTCTGCGCTACTTAATCCATCCGGTCACCAGGCTTTGTTCTCATAAGTGCTTACAGCTACCACAAGAGATCCTGACGAATAAATTGGCTCAAATGACACCCTTCCCTCGTGCATTTCAATTTAATGAAATAATAATAAGATAATAATAATCCTTGCATTTGATATAGCACCTCATTGTTGAGTCATCTCAAAGCGCTTTACAGAATATATTGTAAAGTGTGGTGACTGTGTATTTGGTGGGGGAAAATATGGTGGATGATTGTGTACAGCAGTGTCCCACAGTTGTGGATTGAGTGACCACATTTTTGGGGGAGTGGAGGAGGGGGGAATATCCACCCAGTGAAGGGAAGCCAAACTGCTGGAGGGAGGGGAGCAGATGTATTCATTCCATTTGATCAAAGTCCTCCCCCATATCTGAGAACAAAGAGCAGTTGTTGGCAAATATTGGACTTAATCATCGCAATCCGAATGACAGAATGACTCTGTTTGATTAATTTGCAAGAAGTACTTTTGGTGTAGCCCGCAATGAAAATAACTATACCTTACATATTTTAAATCAGATTTGCGATTCAAGGACGTAACAAGCCAATCCGTGGAACGGCAATCTTTCTCAATCTTACTGCCTTAAATCAGCATTAGAACAAGGGATATTGAGGCATATCATGACCTGCATCTCTTGTTTCAGATGCAATATTTTCATTGTAGGTTTTCTTACAAACCTCATACAATCAATAATTACGACTTGCAAAGGTTTCCGTTAGTCTGATCTTTGTCAATGTGTTGCCTGTTCTAAAAAGAGAGAGAAACAACAACAACAAATTACATTTACACAGCTGTTATGATACCCTGATACTGATTCACTTGGAGGTAAGTGTTTGACAACAACAAAATGACATTTATAGAGCACCTTGCACATTGGGAAGATGTCCCAAGGTGCTGGACATTCAGGGATTTGGCCCCAAGCAGGGGTTTGGGATCAGGAGGGGTGGGGGAGGGGTAGGAGGGTGCCTGAAGGCGCGACCGAAGAGGAGGGTCCTGAGATGTGCTTTGAAGGAGGCAAGAGAGGGGAAGAGGTGAAGGGACTGTGGGATGGCATTCCAAAGGGTGGGGGCAGAGAGGCTGAAGACCGATGGTGGGGTGGGTCGGGCGGGAGACATGGCGCAGGCCAGAGCCTACTGAGCGGAGGGAGCGGGCAGGTTAATATGGCTTTAACAGGTCACAGAGGTAGGAAGGATTAAGGCCATGGATAGATCTCTAGTTTAGATAGATGTGGGATGCTTTGAAACCTTATTCCAGAGCTATAATGTAACCAGAAAGTTCCGAAAGCTGCAAATTGCTTACAGTGTGAGATTGTCTACTCAGCACTTTATATTTTACTCTTGTATTATGTTTGAGATTTATGGAAAACCAAACTAAAACACGTGGAGGCAACCTTATGGGTTGATGGGTGTCTCAGTTCTCAACTGTTCATTAACAGTTCAGTTCCGTGTTTCCGCTGGTTTCATTTGTATGCGTGTCACGTCTGACAGTGATTATGAAATGGCAGAGAATGGAATAATGTGTAAAATATTTGTTCTTCTCGTTGAGTGTAAAGTACACTTCCCTGTGATGTGATGGGTGCTGATTAGTAAGGGGGCGGAGTGGAGAAATCAGCAGGAAACAATGCTAAGTACATGGGGGGGTTGAAAGGGCTGATAAAATGGTAATCACAAGGAAATCTTTACAACACGATTTAGATTTAGAGGACCTGATGTGGATGAGACCTGCTGTTATGGTACCCTGATACTGATTCACTTGGAGGTAAGTGTTTGACAACAACAACAACTACAACAAAATGACATTTATAGAGTGCCTTTCAGGTCGGGAGGACGTCCCAAGGCACTGGACAGTAAGGGGTCAGGACCCGAGCATGGGGGAGGGGTGGTGTAGGGGTGAGGGAAGGCAGAGATGTGGGAGGGCGACCAAAGGCATGATCGAAGAGAAGGGTCTTGAGACCGGCCTTGAAGGAGGCAAGGGAGGAAGCGAGGCAAAGGGACCGTGAGATGGAGTTCCAGAGTGGGGGCAGAGAGGCTGAAAGCCCGGCCACTGCTGGATAACAACACTTTCGCCTACAAACTATACAGTCAATCGACTTTACAGCATATTCTGTGACGTGCTTTGAGACTTATCAAATGCGAGGATAATTATTATTAACACTGGGATCATCCTGTATCTTTGTGGTTAGATTCCTGGGAGGACAAAATGTTGGGCAAGTTCCCTTACTCCACACGCCTCTGTTTACCCAGCTGTAAGTAGGAACCCGGTTATTAGTCGATTGGCGGATCGCATTTCCATTTTAAAGTTATTTAAAATAATAATTGGGTCACTTGATCCACGACTGTTTGTGGGACGCTGCTGTGTGCAATCGGCTGCTGGGTTTCGCCCACAAAACATACAGTCAATTCACTTTACAGTATATTCTGTGAAGCGCTTTGAGATGTCTAGAAGATGTGATAAGGCAATACATCAAATGCAAGGATTATTATTATAACTATGTTCTCCAACCTTTCCCCAGAGCTCTTCGTCATACTTTGGCCACTATCCTGTGACACTCTATTCGTTGTCACTTGCCCTTCACACATGTTACTGCGGAGGATATGGGCTGTTCAGACAGAAGGATCGAGTTGCTTGGATACGCTCAATAATGCAAGACGAACAGCAGAGCTCTGTCGAGGTGTAGAGTAACAGCGTGAGGTTTCCAATTCTAAAGGTTTCCAAACTCCGTTTTGATTATTTTGGGAAAAAGGTCCATAAACTTTTATTCCCCTCCAAAGTAAACTGAACGATTTTTGTCCACCCGCTATTATGGTGAAGTTAGGGCCAAGTAACACAGGTGCGTGTAAGAATTTTTTCGGATTGGCAAACGTCAGGAAAAGTTAAAGTGTTACCACCCTAAAAATAATACATTGCATAGTTTCAGGCGAAATAAAAATAAAGCACACACTTCAGGACATTCTTCTATTATTTTGACAGTATTTGGGTTTCATTTTGAATCAGGGATTGCTGCTACATTCCTTTTTCTTTTCGTTTCTCTCCTTCCGTCCTGGAAGCAACCGCTCATTCTGTGGTGTGCTGGGATACTGGCAGCCCAAGTGGCTAGTTTTTCAAAGCCAGAAGGAATGAAAAGGTCTCGAGGGCTAAGAAGCTATCAATGGGCTCTAAAGTGCGGGTTGGGTTAATAGCCCAAGGGCTAATTACATTCAAACGCACACAGGCAAGCTTGGTTTGCAAATGATCACCATTGAATTGGACTACAAGTGATTCTGTTATAAATTTAACTCGTGTTTTGGATCCTAGTATGATTAAACCATAGCACGATTAAATGTAGCTGCCAAGACTGAGAGTGTGGATGGGCCAAAGAGTTAGTTATTCTGGTTTGAGGAATACAGTGTCTCAGTACTTTTGGGACTTGACTTGACCAAGTCCTTATGTCACCTGGCTTTAAAATAGCATTTCCCGGGCAGGGAGAAATACTGGACAAGTTTCTTTGCTCCACGCACTTCTGTTTATCTGGTAGTAAGTAGGAACCCGGTTGTTAGTCGATTGGCAGATCACTTTTCCGGGGGTAATAATCCCTTTTAAAATAAATAATAATAATTTGGTCACTCAATCCATGACTGTTTGTGGGACACTACTGTGTGCAATTGGCTGTCGCGTTTCGCCCACAAAATACTGTAAGGCAATTCAGTTTACAGTATATCCCATGAAGCACTTTGAGACGTCTCGAAGACGTGATAAGACGCTATATCAACTGCAAGGATTATTATTATTAATAGTTAAAAGAAATGACAAGCCACTTTTCTGTACAGGACAGGATTCTCGCTTTAATTGCTGCTTGATGGTCAAGAGAGCTGCTCAGGCACTGTGCCATGGCTGTAGTACTCCTCCCGTAGTTCCCAGCAACATTGACTTAAGCCATTCACACAGCATCCTGTCCAAGTGTTTCACTTAAAGGAAACTCTTTGTGACAAATGTTGAATCACACAATTCATTTTGCAGAACAGGCTCTCAGGAAGGAGACAGAGTAATGGCCATTTATTACTCATTTTCTAGGCCTATGTTTCCTTCTACATGAAGTAGACTTCAGTGTGATTTCCCTGAGTGAGCGGTGTGATTTCTTTTTGCTTCCATAAATGGTACTTGGAAACCCTCAAGATTCATAAACCTGTCCCAAGACACGTATTTGGAGCCCTTTTACATGGTGTTTCCTTAGAAGCAAAATTGAAGGTTGTACATGTTAATTGATGCCAATTCACCCACAACATATACAGTCAATTCACTTTACAGTTGTGAAGCGTTTTGAGACGTCTCGAAGATGTGATAAGGCGCTGTATCAAATGCAAGGCTTTATTATTATTAACTTAAGTACATTCAGTACAGAAAGGGTTAACAGACGGCACATATCACTTGCAATCAGGCGCTTCATGTACAATCAACTGCAGGTTCTCTGAAGTCAATGTGACTGTTCTATAGAGTGTGCAGTGTTTGCTAATTCTGATCATTTGTTGCCAGCCAGGCTAGTCTTGATTCTGTCTGCTGGAGATGAGAACGAAGGTATGTCCCCGCTCCTTTGATCCAAGCAGAAATGTGTGTGTACCCAATCAATGTGACAACATTCTACCTTCAGTGCCACTTGACCCTTTCTTGATATGTTATCAAGATGACTTCCTGGCAGTGATATCACACAAACCTGGAGTCCCAGTTGAGGTATCAAGGTATTGGGTCAGTTCTCTCAACATGTTCTTTCGCCCACAAAATATAGTCAATTCACTTTGCACTATATGCTGTGAAGCGCTTTGAGAAGTCTCAAAGATGTTTTAAGGCGCTATATCAAATGCAAAAATTATTATTATGTGACAAAATTGAGATGGTTTCTCCGACGAGGTTGGTTGGAATGTAATCAGACCGTTTTCGCTGAAAGTAAAATATATTTGGTTTCAAACAAGGCGAAGTCCAAAACTATGGCAAAGGATTATTTAGGTCAAGTGTGTGCTAATAAAACTGTTTCTGATGTTAATTTTCAAAGGAGGGAGAAATTAAAAGAGTCCCCACATTTTTTGTCAAAAAATTAAAGAGGACAAAGCAACCAATGGAATATTTTGGAATATGGCAGCAAATTCACTGAGCCAATGTTGGATAATACAATAACAATCCTTGCATTTGTTATAGCGTCCTATCATGTTTTCTAGAAGTCTCAAAGCGCTTCATAGAATATACTGTAAAAAGTAGTGAAGGTATATTCTGTGGGAGAAACACGGCAGCCAATTGTGCACAGTAGTGTCCCACAAACTGTTATTGAGTGACCGAATTAGTATTAATTTATTTAAGATATTATTAACCCCGGAAATGCAATCCGCCACTCGACTAACAACCGGGTTCCTACTTAATGCTGGGTAAACAGAAGCGTGTGGAGTTAGGAAACTTGCCCAACGTTTCGCCCTGCCGGGAATAGAACCCAGGTACTCTCGCTTGTGAGGTGAGTGCTCTAACCACTGAGCTACAGGACTCCACAAAGTAGGGGCAAATTGTATTAATCAGACAGTTGTGTGAAGCACTTTGAGATGTTCTCCAGATGTGATGAGCACTATATAAATGTAAATTGTTGTGGTCTATGTGACTTCTCCGTTCACAACCGGTGAGCTGAATTTCTGAGAGTTAAATAGAAATTTGCAATTACCACTAAATATTTCCCAGTAAATTAGTAAGGAAGCAGAAAATTGGCCTGAACTTTATATATGTTTGCAAATGTACTCAGGCTGCGGTTTCCTAGTAAAACAAAAGTGAACGATTTCTACAAAGAGATAATTGAAAGGGACTGTGATAGGATTAAAACATTCCATCGAGAATGACCACTTATCTGTAGCACCTCATTTAATCTAAATCTGTGATTTCTCTATTGACACTACAGACAAAGACAATTGACAAGTCTTATCACTGAGAGGAGATAGAGTCCTGGGATGAGCTGCATTTGTGGGTAACTGAATGCTACTGTTCCCAGTTTTTTCCCTGCTTTTGTTTATATTTCATTCTCACTTGCCACAAGTGTAATTAATGAAATTGCCTCAATGATAAACATTTAGTATTTTGAAGAATTTGTATCATTAAAAATGAGTTCAAAATAAAGTTGGTGCGGAAGCTTTGGTCTGTATAGATTATACACAAAACACAGGAAGACGTGTGTTCCTCTCCCCCCCCCAACACTCTCCACCCGCCCCCCCCACACACACACACACCTTTCCCCAGTTCAGGCAGCTGTGTGAAGCGCTTTAACCCGCTATACAAATGCAAATTATTGTTTCAAGGCAAGAACACACGGCTACTTGTAATAATACTCCTTGCTTTTGATATAGCTGCTGATCATGTCGTTGAGACGTTCCAATGTGCTTCACAGGGATATATTGTAAAGCGGTGTGACTGTCTGTATTTTGTGGGCGAACACACCAGTTGATTTTGCGCTCAGAATGTCACTATCCTCCTATTTATTTCAGAGGCTGATTTAGAAAACACAGGATATTAATACATACATACAAAATATGCCAAATAATGTACCAAACAAAGGAGGAATGGTTGAAATAAATATTGAAGAGTTATTAAATACTTATGTGGATGAATATTTTTCTTCTGTATTAATACACTAATAAAAAAACAAATAAAATGAAAGTAAAGCAGACCCCCAAAAATATAAACCTTCATGTTTTACCTAAAACATTTATACATTAAGCTTCGTCTTTGTAGTTTTAACCACAGAACAATGGAAAATACATAATAAACATACAACACAATGACCAATTTTACCAATCGGCTCCAATATCAGGGTTTTGATGTCTGTAAATTGCTCAAGATTTGATACAGTATTCCATTTATTGGCATCAGAAAACCATTACAGATTGAGTCGCTGCCTTGAAGGACACACCCAGCCAATTTCTATTCAATAGAATATCTTTTAATCAATTGGAACATATCCAGTTCACCCCCAACATATTTGCAAACATTTCACAAACCAATTTTTTTTATTAACCATTGGATTAATAAATGTTATTTTGGATTTGAACATTGAACTTTTTCATAATTTACAAATTGTTTCTGGAAATGAATGTCACACAATATCAAGTTAAATCTTTGTATTTGTATTGTGTGTTTGCGCAGTTACAGCTTTCACATGTTGTTTCTTTTTCTCTCGCCCTCTCTCTCTGCCTCCACAGATCTATGCACATCACACAACCTACATCTCGCCCACCAAAAACTTCAGGATCAACACCTCGTTAATTATGCTGGAAGGTGCCAACCACCCCATGTTAACTTCATCACAGTAGGTATAAATTAGGCAGATACCAATCAATCACAGCCACAGGAGTTCAGAGGGAGTGGGAAGCCCATTAGGATTGATGGTATGAATCTGCGCTAACATTGCGTTGCAGCAGTGTAATCCTAATCAGCATCCAAAAATGTGGTAATGCCTTAGTTGCAGGTTGACATTAGGGTGGACAAAGTCTAAATCCTGTTGGTTGGTAATCCTCGAGTGATTTAGTGTGTTTCCTGTGTTTGTTATGTACTTACAAAACTGTAAGCGTTACATTAATCATTCCACTGTTGGAGCACTTTGTAATTTTGACTCTCTCACTAATGTAACCTTGAAAATACATACAATATTGGAAAAAGCAAACAAAAGCCTTTGCTTGTATTCCCTCCTGTCACCATTCAACGATTTCAAGATGATCCTCCTTGGGCAGGAGGTAAGCAGGATCTCTTTAGGGCTCAGCTGGCTCCAAGGTGATGTATTTGGCAACGGAATTCGGGAATTGTGCCAAACCTCTGTGGTGGTCTCAGCCTGGTTCATTATCAGAGTCTAGAGGAGCAGGGATTATACTCGATCTGCTCCTGTTAACCCCGTGAGCCAGAGCTTGATAGAAAAGTGTGTACAAACCATATCCTCATTTCACCAATTACATAACAGTAATATAATAATAATCCTTGCATTTGATCTAGCGCCCTATCGTGTCATTGAGATGTGTCAAAGTGCTTCACAATATACTGTAAAGTGAATTGACTGTGCAGTCAATTGCGCACAGCAGTGTCCCACAAACAGGCATGGAGCGAGTGATTAATTTTATTTGGGGGGTTGTTGGCCGGGGACAGCGGGAGAGAGAAATTTCCTTCTCTTTTCAAATAGTGCCATAGGATCTTTAACGTGTACTTGAACAGGCAGATGGGAACATCTCACCCGAAGGACGGCACCTCTGACAGTGCAACATATCCCAGCACTGCATTGGAGCATAAGCTATGTGCTTATTTGAGCTATTTCTATGTGATTCCAAGTCCAGACGTGAGGTTTGAACCCACAACCTTCTGACTCAGAGACGAGAGTGCTAACACTGAGCCAATCCGACACGTACTCACTAAAGACATTAAGAGCTGTAGGTTGTTTCATTGTGTCTTTCACATATCAGACAGTATGTGTAGATTTTTTTGTATCACATAATGTGGATTTAATAGGATAGAAGCATCTATCCTATTAAATGATAATGAATCAGTCACTTAAATCCATGACTGTTTGTGGAATGCTGCTGTGTGCAATTGGCTGCCACGTTTCACCCACAGAATATTCACTTGACAGTATATTCTGTGAAGAGCTTTGAGACGTCTCGAAGACGTCAAATGCAAGGATTATTATTTTTATTATTATTATTATTATCTACCTCCCCCTTCTTTCATTCCTCTATATAAAATACCGTGGGCAGGTGGTGTCTTCTACAGAAGGAAAGTGGAGCTGACATTCAGGGTTTCAGGAAGCAGCCTGTGAGTCAGAATCAGTTCATCTGGAAGGAAATGACTAATTTGTACCAATTTAAATCCCAAAGCGACCTTCTGAGAGCCAACGCCAGCACCTCACACCTTCAGTTGCTCTGATATAAAAAAGGATCCATCCATGAACCTCGTTACAAGTGATTGGACACAACTCGGCACTTCCAAATCTATTCCATGTACTGTAGTATTCTCGCTACGGACTTCTTGGTGGTTTATGTACTAGCCTCCTTCAGCATTTCACACTACATTCCCATCAGGCCTGTTCCGTAAGTTCATTGGATACTAGTTAATAATAATAATCTTTGCATTTGATATAGCACCCTATCACGTCGTTGAGACGTCTCAAAGTGCTTCACAGAATATACTGAAAAGCGGATTGACTGCATTTTGTGGGCGAAATGAGGCAGCCAATTGCACACAGAGCAATGTCCCACAAATAGCCCTCGAGTGAGTGACAAATTTTATAATCAAACTCAATAATTACACAAGTTCCTGGACACAATTGTTCATTAGGTAAAATAGGAAGAAAATATTACACCAAACAAGCAACACAATTATATCGCAGTAACACACGGGTTATTTTTCAGCTTGTTGAGCTTCAAAAATAATGAAAGTCAAAGGGTAATTTAGAAAGAAAAACCCAATAGCAAATTTGTTTAATCGGAATTTATTGCATCTTGGAGCATATTTGTCCATGTCGTTCAATGGTTAGAAAAGTGGGCAATCTCTTTTTATAGTGAGTGCCTTCACTGACTCTTTAACTGAAGGTGCAGCAATAAAAAAAACAAAGCCGTTTGATAGATATTGTACCTCGGGGTATAGTACATTGTAAATAAATGTGCACACAGTTGAGATCTTACTTATGCTCAGGCTTCGCAATAAAACACAGCAATCTGGAACACCAGTGAGGATAAATGAAAGAAAACAGAGAGTAGTTTAATAAAACTAAATAAATAAGTAAAAAAATGTTTTGGTGAGTATCCAAACCAAGCTGAGAATTCCATGCATCCCACCTACACATGGAAACCCCACAGATAGATAGTTGGAATGGAATGTGCACTCTTTCCCTGGAGGGATGCACCCTGCTTACCGAATTCGGAAAATATTAGGCGTAGGTTAGCAAGAGCCAAGACTTGGGTAGTCCAGAGTGTGTGTTGGGTCTTAAGATGCAGTCATGTGAAAACAATTGAAAACAATTTCTAACTCAGTGTACAATGGTAAAGCTCAGCATAGTTTTCTACAAATAAGATATTGGGGAAAACGGGTTGGTGGGGGGGTGTTTGAGGGGGGTTGCCAGTCACAGCGCACACAGGAAAAAGCGCACACAGGAGGTAGCGACATATCAAAGATGTTGAGTGACGTAATGAAAGAGAATGCTGCCAGCGTCAATTGTTTGCCAGAGGACAGCAAAAAATAGGAGCTGGTCACTAAATTCAGTAAATTTTACAGATAAATAGGGAATAATGCCTGTAAAGCTCCAGGGATGATTTATTCCAGGATTGGATTCCTTCCTCACAACTCCTCCAGTCAATTGTCACGGCAGTTTGTGACAAATGGTAGTCTTTCTCTAACTACCACAGCAGCACCTTCAGATTTTATTGCACACCCTGTGAATATAAGCCACAGTGCAATACATCTCTGAACAGACACCAGTGTCGTCAATCTTAATGTTTCTACCCTAACTCTCACAGTTGATATGTGACGCTAGTTTTCAAAAAAAAATCAGAAGGTGAGGCCCGAAATTCTATCTGGCCCTAGCTTGAAAGACAGTTATATAAAAAAAAGATTGCGTAGAATTGGAAAAGTTTTAGTATCAGGAAGCCAGTTTCTGATTAAGAATGGCTGAAAAAAAAACTGCTTCGAAATTATTAGTAATAACAATAATAATCCTTGCATTTGATATGATACAGCGCCTCATCACACCGTTGAGACGTGTCAAAGGGCCTCATCGAATACATTGTAAGGTGGATTGGCTATGTATTTTGTGGGCAAAACGTGGCAGCCAAACAGAATTTAAGACTGAATTTTTAATAATATTCCACGATTCTAGGTGATCTTACATTTTTAAAGACAAAGACAGTGTCACAGGTCGAGACCAGGCAGAATTTCAGGCTCTCAAAAGATTTAAGCAGGTCTGCAGATGGCTTTGGCAAGTGGTAGGATTTTTTTTTACTAATATTTCATTATTATTTTTTTTTGCTTTTACTTGATCCCTACGATAACAGTCATCATCTGCGGTTTATTTAATTTTTTCGTTGAGAGTTTGGACCTCTCTTCCTCTGGCCTGTTATTTCAGTTGCTGCCTTGCTTCCTACCCTCTCACTTTACTTCGACACTGCAGAAAGTATGAAAAGAATTTGAGGTGGAAGTCACTCTTAGAATTTTTGGCCAGCAGTCTGGCCACTGAACAAGACAGAAAAAAGTTTACGGTTCTTTCACAGTTCGGGGAAATCCTAAACACAGATACAGCTTTAGCTGCACCTGCTGTGTCTTTCAATCGGATGACAAATGCTTAACTTCTAAAACCTAGAGTGCTACAGTCGTGGTGACAAGTTTCAGGGAAAACATGATGTATAGTCACGCTCTTAGCCACGTGTTTATATCAGCCTAACGTAGAGCAGTGGGTTGTCAGTAGAACTCAAAAACGTTTGGTTTTTCTTCTATTTTTCCATTTTTTCCGTCTAAATTTCTTTCCTCCTGAAAGACAACTTCAACATACTTTCCTTGCGTTTGGCATCCAATGAATTCAAGTTAAAAAGAACACGCAAGATCTTGTTGGCCTCTCCCTCTAAATTTTTTTTCATTTTAAAACAAAGTTCCACAGAAGTGGAAATGTTTGCCGTTGGAGCCCATGGAGTTGCGATTCTTTCATTGTATCTGAGATGATCACAATCCAAATTGAACGATAAGTTTTCCTATCTAGGAAAACTCTGTAATCATAATATAACAATCCTCGCATTTGACATAGCGCCTTAACACATCTTCGAGACGTCTCAAAGCGCTTCACAGGATACGCTGTAAAGTGAATTGACTGTATATTTTGTGGGCGAAATCCAGCAGCCAATTGTGCACAGCAGCGTCCCCACAAACAGTCATGGATTGGGTGACCACATTACTATTAGAATTTTTTTGAAGGAATTCTTACTCCCGGAAAAGTGATCGGGCAATCGATTAACAATGTGTTTGAAACCTAGGAATCAGTCAGAATTGATGACCATGCCACGTTTGTAAATCTCTGCATCTTCACAACTGTTTTCTTCCCCCTCGGTTGGTCTTGTTACTGTCACTTGTCTACATCGTTGGTTTTCTTTGAGCAAACATGGTTCTTAAAAGCAGCAGAGCTGCTGAGAAGCAGGAAGAAAACAGGAAGCTATTACCAGCATGATGCACAGGAAACAAGGCTAACTAAATAGGTTGTAACAAGGCAGAAAAAGCCCATGGACAGGATATTTTTGAACGGTATGCCGATTTGGAAGCTTATCTCGCTGGGACAGGATCAACGTTCTTCACAGATAATTAACACATCTGGTTTTGTGTATATGCTGTCGATAATGGGGAGAAAAGGGTGACCAATTTAGCAAATGATAAAGAGAATCTATTCACTTACATAAAGAAAGTTTGGGACCAGCAGATTGTTTTTTTCCCCTGGTACTCTACATTCCTATGTATGTCTATGCACTGTTTTTGTAATAATTTACCAGTAATTAAAAGGTAAAACAAACTCGAGCCCTTCACACAGTGTACTCCGGGACACTGCCCCAATATATAAATGCTATATGAAGGGCACTATTTAAATGCAAGTTGTTGTTATTGTTGTAGCCCTAGCTTGTGTCATAATGCTTCTCACCAAACACGGAGGCATATTGCACATCACAGCCGCCTTTTAACCAACGGGCAGATTTTAATCCCTTTTAGGAGTCGCTTCTTCCTGATGAATCAATAGAATTATTCACATTGGAACCAGTGAAGCCTCTGGGAAGTTAAAACGGTAAGAGATGTGAGAAAAGAATTGGAAAAGTGGCACTTATAAAGTGGCAACTTAGGACGCCGGGCGAAACTCTCTTTGAATATAATCATGTGGTGGAATCTTCAGCATCTATCTGAACAGGCAGGTGGGACCTCAGTTTAATGTCTCATCCATCTAGAGTAAGCCTAGACTATACGAGTGGGACTTGAACACACAACCTTCTGATGACTTAAAGGTGAGAGGGTGCTACCAAACGAGCCAGGCTAAGACCTAATTACTGATGGATCGTTATAGTAACCAGCAGCATATCAATTCGGCCTTTTCACCCAGACAGGGAAAGATGAGGTCTCCTGATCAACGATTGATTTCATTTAGAGGTGAAATCAAGAGGCATTTCTTTCACACAGAGGGCAGTGGCAATCTGGAACTCTCTCCTCCAAAAAGGCTGTGGATGTTGGATCCATTGAAATTTTCGAGACTGAGGTGGATAGATGTTTGTTCCTATTGCAATTGGAATCTAAACATAGAAGTGTGCCGTACATCTGTACTTTACCTACCACGTATTCTTGACCCCTAATGGTTAATTGAAAACTGGTTTCCTTTCTGTGTGAAAAATCACTTCCTCCGGCAGGTGGCCCACTGCAACCATTTTCATAAGGAAAACGTTTTTTTTTCCCTGTGGCCTGGAATGTGAATAGTGTCAGGATGTCGTTTCAAAGTTTCCTAGGGAAAAAACAATTTCGAAAGTCCACCACAGTTTAATGAATAGTCGTAATCCTCAGCAGTTTTCCTGTTGTTTTATTTTGTCTGTCGTGCTGACCGCCCGCCCTCCCCCCACACCACCCCCCCCCCACACTCACACACACGTCTCTCTAAAGTTCACCATGTCAGCCTGGTGCAGTGGTCGCATTCTCTCCTCTGAGCCAGAAGGTTGTGGGTTCAAATCCCATGTTAGGACTTGGAATCACATCGTATAAGCTGGTGTGTTGCATTGTCAGTCCGTGACATCCTTCAGATGAGACATTAAACTGAGCTCCCGTCTGCCTGTGCAGGTGGATGTTAAAGATCCCATGGCGAAAAGAGAAGGGCGTTCTCTCGCCGGGTGTCCTGGCCAACAACCCCCCAAATAAAATTGGTTGCTCACTCCATGGCTGTTTGTGTGGTTGCCGTATTTCGTCCATAAAATTCACAGTCACTGCACTTGACAGTGTATCCTGTGAAGCACTTTGAGACGTCTCAATAACAAGATAAAGCACTGTATCAAATGCAAGTATTATTATTATGTCTAACTAGTACTCAGGAAGTTATAGTGCCGCTAGGAATAAATCCTGGTTGTAGTACCCAAGAACAAAGTTACAATCACTTCAAGAAACCAAAGCACTGCGAGGAACAAAAATACTGACAAGAAATATTAATTTGCAAGATTTTACTTTAACGTTCATTGAATAATTTGCTGCTGTTTGTTTTGATTGCATTACGTGGAGTGGCATTTTATACTATGTGATTCCAAGTCCCAACGTGTGATTTGAACCCACAATCTTCTGACTCAGTGGCGAAAATGCGACCACTGCGTCAGCCTGTTACAACATGGAAACAAGCCACTCGGTTGAAATAGTCCGTGCCAGTGTTTATACTCCACATGAGCTTCCACCCCCCCTCCTAATTCCTTCTTCTATGCCCCTCTATTCCATTCTCCTGTGTGTGTGTCTGTGTGTGCGTGTGTCATTTTGATCTCTTGTAATGATATTAATATAGATGCTGTGATTCCACGTTGCAAATTTCATAAAATGAAATCACACAGATGCCTTTCAATTTTTTTTCACCAATTAACATCTGCTGTCTGTCTAACCATAAGGAAGAACAGGGATTCAGCTCAGGATTTGCACATTTAAATCATCGTTTTACTCAGAATCGTAAATGATAAACGCGCAATTTAAAATGTTCTCCAGTTTGTTTGTTTTATTCACAATAATAATAATGATAATAATTATTTCATTTGATACATCGCCTTATCATGTCACTGAGACATCTCAAAGCACTTCATGGAATATATTGTAAAGCGGATTGACTGTGTATTTTGTGGGTGTAATAAGTGATAAACACAGAAAAATGACGGTGTTTTGCAATTCAAAATGAAACGTGTCCTCTCTGCAATAAAATACACTCACCATTAATGATAGGATATTTATTGGAAGAAGTCAGACATTTTCTTAACATAAAGGAAAGGCAAGTGTGGCAGTACTGTAACCGCATTGAATTCTCAAACAGAATAATAATAATCCTCCCTTTCGATATAGTGCCTTATCACGTCTGTGAAACATCTCAAAGCGTTTCACAGACTATCCTGTAAAGTATATTTTGTGAGCGAAACATAGTCAGCAGCGTACAGCAAAAGCACTTGGCTCTGATGGCTGGTGAGAATGATTTATTTGGAGCTCGGTTGGAACTTATCTGCTGAGACAGCAGCAGTGGCTCAGTGTCTATCTGTTTATATGCGGCGAAAGGTACAACCTGCTCTATCTCTGATAAGATTGATTGCCGGTGGTCGACCTTGGCAGATGGTCATTCCTTCTGCTGTTTGTAGGCTAAGCATAATATCCTTTGGCACTACAGAGAAACACACTGCAGTGCTACCGAATGGCCCCGAACCCAAAAAATAACAAATCTAAATACGCGTGCAATCTTTTTTCTTCGTGGAGCTATTTACCTCTTTGGCCTCTGCACTTAATTAAGGCTTCTCGTTTCTCAGAGAACGCTTGTCACATTAGATTAGGAGGATCAAGGTTGACGGAGCGATTCTGATCATTACACTCTACTCGAGCCAAAGCTTGATCATGCGTGGATTTTTCCCTTTAATATCTATGCCATTGCATTTTGATGTGCTAGATGTCAAGCAGTGATGCTCTGGTATGATTTGTGCCTCCGCCGTTTGGTTTCCAGGTTGCCCTACACCAGACCCCAGCAAGGCAGGAAATCAGACCACTGGTTTCCAGATCTCTTCTCTTCCCACGCTAATCCATGTCTGCCCACAAGGAGGAGTGCGTCACTGACCAGGAGTGAGTGAGCCATCCTGATATTGTCACTGCCAACTTGATCTGTACCTGTGTTAATACTCCACATGAGCCTCACCCACTCCTTACTCTCTTTCCATACCCGTGTAGTCCTCAGCTTAGTGGCTAGAGCGCTCGCCGCACAAGCGAGAAGATCCGGGTTCGATTCCCGAACGGGGCACAACCTTAAGCAATTTTCCTTACTCCACACACCTCTGGTTACGTAGCAGTGAGCAGGAACCCGATTGTTAGCCGATTAGCGATCGTTTCCCGAAGGTAATAATCCCTCCAAAAAAAGAATCTGGTCACTCAATCCACCACTGTATGTGGGACACTCCTGTGCTTAATTGGCTGCTTCGTTTCACCCACAAAATATTCAGTCAATTCACTTTACAGTATATTCTGTGAAGCGTTTTGAGACGTCTCAATGATGTGATAGGGCGCTGTATCAAATGCAAGGATTATTATTATTATTATTATTATTATTATTATTATTATTATTATACACTCCTCTAGTCCTTTCTCCCTTATGTGTATATCTGATATTGGAGGGCATTCTCTACCCCAGAAAATGAAGGAGAAAATTGGAGGGAGAGGGAAATTAAAACCACAAAACCAAAAGCATTGATATTTTGGGTTGTCTGGCCTTGAATTCAGAGCTTATTGTTGTGGCATCGTGAAGGCAGCCAGAACAGTGAAAAATTAATGTGTATTTGACTGAAAAAACCATTTGCAGTAATAATGTAGCAACCTCCCAAATGCCTACTGCCCCACGTCTCACCAGCTATGTGTCGTCTGACACCGATCCATTGTGTGGTTCCACGCTGCGTGATTCATAATGTGGGGAAGCCAATTCTCATAGCAAGGCCACTAGATGGTGTGTGTGCCCTTATTATTAAAACATATATTCATATTGTAATTTTCGGAATAAATCAATTTGTATGTGTTATATTAAGGCTAGCTGATGGCGCACCAGAGATGCCCCTACTGTGATGATGGCTAATAATGCATTTGTGCTTATGGCAATTGTACGTTATTAAGGCCTGATGTTATCTAATGCCATACTTTCTATCCATAATTACTTCAGAATATTTCATCTATCTGTACTGTCATAATACACTGACTTGATTTAAAAAAAAGTGGAGGGGGGCGGGAGAGGAACGGAGGTGGGAATAGGTGGACTAAACGCTTAAGTCTTTTATGGATCGGAGACCTTAACACCTAAGGTCTAATTAGTGCTCAGCTTTCCTCGGTTAGTCCACATGAGACCCCGCCATGGTTCCTGCAGATATAATAACCTCAATTATCCCTGCCCATTTGATGCAGCGCCTTATCATGTTGAAACTTCTCAAGGCACTTTACGGAGCTTTTCTGTGAAATGCAGTGATTGTGTGTTTGTAGCTAAATTAGTGCCACAAGCAACCATGTGATTTCTTTTTTTTTAATCAAGGAGATTATTGGCCAGGTCCACCATGAGGATCTCTTGTCTTTCCGCATAGCGCCACGGGATCTTTAACATCCACCTGAATGGACAGGACCTCAGTCTAACGCCAGATCTGAAGGAAGGTACCTGGAATAATGATGAACTTCTGACCCCCCCCCCCCCCACCCACCACCACACCACCACCCCCCAACTCTGCACTGGACTACTGGCAAGTGCTCACCTGAGCTCACAACCATTTGACTATGAGTCAGTCGAGAGTGCTACCAGTTGAGCCAGTCCGACACCTAAATATCACACGATTCCCCGTGTGTTGTCAAGAACCACAAGATTAAAACATTATTATAACGTAAAGCTTTATGCGGAAAAGTTGACCTTTCCAAACTGAGGTGACAGCTTTTTATTGCAGTCCACTTGAAGAATATGAAACATTTGAATTGGAAAAAAAACCTTTGATGTAATAAGTTTACCCAAAACAGCACCGTTTCGCTATGCTGTTGCTCAGAGGCAGACTTGTTTTATTTTTGTTCAAAGCCCGGGTGAAGAGCGTAATTGCAGTACGTCAGCACAGCAAGGCTCCAGAGAGACATAGGTAAGAGGTCCCAGATGGTGCTTTAGATAATTGAGTGATGTGAGTGGTGAAAGTGAGTCTTACCAATTGAAAGAAATGGTTTTGCTAGGCTCTAAAACGCAGGTTGGGCTAACAGCTCATGTATTAAAAGACCACGGGCTATTAATTCAACCCGCATTAATATAGCACGTACAAATTGATTTATTTTATGAAAATCACTGCATTGGTCATTCATTTCACGGTTGCTAGTGGCACAAATTAGCTGCAAACGCACAGTCGTGGCAATCGCAGAAAAGCTCCGTAAATTGCCTTGAAATGTATCAACACGATAACAACGACAACTTGCATTTATGTAGCGCCATCCACGCCAAGCAGCGTCCCAGAGCGCTTAACAATGGCGGAGCCCGAGGCCGAGCCAGGGAGAAGGGGAAGGTGACCGTAGGCGCGGTCAAAGAGGAAGGTCTTCAGGCGCGACCCGAAAATGGGCAAAGAGGAGGGGAAGGTGGCGAGGTGAAGGGATTGAAGGAGGGAGTTATCCGTGCAGATAAGGCGCTGCTTCAAATGCACAGATAATTAATGTTACTATTTACTCCCCAAACTTTTGGCTAACTATTTTCAAATGCCCCTTTGTTATGTGATCAAGTAAATCTGTGTTTGTATCACCTGTAATCCTTTTCATTGCTGGTCAATTGTGCTTTGAGAGATCTCAAAGACGTGATAAGGCGCTATTTCAAATGCAAGGATTATTATTATTATTAAAAGGAAAGGCAGTTTGCAGTAAGCCCTATGTTTACCAGCATCAGGTTGCCTGGAAAGGTGGTAGAGGAGAGAGCACTGGGACTCATTTAATAAAGCAGTTTGCCACTCTGGTGGGGGGAACAATGGGATATTGCTTGAAGTACTTTTTTTCTTACTTAAATGCATTCACTGCAGTTTCAAGGAACTTTATAGCTTTTCGATTTGATAAACCTGCATTAAGTAATTAAAAGTGGAAATTGAATTCATGTGGACGAATGATTACACATCAAAGAGGAGAATATATAGGCAGCACTAAAACTTGCCATTTGCTTCATAAGCATTAGAAACAATCTCCATTAAGGTTTCTTCGAATGCTTTTAGTTTTGATGCTGACCATCACAGAACAGACAAGTTGGACATAGTTCTTGTTGTCATGGAGGAAATAAATCGTTTTATTTTGTCTGAAGATCATGAATGTTTCCCTCTAAGTATCTTAACGACAACTTATTTAAACTTGTGTTTTGAGTTTGTTACAAATGCCAGCCAAACAATTTCTAGCGAACAAAGGTAGGTCTACAAACATTTAAGGCCATGATATATACAGATATATTATAGGACTCCTGCTATGGGAAGGAAACAGTGTTGATAATCAAAGCAATTATATTTGAGGTAGCAGACCAAACTTAATGTATGCATTGCTTCTTTCACTGCTTTGTAGTGGTGCCACGTGGGAATTAATCATTTGTGTCTTGACCTGATGCATAAAGGCTTCATTGGAAATTTTGAGTCATTTAAATTTTCTTGGATGTTTCATGACTAGGGAGCAAATGGCCCCTTTAACTTTCCTACCCCAAAGGACACCATTTCCTGCTCGTACGCTAATATAATTCTGGTTGCACCAAATTAAAGATGGGACTACATTTAAATTAGGAAATGAATATTCATTCAGTGGTGTGTGAAACTGCAATTCATGTCATTGAACAGAATCAGTGCCCTACGAAATTGCCCTTTGCAATACGCTTGGTGCTGATGCACACAAAAGCCTTTAGCATTCTAAAGGGAATGCAGAGCCAAAGCCGACACATAATCAAATAATTATTTAGCAGTATTCTCCCCAAATTCAATCGTTTAACCTTCAGTCCTTCATGGGCAGATCATCTGAAGTCAATGTTAATTTTCTTGTGCCTGCATCCTGTCATATAATACTACTGGACCACAAGTCTGGTGCCTTTGGGAGACAAAATGTCAATCACATTAAAATTCCTGTAAATAAATAATAATAATAATAATAATACTCGTATTTGATATAGGGTCTTATCATGTCTTCTAGACGTCTCAAAGCTCTTCACAGAATATACTGTAAAGTGCAGTGACTGTGGGCGAAACACAGCAGCCAATTGCGCACAGCAGCGTCCCACAAACAGTCATGGATTAGTGATCAAATTATTATTATTATTTTGACGGTATTATTGAAATATTATTTTATTATTAAAATTCCTCTATCTATCACAGGTAAAACACAGGATTAGTGAATTAGTTTTGCCCACAAAATATACAGTCAATTTACAATATATTCTGTGAAGTGTTTTGAGATGTCTCAATGACATGATATGGCTCTGTATCAAATGCAAGGATTATTCTATATTATGTTATTATTTTGCGCAATGAAGCATTTTCTAGGTAAAATCAGGGATCATGAAATGAACTGCATTTGCTGTACAGACAAAATATACTCAACCACTTCACCATACTGTATATCCCATGAAGCGCTTTGAGGCATCTTGATAAGGTGCTGTATCAAATGGAAGGATTATTATTATTATTCATACCAGATGTTTATTCAATTTTACTGTAGATTTGGGACATTGCATGTTAAAAAGTAAAGGTTTCAGGACAGGGAAATGAATACAATGAATAGAACGTATGGAAGCTTATTGGTTAACAAGTCTGTTAACAAGAGAGGTTTAATGGGATAAGAAAGATGCCTCTCATTTGAGGCACTGAGAATTTTATAGAAATGTACTTTCAGTACTGTAAGATGTTTTAAGTGAATTCATTGCCAGCCAAAAATCCCCTATTTAAATCATTTATATTCCAATTGAGAAAACAGAGTGAACATATTTGTGGAACAGGATTCAAAATGAATGTTAGTTTTCATAAATTAATTGCTTAGTTAACAGCAGTAAATAGGATAAAGAATTTCCTCTACAATGAAATAAGTATCATAGGAATCTAATTAGTACAGAGCAAAAATAATGTTAATCAAGACAAACTGAATGAAACCCTTTGTACTCATAGGAGTATCTCGCCCTGAAATAATCTAACTCATTTTAATTTCTTTATCAACCACAAGCTCTGAATAAATAGTAATTGTGCTCCAATTCTATAATAATAATAACTCTTGCATTTGATACAGCGTCTTATCAGGTCATTGAGACGTCTCAAAGCGTTTCACAGAATATACTGTAAAGTGAATTGACCGTGGATTTGTGGGTGAAACAATTCTCCCTGGTTATATCCAGCAAAAAAAAATCAATCTGTAAAACCTCTAGAATCCAATATTCGGTGCTTGTGATTTCACATTTTGAAATATATTCATTGCTCAAAGGGGTAAATTGTACAATACTTCACACATGGTTTGTTTAACTGCTTCTGTGAGATTTGGCTTTAATGATGTGGAAGTTTTTTTAATTTAGTGCATTAGTTGCTCAAAACCTTGAATGAATTCCTTCTTAAGCCCATGCCAGAAATGATAGTTCTATAATACTGTTTCTATGACAAACTGACCATTTATTCCAAACACACATCCCTTGAAAGAAATTGAAGATTCATGCTATTATCTTGGACTGGAACACATACACACCACACACACACACACTAAATAGGTGCAAAGAGCATGTTTTAGCCTTTCGTGCTTGGGCTTTGTGCTTGATTTTCTCAACACAACAGTGCTGGAAAATTGAATAAATTGAGTCACCTCAAGTGTGAAACCTTCAAAACAGACTCTTTAATTTCAGAAGCTCAGTCTTTTGGGAAAGGGATGGGGGAGGTTTTTCTTTGTGCTCAGCAGTGTGTCTGTCACATGCGGAAACCCGTATCTAAACCAGACTGAGAGGTCCACACATGGAAGCCCCCACACATGGGGATTTCCCTC
The DNA here is from genome assembly GCF_018977255.1 of Callorhinchus milii. Classification (NCBI taxonomy): domain Eukaryota; kingdom Metazoa; phylum Chordata; class Chondrichthyes; order Chimaeriformes; family Callorhinchidae; genus Callorhinchus; species Callorhinchus milii. The sequence continues at coordinate 2,619,861 of NW_024704759.1, forward strand.
TATATGGAATAGAGTGCGCTTGAGGAGCACATCCTGCTTACCAAGTTCCGGCAAGTATTAGGCGCAGGTTGGGCAAGAGCCAAGGTTTAGGGACTATAGAGTGTGTGTTGGTTTACTGCTGGAGTCTAGCCCCAGAGCTTGTCAATGAACAACAACAGCAACAACAACCAAGTTATATTTGTATATACTCTCATCAGGAGGATGTCCCAAAGCGCTGGACAGACAGAGTTATGGACCCAAGCTGGGGGTTGGGGGTCAGGGAGGGTGGAGGGCAGGGGGGGAAGCAGGGAGATCAAAAGCACGTCAAAGAGGAGGGTCTTGAGATGGGTCTTGAAGATGGCAAGGGAGGAGGTGAGGCAGAGGGACTGCGGGATGGAGTTTCAAAGGGTGAGGGGCAGAGTGGCAGAAAGCCCGCCCGCCAATAGTGGGGCGAGCAAGGCAGGGGACATGAAGCAGGCCAGAGCCTGCTGAGCGGAGGGAGTGAGCTGGATGGTAAGGGAAATCACTGTCTGGCAAGCTTTCTGCTGTGTGTTGGGTTGGGACACCCTAACCTTTAAGGCTGAATGGGAAGAGTCCATGCTCCCAGAATGGGTGGGTAGTTCAATAGGTAGACTCCTTCCACTCTACAATAACCTGAGATGAATAGTTGGCTTAAGTTAATTGCCATCAATAAAAATCGCTAAAGCTTTAATTAAGGTGCGATTTGGAATTTAAAGATATTTCATTCAGGGGAAAAACGCATCCTGAAAGGTCACGAAACTGAGAGCTCTTTACAATCATCAGAAATGCTCTGTAGCTTTGACTCAAATCCTGTTTAAACTGCTGGAAGTGAAAGTACATGTGGCTTAAAACCACTTTTTTTTTCTCTTGTAGATTAATCTCCTATGCTGTCTATTTTTATACAATGCACATTGAACGTTCTTTTTTTCCCTTCCAGTTCGCTCCTTTCCCCGACCATTGGTAAATATAGAAAGTCAGTGAGTTTACTAAACAGTAAAGAATTGCTCTTAATAAACCCAGACCTGACCTGATAGTTACAGCTGATCAGAGAAGGGTTACATGTGGGCAATAAAGATCCCCATGGCACTATTTTGAAAAGAGACGGGAGTTTTTCTCTCTCGGTTTCCTGGCCAATAAATTCCCTCAAATGAAATTGGTCGCTCAATCCATGGCTGTTTGTGGGACATTGCTGTGCGCAAACTATCTGCTCCAGAAAATGCACAGAAAATGCACAGAAAATGCACTTTACAGTATACCCTGTGACGTGCTCTGAGACATCTTGATGATGTGATAAGGTGCTAGATCAAATGCAAGGATTTATCTTTGTGAATGAAATTTATAGTCAGGTCACTTTCCCTATAGATTGGATAATTAGCTTATTTGGATAGGAAGATTAATTATTCAGTGAGGGAATGGGCAAGACTTCACCCCAGTAACTAATCTACTATTTGAGTAGCTGAGAGAAAATCGAGACTTCACTGGCAAAGTTCTTTCTCCGTCCGATAGATTAAACTCCAGTAGAATCCACACTGCAGCGCCATCCTGGGAGACTGGTATCTGCATAATGGCTGTAATCAGATGTTCTCATAATTACAGTAGCCGGGGGTAAAGAGTGAAAAACCCATAATCTTTACGAATGTTGTCAGATTCACGTGTTCTCAAGCATGGAGGGCAAAAGGTTAGATTATTTCCCATCAGCGTTAAGGTCCCGCTGTAAATGTTATGCTTGAATTGCAGAGTTGACACTAGCAAAATATTTCGTCTTCAATATTTCCTTTTCTAGCACAGTATTTTCTTTGCAATTTCATCTCCCTAAAGTAATTAAACTAAGTGCCCGTGAAAACTGTGAGTCCATTGCCTTTGCAATGTCCGTCCTCCCGACGTGGAAGGCACTGAATAAATGCAATTTGTGGTTGTTGTTGTTGAGTCAGTAGCACAGAGATCAGCAGAGTGGAAGCAAAGCACTGCGTAATTTGACCTTCAGGGGACATTGCCTGAGAACCTATTGACTCTCACCCAGTGTCATCAAAGCATAGTTTAAAGTAATGAGTCCAGATCAGAACCCTTCTAAGTGTGTATTATACCTGATGACTGTAAAAAAAAAGTATCAAGGAATGTTGTCGGAAACGATGCTTAAACAATGTACTGATTTAATATTTACTGGTGATATTTGCAAGTCATGATGCTCTGTATCTCTATGTTCAGTAAATCCTGATATCAGTGCTTGTTAAATCGCATGGTGCACTATAAACTGTCAGATCATATAGTGCAGTTTTATTAGCTCCCAAGTCATGGCGATTTGATTGAAAAAATCTGCCAGAGTTTGTGAAATCAGCAATTTTCAGTCCCTGGACCTATTAATTTTCACACAGTGCACGGAATACTTTACTGCTCATGGCCATTGATACAAAAATCTTGAAGATGCAGGGAAGATTTGGATAAATTTATGAAAAGGAAAAGGTGAGGGTAGGGGAACAAGGAATTGGGATTAGACTGGTGGCACTCTCGCCTCTGAGTCAGAAGGTAACGGGTTCAAATCTCATGTCGGGACTTGAACTCACATAGTCTAAGATAACACTGCAATGCAGCACTGGGGATGCATTGCATTGTCAGAGGTGCCATCCTTTGGATGAGACGTTAAACCGAGATCCCATCTGCCTGTTCAGGTGGACGTTAAAGATCCCATGGTGCTATTTCTCTCCTGGAGTCCTGGCCAACAAATTCCCCCAAATGAAATTGGTCACTCACTCCATGGATATTTGTGGGACATTGCTGTGCACAAACTGGCTGCTGTTTTCCCCCCATAAAATACACAGCCAATCTACAGGACACCCTGTGAAGTGCTCTGAGATGACGATGTGATAAGGCGCTATACGCTATATCAAATGCAAGGATTATTATTGTTATTATTGTTATTATGGGCTGAATTATCTCCTATGTTGTAATTTCTACGATTTCTTACAATTGAGCATATGGAAAATCATGCCTAAAAAGGCCAGAACTTAATTCAAATCAAGCTCTTACATGGGTGCCCACTATTAATTCAATCCTGAAATTGCTAACTTCAATTCTTATTGAGATCAGGTTGAATTGAATTGATCTTATCAGAGCTCCACTAATAACCTAACCTGTTGCACTTCTATTAAGTAAACCAGTTCTTGATTACTTCATTATATATTGGAGCTTTCTACCAAATCCTAGATTAAAGTTAACAACTTGTTCTGATTTGGATTGCTTTTGTAATACATATTAAACGACAGGTATTGGTACTGGCTCTCCAGGCTAGGGCTTTGATGTTTGCGGAATGATACATCAACCTTATCTCATGAAAAACTGAAGAGTATGATTGGTTTCTTTCTAATCAGACATTCTACAGCCTTGCCTTTTGAGAGCATAAATGTTCACTTAATTTCAGTTGCCCTTAGGTCTCCAAAAGATTAAGGCGAATCATAAGTTCTAACCAATAGTTTAAATACTGCTCACCAAAGTTTAACATAAGACTTCATAGTTCAGCAATTTTCTTGCGATTTCTTTTTTTATATATTAAAAAAAAGCAAGATATGCACAGTAATTCACTGCGAAAGCTACCGACCTACAGGTAATATATTATTACTTAAATATACCTCCTTATAATAACCTTTCATTTCAGTTCCATAAATTGTTTTTTTTTACCAAGTGGGGCATTACATGTTAATAGTCACTTAAGTGAATTGTAACTTTTATAAATTGTTTTTATCTGTACAAGCCAGAGATCTGATTATGAAGTGGTTTAAAAATATTTCATTGTGTGTTTAGGATTAAATCTTGGGTGACGTAAATTACAGTATTTCTGCAAATGGGAGTCCTGCAAATGGGAACTCCTTTGTGTCGCTGAGGTTAGTGCGATTCACAGACTCTGTGTTCAAACTGGATAGCGTGAGGAGTGGGGCTCAAGCAATAGTCAGTAATTGCCCTCTGAGTGCAGAAATACTTGCTGGCTTCAATGCTGAAATTACCCTTCACACCCCTGAAGCTTTGCCCTTTTGTTCTCTGCACATGCATTCCATAGCATTTTGGTTAGAGCACTCACCTCGCAAGCGAGGGGACCTGGGTTCGATTCCCGGGGGGTGGGGGGTGGTGAAACCTTAGGGAAGTTTCTTTACTCCACATACCTCTGTTTACCTGGCAGTAAGTAGGAACCCAATTGTTAGTTGATTGGCAGATTTTCCAGCGATAATAATCCCATTAAATCCCACGACTGTTTGTGGGACACTGCTGTGCGTAATTTTGCCCACAAAATACACATTCAATTCACTTTCCAACATATTCTGTGAAGCGCTTTGAGACGTCTCAACAATGTGGTAAAGCGCTATATCAGTTGAAAGGAATGTTATTATTATTAATTGCCTCTGAGTGAAGAGATACATCCTGGCTTCAATGCTGAAATTGCCCTTCACACCCCTGAACCTTTTCCCTCTTGCTTCCTGCACACATGAAGAAAAGGCACTTAGCACTGAATGTCTGGGAATCCAACCCAGTGGACTTCTGAAATCCATTAACTGTGATTGCACGATGAACACTTATGGAGTCTACCTCTTTGAAATATTCCTGTAGGACAGTCAAGATGAACATTAATATTTGCATGAATTCCTATGCTGGTCATATTCCACAGGAAAGAAATGTCACAGCAGGTCACTTAGAGTGAAACATAATTGTTATTTACAAATCTCTTTTCCCTCGACAGAAACACATTATTCCAAGATGGAATCTCCCAGGCGACGTTTCAAAATAAACTGCGTTACCGTGGTAACTTGTTTCCAAGTTACCCACAGACCAAATTCTTATTTAAATCTGCAGAAAAGATGCAGTTTAATTTTATTTAACATCTATATAGATTAAAAAAAACCACAACGGGTTTGACATTTACAGGCATGTTCAGTTCACCCGCAATATTGATGCCTAAGCTACAGCGAAGCAATTAATTAACGTTGCAGATCCAATGCTTTGGATAGAACATGTTTGGTGAATTCAGAGATTGTCCTAATAGCCTCATTAGTGTGGGCCCCTCCACCAGTTAACACATTATGTTACGAATGTGTGAATATTGCATGAAGATTTTGCGGTCATTGTCGTTGACTTTTATGGTAAGGTAAAGTAAGGTCACACATTTTATCCATTGGCACTTATAGTTAAATGAATGCTCACAATTATTACTCAGGGAAACGGAGACTGATACTGCCATTCTTCCTGTTGGTGCAGAATGGGCGTCATGTCTAATTAATGGCCTTTTTGCATTGTGTATCAGGATAATTTAATGGTAATTTTACTTTTATACTCAAGGGACTCCTGATTCGTATTTGAAGTAGGTAATTGAAAGAATCGTAAGTCTGGAGATTTGGGTAAGTGTGTCTTGTGATCCGCTTTTGATATGCGCTCAGCAGGGAACGGTGAGAATAATTTCAGGCCAGGTATCATGAGTGACAAGTCCATCACTACATTGTTCCTCCCACAATTGCACACCTGTCTGCCTAGAATCCTGATAAAGTGTCTTAAGAGGCAGCTGATCAGGGATTCTTTCCTCTTGAAGATGGTGGAGTACATGGTGAAGATTCTGCTCTAAACAAGAGCAAACTCTTCGCTGTAAACAACTGAGGGAACTGGTGAAAGCTGTTGCTATCTCTGATGCTATCCTGGAGTTTGATGGGCCTATGGGCCTTTTTGTTTTGCTCCTTCCCACCTGTGTATCTCATTGTGTCAATTTTATAATAGAGAGGGAGCTGTACGTGTTAATTTATATTGTGCTCTTGGTGTGTCAGACAGCATTTTGAGGAGGAAAAGATGGATTTCTAACCTGTTTAGCACGGTAACTGCGTTGGATTTCTCAAACGTACTCCTCGCCGATCTCCCCAGCAACACTAGTCAAAAAATCCAGCTCATTCAGAAATCTGCTGCCCACAAACTCCGTCCCCCCATCTGACCAGTTCTGGACAGGCTCCACTGGCTCCCCATCACCCAACAGATTGACTTCAAGATCCTCACTCTCGTGTTCAAATCTCTTCACTCCCTGGCACCAACCTACCTCTCCGACCTCCTCACTCCCCAATCCACGACCCGGCGTCTCCGCTTGACTGGCACCGGCCTCCTGCTTGTCCCTCGTGCCCTTCTGCCCCACCTCGCCACCCACCCCCCCCCTCGGAGTCAGACTCTGCTACTGGTCAGCGCTCTGAAACGCTACCAGGTGTGATACATAAGTGTGAGTTGTTGTTGTTGACGTCCAATAATGATAATCCTTGCATTTGACATAGCGCCTTATCGCGTCTTCGAGACGTCGCAAAGCGCTTTACAGAATAAACTGTCAAGTGAATTGACTGCGTATTTTGTGGGTGAAACATAGCAGCCAATTGCGCACAGCAGCGTCCCACAAACAGTCGTGGACTGAGTGATCAAATTATTATTTTTTAATGTGCAAGCAAATGAATCATTAGTATCTGACAAATTATTATTTAATTATCATTTTGCAGTGTTAGGGAATGTGGAGTATTACTTCCTATATTTTCAAAGCTTTCCCTCAAGTCATAATTATATATTTTTTTGGGGTGGGGAGTGGGCTTTGACTGTGTTTTGAATCTTATTTAATGGCCTTCATTACTCGATAATCACACAAACATATTTTCTTTAAAACCTTCTTTGAAGACTTTCTTGCTCATTTGCATTCCGAGCAGAATTTTTTTTTACCAGGTTTGCAAGAAAAATTGTTTCAATTATTTTAAATATTTATTGCTTGTGTTTATGAAAAATCCAGTTCATTCTTCCTTTTCAAATAAATTTTGAATCTGTTGCTGTTCAATTATTCATTTAAGATCTTTAGATATGAAATTTTCCTTCATTATAGTAATATAATAATAATAACTTGCATTTGAAATAGTGCCTTATCACATCTTCAAGATGTCTCAAAGGGCATCACAGAATATACTGTGATGTGAATTGACTGTATATTTTCTGGGCGAAACGCGACAGCCAATTGCGCACAGCAGTGTCCCACAAACAGTAGTGGATTGAGTGACCAAATTATCATTTTATTTTTTTAAGGCATTATTACCCCTAGAAAAGCAATTTGCCAATTGACTAACAATTGGGTTCCTACTTACTTCTAGGTAAACAGAGGCGTGTGGAGTAAGGAAACTTGCCCGATGTTTTGCCTGCCCGGGAATTGAACCAAGGTCCTCTTGCTTGCGAGACGAGTGCTCTAACCACTAAGTTACAGGACTCCACTAAGCAGCGAGATGCTATGACATCTTACTGAAACAAAGAACTAATAATCTAATTTCATGTAAATCAATACATGGAACAACAACAAATCCAGCATAGCCATATATAACAGCTAAAATAGGGATGTTTACTGACATTTCCCTAGAAAAGCTAATTATAGGGATAATAATAATTAAAAGCAGAGAGAAATCTTAATGTTTTGTGCAACGAAAAGTGTTTGTTTTGACAGTTAATAATAATCCTTGCATTTGATATAGTGCCTTTGCACGTTGTTGAGACGTCTCACAGAATATACAGTAAAATAAATTGATGCTATATTTTCAGTCACATTCAGGTACTGATTTGAGTGAAATTAAAGTCATCCCTAAAGGTAAGAGTCATCCTGAAACTCCATCTAGTCTTACCATGCAAGGCTATTTTGTTGTAACAATTTTAGGTTTGTGCAGTATTGTGAAGTTCTTACTTTGGTGGTAGTTTTTAAGAGCTGTGGAAAAGAGCCTGAGCTTGGGTTTCAACGATGCAGTTTGATATTTCACCAAGCTGACACACTCGGTAATCAGCCATTGACCTGTATTAAAAGGACCAGATGGTGCTCCGAATGACCACAGTCGGCAATCCCTTGATGTGAGCAAAGATGGCATCTCAGCGTGATATCACACAAGTAACTGTGCCACCACCTCTGACCTGAAAATGACTTCCAACCTAGAATTGCCCAATCAATCCCATAACCTTTGAACATCATCATCATTACATGTGCTCTGAGAACAACTGAGTGCAACTAATTCTAATGCCGCCTCCTGCAACAATGATTTTGTTTGCATACTTGTCACCACAACTACGTACAACTAGCTGTGTCCAGGGTTCACTTGGCTTCCCATGGTCCTAACACATGCTTCAAAAACCGCAGGTTGATAATAATAATAATAATAATAATAATCCTTGCATTGACATTATAGCACTAATTATAGTACTATACTGTGGAGTACTGTAGCTCAGTGGTTATAGCACTCGCTTTGCAAGCAAGAGACCTGGGTTCGGTTCCTGGCAAGGTGAAACCTTGGGCAAGTTTCCTTACTCCACACACAGCCTGATAATATCCCTCAAAAAAACCAATAATAAATTGGTCACTTCAATCCACGACTGTTTGTGGGACGCTGCTGTGTGCAATTGGCTGCCACGTTTCTCCCACAAATATATACAGCCCATTCATTTATTTTGTGAGGAGTCTCTTTTCGCCAACAAAACAGTGTTACAGCCCAGTGCCTTGGGACGTCCTCCCCGATGTGAAAGGTGCTACACAAATGTAATCTTGTTGTTGTTGTAGTGCCTTATCACGTCTTTGCGACGTCTCAAAGTGCTTCACAGAATATACTGTAAAGCGAATTGACTGTGTATTGTGTGGGAGAAACGCGGCAGCCAATTGCGTACAGCAGCGTCCCACAAACAGTCGTGGATTGAGTGACCAAATTATTATTATTTTTTCAAAGTATTGATTGTTTTGAAGGGATTATTACCCCTGGAAAAGTGACCCTCAATCGACTAACTACCTGGTTCTTACTTACAATTCCTACTGAGGTTGATGGTTAACTGTGCAACTCAGCCACTGTGCAAGAAACAGGCTACAATTGCACAGGCAAGAGCAACAGCTAATAATGTTTCTCCAGTGATATTCAATGCTGATTGTCTGTTTGGCAGAGATTGCTTAGGCGATGCATGGTATTAAAGGCTGAGATCTGGCTTAGGTGTTCTTTGCTCTTCTGTGTCTCGGGGCTCTGAGTTGCTACCCCACGTGAAGGACGTTGTATAAGTGTAAGTTGTTGTATGTTGTTAGGGCTGTTCTAGTTGTGACTTTCCAGTGGGCTGTAACACTGTGTTGTTGGCAAAAAGAGTCTCCTCATGATTTTGGGGCTGTACTTTATTTTTGTTATTAGAGTTCCACATGGCCTGGCTTTCACTGCCTTATCGCACACAAGAGGACCATCACCACAGTAACATTCTGCCAAAAAAAAACAATAATAAAATTGGTTATTTTCAATCTACGACTGTTTGTGGGACATTGCTGTGCGCAATTGACTGCCGCGTTCGCCCACAAATATACAGTCAATTCACTTTACAGTGTGTTCTGTGAAGCGCTTTGGGACGTCCTCCTGACGTGAAAAGCGCTATATCAAATGCAAGGATTATTATTATTATAACGCACCATCAAACATTGCAGCTCACTCTGCTCAACGGTTTAACTGAAATGCTTTACTTACAGTGTAACGTATTCGTTCCTGCCAATTAGATGAAAATAAATCCCCATCATACATGAGGCAAATGCCAAATAAAACAAAATCCCAACGACCCTACTGAAAGCAACAAAAATGTAAGCCAGATAACAAATGATCTTCACATTTAAACCCAGCAATATGAGAAAGGTCAAAAGCATCAGACTGTCAATTTACTATGTCCATTGCCAAGCAAATTACTGTAGGATCAACGCTTTACGGGATCCTCTTAAAACCCTGCCTTTTTGACAGTGCTTTTCGTGCCCTGAGATTCTCCTCCATGTCTCCTCTGCTCGATGTCCCCTTTTTCTAGGAAGAGCTTTGAGACATTCATCCTACCTGAAAGCTACTGTAGGGCTGTATATAAGGGCAACTTGTTGTCCTGTGTAATGGATAATGATAATAATGGATCTCAAAATGTCCCAAACTTTAAGTAATGCTATTTTTAGTGATATTCCAGTGCATTTATTGGATTAGTTTTCTCTCCTTTTCTCGATCCTCTTCTCTGGTGGTGACTGTCGAATAAGTGCTCTGGGATTCCGTCCGGCATGGAGGGTGCTATATAAATGCAAGTTGTTATTGTTGTTGTTGTTGACTGATGTTTGGGTGTGTGTCTGAGGGCATTCCTCTTGTACAGTACCTCGTGTGAGTGTCCACAGAGATCCATGGAGTGGGGAGGGATCAAAGCCAAGCCTTATTGTAGACTTTGGAGTCCTGTAGCTCGGTGGTTAGAGCACTCGCCTTGCAAGCGAGACACCTGGGTTCAATTCCAGGCAGGGCAAAACCTTGGGCAAGTTTCTTTATTCCACACACAGCCTGATAATAATCCCTCCAAAACAAAATAATAATAAATTGGTCATTTTCAATCCATGACTGTTTGTGGGACACTGCTGTGTGCAATTGGCTGCCGTGTTTCGCCCACAAATATACAGTCAATTCACTCTACAGCATATTCTGTGAAGCTCTTTGAGACGTCTAGAAGATTTGAAAAGTGCTATGTCAAATACAAGGATTATTATTATTATTACTTTCTAGGTGGACAACAAAGAGCATGAAACTGACTGATTTTCCTTTCTTTCAATCAGGAATCCTGAAGCCAATTCTGGCATCTGATTCCAGCCTCATTGAGATCAATTAGCCCAAACCCTAATAGAAAACAAACGAACCGTGGTGTCCTCCCAGGACCAGTGCCATTCCCATACTAACGCAACGACACCCTGGTTTGACGTAGTTTCCAATTTCTTCTCCCTCTTCCAACCTGGTGATGAATCGCAAGAGCTCCAGGCAGCTGGTGCTCCAGAGGCACGGCAGAGGAGAGCAACGAGGATGATCCCTAGTGATAGAGGAATGAGCAACAATTAGACAAGCTAGGGTTACTTCAGCCTTGAAGGGAACCTATGGAGAGAGGCATATGAAATTTGAAATGGGATTGAGAACGTAAACTGATTTATGTATATGCCAAAGGCAGCACAACAAGAGGGCATGGATCCAGGAAGTATTTATTTACGCAGAGGGTAATTAACGATTGGAAAGGGTTAGCAGGAAGGGTGACTGAGGCTCATTTAAGAAACAGCTTGTGGAGTCCTGTAGTCTATTGGTGAGAGCACCGCCCTCGCAAGTGAGAGGACCTGGGTTTGAATCCCGGGCGGGGCCAAACCATAGGCAAGTTTCCTTACTCCACATGCTTTTTTCTGTTTTCAGCGCCTTGGGACGTCCTCCTAACATGAAAGGCTCTATACAAATATAGTCATTTGCTGTTGTTGTTGATGCTGTAAAAGGGAGGATGGTAGGGTGATGTTTTCGAAGGATGAGATCAAATAGACCAAAGAGCCCTTTTCATTCCAAACCTCTCTTTTAATAAAGCCCTCTCTCTTTATTAAGACATCATCCCCATGTGAAAGGCGCTTTACAAATGTAATTTTGTATTGAATTGTATCTGGTGTCTTCTCTTAGAGCCTGGTTAGGATTGTCAACTCAGTCTAGGTGGCACGGTGCCTCGATCCCCGCTGTGCAAATTTAAAATATAATTCCTTAAACTCGAAGGATAAAACAATATTCTACAGTGTGCAAACAGTAAGTGAAAGATCTGGATTCCCTGTAGCGCACATCCCAGCTCTCACCTTATCATGATCATTCATTATACATATAATTACCCATTTTCCCCCCGTATTTTAAAAGCACCATGTAGTTTCTGCAACATTAAATAGCAATTAGTCCTGCTTGTTTGTCAAAACAATGCCAGTGAACACAGACATCATTATTTCTGAAAACCCTAAACTGGAAACCTTGTACAAGTTACTTAAAGTGCTCCCCATTAAAATTCTGACAAGACGCATGTTGGGCGTACGCTCTAACTTGCCTGATTTTAATGCCAAAGTCACTGCTATGAACATCATCATTTGCAATTATCAAGCCTGCCAAAAAAGAAAGGATACAATCGAATACCTGAGGAGCAATAAGTAGGTTATGTTTGTTCCGTTTAAGGTAAAGATAGGTTGACAGATACATTAGCCACTCTCGTGTCTAATAGTCACAGTGATCACGTCTAGGCATATTAATGGGGATGGATTAAAATATTGCTTTGATTTCCTTAGCATTGCTGTTGGTATCGTGATAGTATGACCCTTCAAAACCCAACGTCAGAATCTGATGACACTGATGGGGGAGAGGAGGAGTGGGGAGAGAGGGAAGAAAGTGCCAATTAGGATTGCTAAGAGCTTGCTAAAGACCATTAAGAACCAATTTTTAGAGCATTCTGTAGCTGAGAAAACCCATTGACAAGAAGGCCTTTAATACCAGAGCATCACTGGCTTTATTTATTTGAACAAAAGGGAAAAAGTCAAGTGTCAGCCAAAATGTCACAAGTGAATTGTATAAAGTGATTCAACATTTCCAGCTGACAATTTCCAGCATTAATCTCCAAATCAAATATTCTAGAGCTTGACTCTTTTTGATGTAGATACATATTGCTTTAAATGCTTCTTTTCATTTTTCGTTACCGGCTGTATGTTAGCTAAGATCTCTGAGAAATCTTACAAACAGACAGGTTTTTGCTCGCTTGTATTCCTTTCTGAATGATATGAGCGAGTGCTAGAGTACACAATGCAGGCTTGTCCCTGACTCCCAGTTAATCATTTTTCGGTCACACTCCACTGAGCGTGCTGGTGATGATTATCATAGCTCAGCATCACTGCGTTAGAAAGCATTCACGCTGCTACCAATATCCAAGTGAGAGGACCTGAGTTCAATTCTCGGGCAGGGCCAAAGATTGGGCAAGTTTCCTTATTCCACACGCCTCTGTTTACCTAGCAGTAAGTAGGAACCTGGTTATTAGTCGATTGGTGGATCGCTTTTGCAGGGGTAATAACCCCTTTAAAAAAAAGAGAGACTGTTTGTGGGACGCTGCTGTGCGCAATTGACTGCTGCGTTTCGCCCACAAAATATACAATTCACTTTACCATATATTCTGTGAGGCACTTTGAGACGTCTCAAAGACGTGATAAGGCGCGATAACTAAATGCAAGAATTATTATTATTGTAATATCCATGGTTCAGAGGGACCTCGATGAATGAATATCAAAGGACTGGGTGTAGCAGGTTTGTGGGAATATCACAATGGAGGGAAGGGAAATGCAATAAAGGAGGATGTTGAGTGATGAGAGTGCACGTTAAACTCTGTGCTACCACCATGAGGTGTTAACTAATCTTCAAGTGAATTAAATATGATCTTCACCTTTGTCTTTGCATTTTGAGCCATTCTCAACCCAAATAATCGGTCTTTGGTCAGTGCTGGGATTACATTTTCTGGATAAACTTTATCCTTTATTTTATTGGTAAGTAGATTCACAATCAAAGACCATAAATTAAAAAGGAATATACATAAGTTATTCATATTTTAGAGTTTTTTTTCAATCTATTTAGTAACCAACAATTTGATGTGATGGGATTATTTATCAGTAAATAATTGTGCATACAAATTAACAAAACAACGCATTACTTTGTATATTTTTCATGCACAAAATATAATCTTTATTTTGTCTGCCACAAATGATCATACACTTTACTTTTCAATTATATTCTTGCAAATGTAATGATCCAGCACTTAAAAGATGATGTAATTAGAATGTAAATGTAACTTTCTGACTGCACTCATTGATTTAAATCCTGTTCCTTCATTACTAAAAGACTCTTCTATCATTGTAGACTTTATAGACAGGGCAATTACAAATCAGTTCCCTTTGAAATGTGTATCGAATGATATAAACCTCAAAATCTAATAGCCTGATATGAGCAGAAACTACATGAAATAGTTTGACTTGAATAACAGAGAGAGGAGTGGCAGGTACTTTGATTTTTTTCTGTTCTGTAACCCAAAGACTGTTTGTTCTGTTCATACATTTTTTAAAAAATGCATCTGTCATTATCCTCCTATTTCCATCCAGCTCATGTTGTGTACATTGGCCCATTAGATTGCGAGGCCCTGTCACTTGATAGCTGTTTTAAAGGGAACTGATTTGCCTTGGTGATCAATTGCAATTTCCTGTGAAATCAGGTGATACACTGAGAACTATGTCAAATATCCTCCCATTATACTGATGTGAGGACAACAGTTCCTGTCTGCAACAGAACAACATTTGATATGCATTTGATATAACGCTTTTCACGTCTGCTCGACGTCTCAACAAATTACATTTGTTCAGCCCTGATAATAATAAATAGCAATAATACTTGCATATCATGTCTTCCAGACGTCTCAAAGCGCCTCACAGAATATACTGTCAAGTGAATTAACTATATATTTTGTGGGCGCAACGTTGAAGCCAATTGCGCACAGCAGTGACCCACAAACAGTCGTGGTTTGAGTGACCAAATTATTATTTATTTTACTCATTTATATCTCAAGGACAATCAGTGTACAGCAATGGAGTGCAAAGGCTGGATTAAAATAATTTGGTTGAAACCTAGCTATAGTAATGGCATTAAATATTAGGTCATATTTCACAGGGTAATGTCGATACTGTGACAACAAAACCTCTGCAGGCATATGCCGAGATTGAGTGGCCAGATGCCAGTAAAGTCCACTAATCCTTAGACCTGATCATCCTCTCGGGATGTGAACAAGTGAAGACTAGAGCTTATCGAAGAGGAACATCCTTTAACTGTTTGAGAACCTCGAGGCAGTGAAAAGCCACTTTGAAAGTTATTTGTCAGTATTTATTTTGTTCCATTATCTCTTGAAGTGTTTTTTTTCTCTTTTTCTCTCAGTATTGCACATCTTGAAAGGGAGACTTATCGTTAAAAGCATATATGCGTAATAAGTCAGGAGTGGAAAAAAAGCCTAGGGCCTATATTAATAATAATGATAATAATAATAATGCTAATCCTTGCATTTGATATGGTGCCTTATCGCTTCTTCGAATTGTCTCAAAGAATATACTATAAAGTGAATGGACTGTACACATGCAGAAGTTGTTTTGAATGGCTAACAATATAACATAGTCACAAATAGATCAAATAGGGAAGTTAGAAGAAATTTCTTCACACAGAGAGTAGTGGGAATGTGGAACATGCCACCACAAGGAGTTGTTGAGGCAAATAGCCTAGATGTACTTAAGGGAAAGCTAGATAGGTACATGAGGGAGAAAGGAATAGAAATAGGCTTAGGAAGGGCAGGAGGAGGCACATGTGGAGCATAAACACCGGCATAGACCAGTTGGGCCAAATGGCCTGTTTCTGTGCTGTATATTCTAATGTATTCTAATGCACATCAAATATACAACAGTCCTGGTTTACCGCAACCAAGCTATTTCCTTCTGATCATCATAATAATCCTTGCACTTAATATAGCGCCTTATCACATTATTATTGTGTATTATATATATTACCATAAATATACAGTCAATTCACTTTACAGTATATTCTGTGAAGCGCTTTGAGATGTCTCGAAGACGTGAAAAGCGCTATATCAAATGAAAAGATTATTTTATTATTATTATCACATCAAACCATCTCAAAGGGTTGCACAGTAATTATTATTAAATATAGCGATCGTGTGTTTTGTAAGCAAATTAGGTGGATAATGAAAAAATGATGTTACAATATGTCCTCCAGCATTCATACACTGTTCCCATAGTTTACGGCATACACGGTGTAGCGTAGGGAGCGAGTCTTGTAAGATGTCCATTGTGACTTGAGCTAATAGTTGAGGAGTGCCACTCTGGCTCTTTGTTGTGGGTTGCGTGGGCTGGGCTGCCAATGTGCTCTGAGCGCTGTGATAGTAGAGGAGGGGTGGCTGTAATTCTCGATAATACCTGACTGTCATTGATTGGACTGATCCCAGCCACTGGCACTCGGCCAGGAATGGAGATCAGATATCAGAGACTTTTTCTCGGTTTGATTCTCCTGATTCAGCCGTTTAACCACACGATACAAGATTACATTTACACAGCGCCTGCCTTTCACATCGGGAGGATGTCCCAAGGTGCTGGACAGTCAGGGTTTTGGACCCTGACAAATATATTGATTCTTTCTTATTAAGATCTTTTCTGAAGTGCTTTGGCTCACTGTGAACACTTGCAGTGGGCGTACGATCCGGCAGTCACTATGAAATGCAGGGAACTTGTTCACATTCAATCCAGGGGAATGTGTAATGCGAAGGGAGTTGTGTTTTGTACGTGCTGTGATTAAGTCATAGACTCTCTTTCTGGAACGCATTTTGTAATAATGGTGAATAGTCAGAGGCTTGGCTACAGTAGCTCAGGTGATATCCTGATCTGTCTTGTTGAACAATCGCAGTGAGGTCTATAATGGCAAGATACCCTGTACACAGAGTTTGTCCATCTATATGAGTATTCTTAATGTGGTATTAAAGAGGGAACATTCAACTATATCTTAATAATAATAATAATCTTTGCATTTGATACAGAGCCTCGTTGAGGCATTTCAAAACGCTTCACGGAATATATTGTAAAGTGGATTGACTGTATATTTTATGGGCGAAACGTGGCAGCCAATTGTGTACAGCAGCGTCTCACAAACAGTCGTGGATGTAACAAGAGAAATATGCATCAAATAAACTAAACAGTCGGTTGTTAATAATTCATGATTACTAATTGTCACCCAATTTTGGTTAACGGACAGGTTTGGTTATTTGACCTGGTTAGTTACAATGGCTTTCAAACAATAGGAAGATGTTCGAAATGTATTGTAACAATTTCAGATATAACACAATCTATATTCATAGAATGAATATGATATTTCAAAGTATTTTACAGTGAAGGATAGAATGGGAGAATGAAACCGAGTGAATAAGCTACAACAATGAATAAGATATAACAATTTAAAGACCAAATAGAATTCTTTTGCATCTCACATAGACAATTGCTCAGAAGTTACTCACTGGAGTCTGCACTCTTTTATCCAGATGAGATGTTCATAATCCTCTGCATTTATAATCCTGTTTATCCATGATTCTTGATCAGAAATAGAAAGGGGAAAAAAAAGTAAATTTGATTTTGTGAATTCAACCAGGGTCCTTATTAATAATCATAACCAGCTTCCAGGCAGACTTTTTTAAGGTTACTATCTTTCATTTTACTTGCCTCTTCTTTTAATCTGTTTGAAACAGGAAATTAATGTGAAAATAAAATATGGAGTGCGCCCAATAATTTACAGTAATTGAATTTACAATAATTCAGCAATCAAATCCAGTAAAAGTTAGTTAGCATTTTCAATGCAGAATGCCCAATTACTTGCGTTGACTTTCTTATTACCCAATTTACCCTTCTTAAATTAACTCCTCTTTTACTTAAATGATTCTAACTCAGATCGCACCTGGAGACTTTCCTTTTCAATCATGTCTCCTGTAACTATCTCTTTCCCCTCTGTATCAAACTCCACGTCTGTTAAATTGCTGCCCTGTGTGAAAGGGGGCTATATAAATGCAAGTTGTCCTTGTTCCCCTCTTCACAGGTATGCTACAACTCTTTCACTTTGAATTTCGTGACATGTCCCATGTCCCAGAGAGTTTTAGCTCACTTTTCATTTTTGTTCTGTTTGCGTGACACATTGCAACTTAATTTTACCCCCGTAACTGGATTATAATTGGATTTTACTCCATAAAGTTCTGACATGTAAACTTCAGCAAGAATTGTTCTTTGGTTAGCGTTTTTCGATTCATAGGCTAATTTTGAATCAGCTTGTCAGAGCCTTGCTCCATTTTTTTATTGTTATGACAGCTACAAGGACTGAATAGGTGGTTGAGTCGGAACAATTGAAATTCACCAAATTACAATCATTCAGAAGAAAAAAAGACTTTGAATCAGAGGTGACCAGCTACAAATAGTAGATAACTTAGCGGGAACATTCTGTACTTCAATTACTCCATGGGGTTTGCTTGAAGAGCAAGAATGGTGTCTAATTATTTTCTTAGCGGTGGGGGCTATTGTTCTTATTGACTATTGCTCATCCTGTGCCCTCATGACCTGCTGCCTGCACACACCTTCGTTTCTCTGTCCCGTTATGCATCACCCCCGTTCCTCAATCAGCCGTTACAAGTGGAGTTCCGTAGCGTTCTGGTTCGAGCACTTGCCTCTCAAGCGAGAGGACCTGGATTTGATTCCCAGGCGAGCCGAAACTTTAGATACGTTTCCTTACTCCAGATGCCTCTGTTTACCCAGCAGTAAGTAGGAACCCGGTTGTTGGTCGATTGGCGGATCGCTTTTCCGGGGGTAGTAATCCCTTCAAAAAAAAAATTATTTAAATAATAAACAATGATAATTTGGTCACTCAATCCTGGACTGTTTGTGGGACGTTGCTCTGCACAATTGGCTACCATGTTTCGCCCACAAAATATATGGTCAATTCACTTTACAGTATATTCTGTGAAGCGCTTTGAGACGTCTCGAAGACATGATAAGGGGCTGTATGAAATGTAAGAATTATTATATCTGGTGGAACTTGATGCAATCTGGTGCAAGAATAATTCCGAGGTAAGAAGAGCCAGGGGATTTCTTCTCTGTAAGAATCCAACATATGCAGACACTGGATACTAATTCATATTGATAAAGAGCGTCCCTTTCCCGAAATCCAGGCTATGTTCCCTCCATTTTCAGTACATTTCACCCTTTTCCATCGCTTTTTAACTAGACGGGTGGAAAAAGTTACATTTACTGTTGGATCATAACTGTGCAAAGGTTGGGTCCTCCTCAGTTTAGGGATAGTAATAATAATAATAATCCTGGCATTTGATACAGCGCCTTATCACGTCTTCGAGACGTCTCAAAGCGCTTCACAGGATACTGTGTAAAGAGAATTGACTATTTTATGGGTGAAAGGCATACTTTGAAGTGGGGGGAGGGTGATGTGGATGGCGTGGGGGCTACTTCAATGATGTATGTGTGGGTGTGGGAGGGGTGGATGGTGCTTCAGTGCTAACTGCTAGCACTTTCTGGATTATTTATGTATTTATTTCTTTATTTCTCTCTCTCTCTCTCTAGGGCTACGTCAAGCGTAGCAACCATGGAGTCAGTTAGTTGTGGGGGAAAAAATAGAAGAGGTACTTCCATCCATCCTTTCCCCCAGCCCCCTCCCCCATAAAATAAATAAAGAGTACAAGAGTATAAGCATTTGCTCTGTTGTGTAGTCATGAATGATGCATTTGGAACTCCCTGTGTGTATGTGTGTGTGTGTGGGACTTGGTTTTCTCAATGTCTTCCAGATGATCAGATATATAAGCAGAGAGAAAGGGGGATGGAGGAGATGGGGGAGAGAAAGAGAGAGAAAGAGTATGGGGGAGAGAGAGAGAGAGATGATAAGAGAGAATAGAGAGAGGAGACAGTACAGTGATCAGAATCTGCAGATCCATTGACTGAGCCACGAGAGAAAAGGGAAGGGATGGTTGAGAGAGAGAGAGAGAGAGAGAGAAAGGAGATGGGGGGAGAGAGAGAGAAAGAGAAAGGAGATGGAGAGGGAGTGAGAAAAAGGAGATGGGAGGAGAGAGAGAGAGAGAGAAAGGAGATGGGGGGAGAAAGAGAAAGGAGATGGAGAGGGAGAGAAAGGAGATGGAGAGAGAGAAAGGAGATGGGAGGAGAGAGAGAGAGAGAGAGAGAAAGGAGATGGGGGGAGAGAGAGAAAGGAGATGGAGAGAGAGAAAGGAGATGGAGAGGGAGAGAGAGAAAGCAGATGGAGGGAGAGATGGAGAGAGAGAGAAAGGGAATCCAGCAATCGGATTCTGCAGATCCAGTGACTGAGTCAAGAGAGAAAGGGAGGGATGGAGGGAGGGAAGGAGGGAGGGTCGAGAGACAGAAAGAGAAATAGAGAGAGAGAGAGAAAGGGGAGGGGAGTAGAAAGGAAGGGAAGCTCCCGGAAGCTTTGAAGGGGCTTTAAAAAGGGACAGCTCTCCCGGAAGTGGAGAGCAGTCGGTGGGTGGTTTGGTGTTGGGTTAGTGTTGGCTTCTCCCCTTCCCACCCCCTCCCTCTCCCCATCACTCCCCCTCCTCCCCACACACACACACTCTCACTCACTCACCCACCCACCCACTCACTCTCCTCCTCCTCCTTCTTCTTCTTCTTCTTCTTCCTCCTCCATCATCTCCTCCTCCTCCTCCTCCTCCTCCTCGCCCAACAATGGCTGCGAAGTCTGATGGCCCGGGAGGAGGGTGGGTGGGAGGTCGGGGCTGTTCGCGGGAGGAGGAGGAGGAGGAGAAGGAGAAGAAGGAGAGGTTGGGGTTGGGGTTGAGCCACAGCCACAGCCACAGCCCAGACCCCAACCCCTCAGCCCCAGCCCCAGCCCCTCCCCAGCACAGCCAGACCCCGAGCCAGAGCCAGAGCCAGAGCCCCCCCGTGCAGTGTGTGCTCCACCAGAGGCAGCGCTACTCTCTGGCCGACTGCTGTTGGGTGCTGACCGCCCTGATGGTCTTCTTCTCGGACGGGGCCACCGACGTGTGGTTGGCGGTGGACTACTACAGTCGGGGCGACTACTGGTGGTTCGGGCTGACTCTGGTGTTCGTGGTGGCGCCCTCGGCCGTGGTGCAGGTGCTGAGTTTCAGGTGGTTCGTGTACGATTACACGGCGGGTCCCGAGGCGGCGGCGGCGGCGGCGGCGTTAGCCCAGGACGGGGGGACCGCCCTCCCGCAGGGCTTCAGGACCAGGGACAGCGGCGGCGGCGGCGGCGGCCACAGACCAGGAGCCGCCAGACGGCAACATCAGCCCTCCTCCGGCACCGGCTCCACCGGCTCCACCGGCACCGGCTCCGGCTCCGGCTCCGCGTGTTGCCGGGTCTGCCTCTGGTCCACACAGTGCCTCATCCACATTCTGCAACTCGGACAGGTCTGGAGGTAAAACTTACCCCCCACTCCCCCCCCCACACACTCCCCCCCCCCACACACTCCTCCTCCTCCCTCGCCCACACACCCACACCCCAAACCCAGCCAACCCCCCCCCCACACACCCCCCACACCCCAACCCAGCCAACCCCCCCCCACACACTCCCCACACCCCCACACCCCAACCCAGCCAACCCCCCCCCACACACTCCCCACTCCCCCCCCACACACCCCAAACCAGCCAACCCCCCCCCACACACTCCCCACTCCCCCCCCCACACACCCCAAACCCAGCCAACCCCCCCCACACACTCCCCACTCCCCCCCCACACACCCCAAACCCAGCCAACCCCCCCCCACACACTCCCCACACACCCCAAACCAGCCAACCCCCCCCCCACACACTCCCCACACCCCAAACCCAGCCAACCCCCCACACACTCCCCACACTCCCCACACCCCAAACCAGCCACCCCCCCCCCCCACACACTCCCCACACCCCAAACCAGCCAACCCCCCCCCCCACACACTCCCCACACCCCAAACCAGCCACCCCCCCCACACACTCCCCACACCCCCCACACCCCAAACCAGCCACCCCCCCCCACACACTCCCCACACTCCCCACACCCCAAACCAGCCACCCCCCCCCACACACTCCCCACACCCCAAACCAGCCAACCCCCCACCCCACACACTCCCCACACCCCAAACCAGCCACCCCCCCCACACACTCCCCACACCCCCCACACCCCAAACCAGCCACCCCCCCCACACACTCCCCACACTCCCCAAACCAGCCAACCCCCCCCCCACACACTCCCCACACCCCAAACCCAGCCAACCCCCCCCACACACTCCCCACACTCCCCACACCCCAAACCAGCCACCCCCCCCCACACACTCCCCACACCCCAAACCAGCCAACCCCCCCCCCACACACTCCCCACACCCCAAACCAGCCACCCCCCCCACACACTCCCCACACCCCCCACACCCCAAACCAGCCACCCCCCCCCCACACACTCCCCACACTCCCCACACCCCAAACCAGCCACCCCCCCCACACACTCCCCACACCCCAAACCAGCCAACCCCCCACCCCACACACTCCCCACACCCCCCACACCCCAAACCAGCCAACCCCCCCTCACACCCCCCACACCCCAAACCAGCCAACCCCCCCCACACTCCCCCCCCTCCTCCTCCCTCGCCCACACCCCCCAGACCCCAAACCCAGCCAACCCCCCCCCATACCTCCCACCCACCCCCCCAACCCAGCCACCCCCCCAACCTCCCACCCACCCCCCCATACCTCCCACCCACCCCCCCCAATCCAGCCACCCCCCCCATACCTCCCACCCACCCCCCAACCCAGCCAACCCCCCCATACCTCCCACCCACCCCCCAACCCAGCCAACCCCCCCATACCTCCCACCCACCCACCAACTCCCCCCACAACAACCAACCCCCCCCATACCTCCCACCCACCCCCCAACCCAGCCAACACCTCCCCCACATACCTCACACCCACCCCCCAACTCCCCCCCCAACCAAACTACCCCCCAATCCACCAGCCAAACCCCCCCAACCACCCACCACCCAACCAACCACCCACCACCCAACTAATGAGATGCTGAATAATAATAATAATAATTATTATTGTAACAGTGCTCCTGTTTGATGCAGCGCCTTGTTGCGTCACCGAGCCGTCTCAAAGCGCTTTGCCAGGATGTAGTGTAAAGTGAATTTTACTGTGTATTTTTTGCGGTCAAAACGGGTCAGCGAATTGTGCAAGGCAGATTATTATTATTATATAACATAATAAGAATCATTGCATTTGATAAAGCCCATTCAGTCCGTGCTGGTGTTTATACCCCACCCAAACCCCCACCCCTACTACTCTGCTTACCCAATATCCCTCTCCCTCTACTCTTCTTCCTTATATATCCATCGAGAGTGTAACCAAAAGAGTGTCAACATCTTTATCGCAGGTTATACAGGCATGTATTTACCTTTTCGAAGGTAATAGTTTTCTAATACAATACAATTTTACATTTGTTATAATGATAATAATCCTTGCATTCGACACAGCGTCTTATCACATATTTGAGACGTCTCAAAGCGCTTCACAGGATATACAGTATTAATAATACTGTGTATTAAATCCCTTATCTCCCAACCCAAACCCTTTTGTCAATTGCAAATCAATTGCAAACAGGCTTTTTTTTCCACACACTTGACTGTCTGACTGTCTTCCTTCCAACCCCTTTGTCAATTGCAAACAAGATTTTTTTTCTTTGCACATTGTCCGTCTGTCCCTCCTCCACTTTCCCCTGTCATCAATGTCAATAGCTGGTAAAATTTCAGGATTGCATCCCTCTCGTTCCTCAATCCATCCCAGTGAAATCAATTGAGCGCACACTTTATGCACACACACACACACTCACAATTAGAGGAGGTTTATAGATGTACCTCACAAACAAATACTGTTAATTTCTCAATGGACGAGCGTAAGCCATCCCTTCCTCCTTTCCCCCCCCCCCCACCACCCTCCCTCTCTTTCTCGCTCGCGCTCTCCTCCTCCCAATCTGTTCTGAGGAGAGCATCGCTACTGTGCATTGTTCTGTGTGAAACAGAGGAGGATCGCACACGTTTAGAAGAACAGGAAAATGTTCCCAAACGCAGTCAGTCCCAGTCAACTGTAACCAGGAAATTTGTGCATGCAGTGTGCAGGCTAACGAGCGAGGCAGGGTCAGTATTTGGCCTGTGTGCCTTAAGTGCTATCAGAAACTAAGATTGATTTAAATGCTGGCAACAGAACAGTGAACTGTAAAAGGAAGATATTTGCTCTGATCAGAAACTGTTTCAACTACAGTCCTATGTTAGTCACCTAAGTTCCTTCTACCTGCTGCATATTCTAGTTGATGCATACATACTCAACAACGTGATAAAGTGGTGCATAAAATGATTATTAGAATTATACCAAATTGTTTAAAAGCATAATAATAATCCTTGCATTTTATATAGCACCTCATCAGGTCGGTGAGATGTCTCAAAGCGCTTCACAGAATATACTGGAAAGTGGGACGAAACGCCCACAAAATAATATCTGGAAATTTCATATCATAACATCATTGTGTGACCATTTGCCATTTCTTTGTTCCCTTGGGATTTCGATGGCATCAAAGACTACTTTTAATCCCAAACTGCCGAGGAAATGCAACAAAAGGCCAAGTAGAGACTGCCAGAAATCTGGATGAAAGTTTGTACTGGGGTGAACAGGTTGATGTAGGGGGAGGTTTTTTTTGTGGAGCTTTGTATTACAGGGGTGAAATTTGCCACATTCTGTACCTGATTTAGTGTAATGATTATCACGCTGAATCTGTTATGAAATGTTCCAGTAGCTCAGTGGTTAGAGCACTTGCCTCTCAAACGAGAGACCTGGGTTTGATTCCTGGCAGGGCGAAACCTTGAGCAAGTTTGCTTACTCCACACCCCTAATAATAATCTCTCAAGAAAAAAAAACAATAATAAATTGGTCACTTCAATCCACGACGGTTTGTGGGACGCTGCTGTGCGCAATTGGCTGCCATGTTTTGCCCACAAATATACAATTAATTCACTTTACAGTCTATTCTATGAAGCGCTTTGAGGCGTCTAGAAGATGTGATGAGGCGCTATATCAAATGCAAGGATTATTATTATTATAAGAGGGGAACATTGGGACAAAGAGAGAGGAGAGGCTTTCGGTCGTCTGTGAATGGTATGAAGATTTAAACCCCAAAAATTGATTTCCTTTTGTCAAGCACGAGAGGGGGTGAGGAGTAAAAAGGAAATAATAATAATAACAATAATAATCCTTGCAATTGATATAGCGCCTTATTACATCTTCGAGATGTCTCAAAGAGCTTCACAGAATATATTGTAAAGTGAATTAACTGTGTTTTGTGCATCTGAAATTGTAATGAGATGTAGATTGTGCCAATGGTAATGGACACATCTTGTTTTTCAATGGTTGGGAAGGGTGCGTTGGGGAACAGAGGGGGAACTCCTCTTTCAAGAATTGAGACGATAACAGCACAAGAGTAAAAGTCTGAGCTGAATTCTGGCACAATATAAATGTTGTTCAGCTATTAATTGCGCTCACAATAGGACACATGCACCTACACGTGGGCTAATTGGCCACCTCATGGATGGATGACTTTCCAAAGACAAAAGTTTCCTGGAAAGCATGTATTTCCACTCCATTTTGATGGTACTGTTCTTACTAATCCTACCCTCTTAACATAACGGTCAAAGCTCCTATCCTAAAAAAAACTAATGATAATAATAAAAGTTTTAGTTGCCTTTTGCAAAAACTGGAAAGACATACAAAGAGCAGGCAGAGCGAGCACTATCTGAGGCTTTATTGTAGCAATAATTTGGTTAATATAATCTGATTTAAAATAGATTTTGCCATAAGAACATTTTCAATAATACATCTTATTATTATTCCTAAGTTGTTCTGACTGCACTCGGCATAATATCGTAGAGAAGCTTGCGAGGAAACTACATTTTAAAAAATATATAATTTATAGGAATGGTATGGGAAATGAATAATTACCTGATTTAATAGCTACATGACTTGGAGTAACCTGGGAATATGTTCCGGGCATGCATGTGTTTGAAAAAATGAAAAATAGTTCTCTGCATTATAATTGGGATTCTTTCGTGGCAGCTCAATTTTCTGTAATATACAGAACAATTTTCCACGTACACTTTTTGTTGAAGAAACTACATTTCTATGTTTAGGGTGTGTTTTGCACCTAATGAAACAGTTGGTGAAGTCTGGAGTGAAATTGAGCAATATGGGACCCCCAAAGGTTCTGAGTTTGAATGGTCTTCCCTCGAAACTGTGGAGCTCTCTCTCCCAATCCCTCTGCCTTGCCCCTTTCCCTCCCTTCTCATTTTCAGATCATACCTTAAAACCTTCCTCTTCGATCATGCCTACGGTCACCTCCCCCGGCTCAGCGTTGGGCTACGCTATTGTTAAGCACTCCAAGACGCTACTCTACGTGAAGCGAGTTATATAAATGCCAATTGCTTTTGTTGTTGTCTTCAGCGAGGTAGTTGGCATGGCAATGGGCATGCTCCAGATAGTCTTAGTTCCACAGGGCCAGGAAGGGGAGAGGGGAAACTGCTCCTTCCTGGGTTTTTTTCCTGAAGAAAAGTTTGCATGTATGGATGTAGAGTGGGTCAAGGATTGGGCTTGACTGTCATGCTCTCTCTCTTTCTCTCTCTCTCTCTTTGTCTCTCTCTCTCAGCCAGTGCTAACTAGCTGGAGCTCCATCCCACAGTCCCTTCCACATGTCCCCTCCCGTGCCTCCTTCAAGGCTTGTCTCAAGACAAGACCCTCCTCTTGGACCATGCCTTTGGTCACCCTCCTACCCCCACCTTCCTTGCCCTCCACCCCTCCTAATCTCAACCTCGTGTTCGGGGTCCCAAGGCGCTGAACAATCAGAGATTAGGACCCGGGGGATGGGGGGGGTGGTTGGGATTAGGGAGGGTGGAGGGCAGAGAGGGTAGCCGGGTGGCCGAAGGCACAGTCGAAGAGGAGGGACTTGAGACATGCCTTGAAGGAGGCAAGGAAGGGAGCGAGGTGAAGGGGCTGTTGGGTGGAGTTCCAAAAGGTGGGTGCAGAGAGGCTAAGGCTCAACAGCCGATGGCGGGGCAAGCTGGGCAGGGGGACATGGAGCAGGCCGGAGCCTGCTGAGCGGAGGGAGCGGACAGGTTGAGTATGGCACCTGGGAATGGAACCTGCCTTTTTATTGCCTTCCGTTAGGTTTTTTTTCTTTTCCAATCGAAAGAACAGTACTGCGTTCTTGCAGTCGTGTAACTTGGAGGCTCATGGACCAAGCCAACTGTGAAGGGTAACTTGTGAAAGGTTGTTGAACTGCAGGTGCCCAGGGTCCTATAGTGAGCTCCACTGGTCTCAGCTCGTGTATGAAAGTTGGCCACTTGTACAAGCTACTCAGGGGGCTTTGACACTTGTGCAACCATTCCCGAATGTGAGGCCATGTCACTGGAGGGGAAGTGGGCAGGAGGAAGCTGGGAGAGAAACGCTACCTTGAGACAAAGGAGAAAAGGTTGATTTTTTTTAATAAACAGAAACACCGAGTCATGTTAAATTGGAGTGGTGCGGTGGGAGCGAGAGGGGGAGTGGGGTGGAGGGATTTAGCAATTGATGGAGAGGGGGCAAAGGTGCAGACATCTGGTGTGAATCGTGTCTGTAAGAGTCCCTTTCCCTCCGCTGTTCTCTGTTCGCTTATATTGAGGGTTTTAAAGCCCTTGTGTGCAACAAAGACTGCTCTTGCTAATGATGAGGATCGGGTCCCGTGGGTATTCAGTGCTCCTCATCTGGTGTTCACTTGTGGTGTTATAAAAAATCAGCTTCTTCTGGACTATATTGTGGGTTCTTGCGATCAGCTGTGTCCTCTTCTGTCTGATGTTACCTAGAGATCTTCCTTTGCATATTTTGTCGAGGATTAAGCTGATAGAGGAGAAGGAGGAAGGACAGAGCTCAAAGGTTAGATGGGAAACGTGTAGCCACCCTGCCCTAATGAGAGGATGTACAGGATAAAGGAAAATTACCCTAAACCTCATGGGAAAAGTGAGACACATCTATCGAGTCGGACTCCCTCTCGCCATCCCCCACCCTGGCTACATGATTACGTCAGTCTGAATTGCACACATCCACTTGACAATATATCCTAAGTGTGTGACCAAGTCAGCTCCACTGTTATCAAAGCGATTTATAACTGGTTTCCAGGTTACAATAACTCTGTGCAAGATCACAGGGCGATAATCTTCCCAGCACCGACTACCGAGTCTATTTGATCAATCCCTCTCCCTCGTCCTCCCCAGATGGTGTAATCGCCTGGGGCAGCTGGCTCCCTTGGATGGATGGATTGCCAGAGCACTCACCCTTAATCTGTGATTCAACTTCTGCAACCTCCCCCTCCCCCTCTATCCCACTCTCTCAGCTGCTGGGTGCTGAAGCCAGCACTGCTATACGTGACTGCTTCCTCCAGGTTAGCTTTCATGGCCTGTGCTGTTGTAGGTTTTTCCCCGAGCGATACCCTTGCTCAAGAACCACTAATGTCGCCCATTCAACAGTATGCACGCTCATTTCTGGATGTGTAACTATACAGCTCTGCAATACGAAGGCACTATATCGAATACAAGCATTGTCAGTGTTTCAACGACATGACATGGTGCTGTATTAAATGCAAGAATTATATCTCAAAGCACTTCATACTTCTACAAAGTGCAGTGACTATGTTTGTTAATAAATGCAGCAGGGTCCCCCATAACCATAAAGTGAATGCTGATATTTTTTATTTGGGTTGTGGGTGGGGAGGAGATTGTTGGCCAGGACAACGGAAGAAACTCCCTTCTCTTTTCGAGTAGTGCAATGGGATCTTTAACATCTGGGGCCTTGGCTTAACATCTCATTTGAAGGATGGCACCTCCATCAATGCAACCTCCCCCCCGCCCTCCCAGTACTGCACTGGCATGTCAGCCTAGACTGTGCCATACACATTAAAACAACTCGGAGCTTTCCAACGATTATCATCAAGTGTAGTGACTTTTTCTTGTTGCAGGCAAATGCCATTTTGCCCAAAGCAAGGTCCAATTACTACTGAATAGCCTGTACATTATATTACTGAAGCTTTTGCTTGTTGGGGAAACAAGGGGAGATGTACAGTTACTACAGTAACACTTGTCCCTTTTCAGACTTTTTCTTTAGTTTCTCCAAGCCCACAATACTGTACATTAAGCGCTCTGTATAAGTGCAGGTTGTTGTAAATTAGACTCTATTCGACCCTTAACACGGCTGCTGATTCCAGTAATATTGCATTAACATTTGACTAATTCAGTAACCTTGTACTAATTGCAGATTTCAGCTCTTGATTTTGTGCATCTATGTCCGTCGTGGTCAATTGTCCAAATTTCTGTAAAAAGATGATCTTTTAATGATGTGATTCTCGGCACCAGTTTCACCAACAGATTGTGCTGAAATTAAAAAACCCGTCGCAAGAGTTCCAGACAACGTGTGGACTAATTATCACTAAAGCGGGTCAGAGGTGATTGTGTTGATGCATGCTGCAGAACCTTGTCATTTTAATGGTACCCATATGACAATCCTTGATTGCCTTACTTCGGCTCTTTACGAAAGGTAAATTACAGTGGGGTGATTTTTTTTGTTCTGATTGTACAGTGCAGGATTTTAGAGCGATTACAAATGTTTCCTTTTACACCCCGAACTACGCTTGAAATCGAAACTGGTTCAAATGCCACAGGCGATTCCCAGGGCATTGATCGGTATTGACCACAATTCAGATTAGAATAGCAATACCCAAGCTATTAGCCCAGCAAAGGAAGGCTGGTTCAGAGATGAGGCGCAATGTTGTTCACTGTTGTGTGAAGCTCAGATCATACCAGATGTAAATGCTAGTAGGGGCATTACTGCTGCTTAGACGAACTAATGCCCTTGATTTGTTCTGATTAATTAGGCATCGTTTCATCTTAACATGCGTCCTTAAAGCAGCAACAGGGCCCAGCTCGCACTTTCACTGCCTTTAGCAGTCAAGAATGACCCATCAAAGCAGATTATTTATTATTTAAAAAAAAGTCAAAGCGCTGGCTGGTATTTAATTCAAGATGAGGGCGGCAGATGGCAGACAGCATGTGAGAAAGATGAGTAGCGTAATTAGTCTACACGTGTGTAAAAGAAGGTGTGTCCGGCGAACATTGCAGATGGTGTTTGCAGTGAGGATTAAAATGTCCTTGGGTTATATTGTATAGCTGATCTTCTCCTCTCACCCTGGAAGACCTCAATCTCATTCCTAATTGCATTTTTTAAAAAAAAACAAAAAAATCTAGAAGTGAATCTTGGAGAAATGCCAGTTCTGAGTGGCAGCTTGTGTTGGACTGGTGGAATTGCAGAGTCCTAAAATATTTTATATTCAAAAGAGCTAGGTGGCTCCGAACTATGGAGGAGTAGGCCATTCGGCCCCTCTAGCCTGCCCCGCCATTCAATAAGATCATGGCTGATCTCATCTAACTCCACCTACCCACCTTATCCGCATTTCCCTTAATCCCTTTATCCACAAGAAATCTATCAATCTCAGTCTTGAATATGTTCAAGGACTGAGCATCTCCAGCCCTTTGGGGTAGAGAATTCCATAAATGCACTGCCCTCTGAGTGAAGAAGTTTTTCCTCAACTCAGTGTGAAAGGGCTTACCCCTAATTTTAAGACTGTGACCCCTGGTTATAGTTTCTCCAACCAGGGGAAAAAGTCTCCCACTATCTATTCTGTCGTGCCCCTTAATAATCTTATAGGTTTCTATAAGATCACCTCTCATTCCTAAATTCCTAAAGAGCTAAATAGCTCAACCTATCCTCATAACTCATTCCCCTCATCCCTGGTACTAATCTAGTGAATCTACATTGTACCCCCTCCAAGGCAAGTACATCCTTTCTTTAAGGAGACCAAAACTGCACACAATACATATCACCTTAATTCAGTTGGTTCAAGACCTACCTCTTTGACAGTGCTTTCGCTCTTCTTTCCCTCTCCCCCCTAAGGAAATCCTCCCAGTCACCATACTCCGGATGAGATGTTAAATCGAGGTCCCGCCTGCCCTTTCAGGTGGATGTTGAAGACCCCATGGTACTATTTGAAAAGAGAAGGGGGTTTCGCTCTTTCTCCACTGGTGTCCTGGCCAACAATCCACCCCCACCCAAATAAAATTGGTCACTCACTCCATGGCTGTTTGTGGGACATTGCTGTGTGCAACTGGCTGCCGAGTTTCGCCCACAAAATACAGTCAATCCACTTTACAGTGTATCCTGTGAAGCGTGTGGAGATGTCTCAGCGACTTGATAAGGCGCTATATCAAATGCAAGGATTATTATTATAATAAATGGGTATTATAATGTTGTTGTATTCTGAAATTATTGCCTTTGAAGAGTCCATAAATGTCTGAAGAACCTGTGATCAAGATCTCAAGATACCCTTTGGTATACCCTTGATGGATAAATGAGGAAGAAGAGAGTAGAGGGGTATAGGTAAGCAGAATAAGAGGGGCGTGGGGGCTTGTGTGGAGTATAAACAGTGCACAGACTTTGCTGGTTGGGCTGAATGGCCTGTTCCACATTGTATCACTCCTGTGCATACCAGCTTTCCTTGCAATGAGCAAGTCCCTCAGACACTCCCGTTTAAGGTTTCTGAAAAGCTTATTTACAGAGTAATGTTACTAAAGGATTTTGTTTCTGCTGATGCGGTTTCTCCGCACAATATAAAACCAGGATCACAAAAGGAAGAGGCATTTGTGGCGCGGAATCCTTCGACCGCCTCTTGTATTGCTTTTATTTTGCGGCTTTTCCAGGCCATGCGATCCCTCTGGATTCCACAGCTACCAGGAATGCTGAAGGATTGTCTTTCAAATCCCCCCGGTGTTAGTTCTGAGAGAGCTGAATTGGCTGTCTGTTTCATTCATAATTTTATGAGCTGAAAGTAGGAGGCAGCGTGTCTGTATCAGCAATGTTGTACTCTAAAGCAGGCCACTGGCAATGTCTAGTCCAAGCCTTAATACATCATAAGCATTCTGTACATACACACATGTATGAATTGGGTGTGTGTTAAGAATCATGACTCCACACGTTGTCAAGTTTGTGAACGGTCTCATGATTAATGATCCATCCTTTGTTCATAAATAAGCTTTGATTCCATTCCCTGATGATCATTGAAACAGACTAATTGGAATTTCGGGGCCAACAAGAGCCTCAAACTTGTTTCAAATCACAACAGATTGTGTTTATACAGCGCTTTCACATTGGGAGGATGTCCCTGGGCGCTGAACAGTCGAGGGTTTGTACCTGAGTTGAGGTTTGGATTCGAGACGAGTGTGGGCCAAGGTGGGGGGGCCATAATTGTTTTAACCTGACTGAGTGCAGTACCCTTTTCTGCCAATGATCCGTATCAAAAGGAAATGAAACCCTGATTGGCAAGGGTTCTGCTCATTGCAGAACACCAACTCGTATTTATATAGCGCCCTTCACGCAAGGCAGTGTCTCGGATCACTTAGTTATTTTTACCCACCAAACTTTAAAAAGGTAACTAAAAGCCTCCACATCACTAAGGTCTATTTTTAGGTAATACTGCATGACGAATTAGCAACCATAACTAGCTTAATAAACCACGGTTCCTTCAACAGCTGTTGGATGTTTCACTTGCCACTCCCTTTTTTGTGGGGGTATATAATATATATAGAACGCCATTTAGTTTCTCATCTAAAGCATCTACGTTCACTTGGTTGGAACCTAATCTGCATTCACCCTGCCAAATTAGTCACTTCAAAGGCAGTGTTTTTTTTAACTGGGTTGGACTCGATTTAAGTTTTTTATTTTCTCCCTTTCGCCTTCTTAAGAAAAAAAATTAGCATGAAGTGCCAACGTCAAATGAAGATGAATTGATTGCTGTCTAAGTAGCGTTTGAGGGGTTCCTGCTTTGGGTGATGATGGCCTTTAATTTCAATGCAGAACATCATCGCTCCACTCCCTTGCCATAACTCATACTGCTTTCTATGTTAATGCCTTTGATCTGAGTGATTTGTGACGGTCGAGATCAGATTCTTGGAGAATAGATGGTGATCGTGCAACTGGGAAGAAGCACATGTTTGGATAATTTCTGCAGTCGCTAAATAGCTGTAATTGAATCTGCACAATAGCTTTCTAAAATCAATTAAGAAAAGCATTTTATAAATGAACAAAATGATAGGTTATAGGGCTATAATCTTTATTTGCAGTTGACAAGACATTTCGGAATTTATTCTCTGTGACCCAAGTAATCGGGTTATGCGATGATCGCATGTACAGTGTTCCCAAGAGGTTTTTTTATGGTGCCCACATTATGCACATATTGTCCATCCAACCTAAAATGGCCCAAATGGGCCATTCTTGTTCTGTGCTGCAAATCTTTATGTTTCTATGGGAGCAAAAAACCCTTCGCAATATATTTTTACGACATCTGACAAATTGGTAGACATTAAGGTAATAATAATCCAACATGTCTTCAACAACCTCTCAGACAATTGGGCCAAAGTGGCCTTTATAGAAAGGTGGCCTCTAAGTAAGGGTTTGTTGGTATGTGTAGAATTGTGTTCCCAAGATGGTTGTTAAAAGGGGGTGATTGCTAAATGGAGTCGGTTACTTCAACAGGTTTGACAGTTTAATAAATAAACCATTTATTTGATACAGTGCTTTTCACGTCAGGAGGATGTCTCAAAGCGCTTCACAGGATATACCGCAAAGTGTGGTGACTGTGTTTTGTGGGCGAACCAAGTTGCACACAGCAACGTCTCACAAACAGCCATAAAAACATTTTAGAATGGTTTTGACGTGATGAAGGCAATATATAAACACAAGTTCTTTGTTGTTGCTTTTGCATAAAAGGTGTATTTGAATTCAATGATCTACAAGATGAATAAGGGGGCTGATTGCCTGATCATTGAAAACAAGCTCATGTTGTCACTGAAAATGTTTATTCAGGAAAAATAATAATTCTTGCATTTGATATAGTGCCTTGTCACATCGTTGAGACGTCTCAAAGCGCTTCACAGAATATATTTTAAAGTGGGTTGACTGCTGTGCGCAATTGCCCACAAAATACACAGTGCCCCCAAAATAGTCGTGGATTGATGACCATTTTTTTATTATGTTGAAATTATTGATGTGCTGAAGTTCAGAGATCAGATTAAACATCAAAACACGCTGAGACACTGCCCCGTTTAAAGGGCGCTATATAAATGCAAGTTGTTATTTTGACCTGGGAGCTGTGAGACTGTTAAACTCTCAGTCAAGAGCTTTGTTGTATTTTAGACCTTTGTTGGTTGTACTTATTTTTAAAAAAATCTTCTGACCCTAATCCATTGATCTATTGCAGCCCTGAACAATACAGTTATTAATTTCAGTGTGCTACAGAGACTATTTGTACGTTCACTCAAAGATTATCGGGGAATCTTATGAAAAAGCATTGCTTATTAGATTTATCTCCTTTAAAATGCAATCTCCAGATCAATACATCAGGCTGTTGTCTTTTTATGTGTCCAGCCTTATCATGGTACATAAGCTGTTCTAATTAATTTGTGACCTGTTAATATTACTGAGGAAATTGTTCAGATTGAGCAATTTTAAAGGAAGAAAGTGGTAGAATTATCAGGATAAATAAGGTTATTAATGGGATTGGAAATTGAAATACATGGAAGGAGGGGGGAGAAACTACAACAATAACTTGTATTTATATTGTCACATAGGATAGCGTCTCGGAATTGTAATGGTAAAGTAGCACCCCACTTCCCAGCCAAATCCTATAAAGCACTTGGGATGTGTTCATGATGTGATAAGGCGCTGCGTTAAATACAAGGATTATTATTTATTACTTTATTATTTATACTTTTATTATGAAGTAGAGAAATTTGAACACAAATTTGAGAACTTTACCCAATGTTGGGCCGGCAGTGTTTTCCTTGGCAGTACACACGCTTCCCTCTCTCTCTCCCCCACCCCCACTAACCTCTGGATAAGTTTGCATGCAATTTGTCTGAAGCAGTACTAGTGTCTGAGTGTAGAGTCCTGCAAATCCCTCCTCCCCCCCCCCCCACTATTCACTGGCCATCCATCACTGGGACAAGGTTGTCTGACCTGTGGGGAGAGGGTAATTGAACGGTCACAGGTAAATTACTAATATTTTAATCAACGCATTAGGAGTAATTGGTGTCAGCACTACACAGTACCTCTGTCATCCTCGACGTTGCCCTTTTCAATGACAGTGGGCGGCTTTGTTTGGATAAAGTGCAGACAGTTCATAACGGACTGGGTTGCCGGTCCTGTGTGTATGGACTTCCCTCCCCCCCAGCCCCCCAGGAAAGCGAGCAGTCTCCCGGAGCTATTGTGCTTGACCTTTGGGAAGGCAGATGGTGTCCACCCGCCTGCTCCAGCGATGGATACAGCATCTGGATTGATCTGCACACATAGGCGGCTGGCTGGCTGTTAGCACAGTGGACGGAGAGGGTCCTGACGAGACTGCCTTGGGGTAGGCAGGGGCGATTACTGATGTTTTCAACAGCCGCTGGTAAAACCCAGAGCCGTGGGATGTCCTCCTGACGTGAAGAGCGCTGTACAGATATGTTTTGAAGCTCTCTGTTGCACTGTCCTGCGTGAAGCGCGCTGTATAAATCCAAGTTGTCACTGCTGTTGTTGATTTGTGGTTGTTGTCGGTGTGCAAGCTTTTTGAAATGACACCATTTGAAATTCTCCCACTACTGTATTATATGGTGATCTATGTAAACCTCAGCACAATCTGTGAGCGACAATGGCAAGGGTCAGAGAGGGCCAGACAGTTACTGGGGGAGGGGGAGGAGTGGGGGAAGGTTGGGAAGAGCAAGGTCTCTTGGGTCCCATTTTTTCCTGTAGCAATGAGACAGAGCCGGAGAGAGCGAGAGAGTCCAATTTCAGCTGTCTCTTCAGTGGCTGCTGTTTGGTTGAGGGGGAGGTGGGGTCAGTCTGCTCTGCTCTCAGGGAAACGGCTACAGAACAGATCTTAATTGTCCTTTTATTGAAGTATGAATTGCACATGTGGCAATGCAAAGACTCAATTTTCTGCGTGCGTAATTTGTCGGGTATAATGACAGACTAACGCCCTCCGCTGACAGGAGACAAAGTGAGAAGATTGTCAAGCGCTCGCTTTTTCTGGTATTTTGACCACCCCGGTCTCCAACAGTGGAGAGAAAATCATTATTATTATGATAATAATAATCCTTGCATTTGATACAGCGCCTTATCACGTCGTCGAGACGTCTGAAAGCGCTTCACAGGATACACTGTATATGACTGTATATTTTGTGGGCAAAAGGGAGTGAAAGAGCAATTTTTTATTTTATTGATGGGGCGATTGTTGGCCAGGACCCCGGAGAGAGAAGCTCCATTTTCTTTTCGAATTAGAATGCGAGCAGCAATTATCATTATTATTGATTTGGAAAGAAAAAGTGCTTAATAACTGGATTCCAAAGTGATGTAAGTGTAGGTGCAGAGATTTAAGCTTCAAGTTCAACCCATTGTGGAAATCGCCAGGCGGAATCTCTTGTGTTTCTGTCTCTCTCTCTCTCCGCACACACATACTGTGGGATGATACAATTTGTGGTTTGTTCCAAATTGACTTTTTGCTGGTGAATTCTAAGACCTTCCTTATCTTTCCCCTCCCCCCCCACCCCTCAAGCCCCGTAACAACCTGTATATTACACTTGCCTCATCCCATCAGTCCTCCTGTAATAGACCTGTGTGTCAGCTTAACTAGTTTTTTTATATATATGCCATGGTGTAATGTTGATCTAAGGTTAGCCCGGCTATTGTGCAAATACAGCACAGGGTAATCTGACGATGAGGCTGATTGTATAATGAAAGGGAACATGTTCCTTAGTAGGAGTTTTCTTTTGTCAGCAACTGGGCTGTTGTTAGCTGTTTATATTGAGCGTCTAATAAAGTGTGGAATGTGAGCGAGCTGATGGCTTGCAGACAGATCCTTCTGATGGAATCATCAGGCTTTATGATCTTCAATAAGCCAAGCCCATGAGATTTCAATGTTCCAGTTCTCCTATAGGGTTGGGTGGGATATAAGGGGTTGCATGCGTGGGTGGGGGGGGTTGCGTGCCTGGGTGGGGGGGTTGCGTGCCTGGGTGGGGGGGTTGCGTGCCTGGGTGGGGGGGTTGCGTGCCTGGGTGGGGGGGGTTGCGTGCCTGGGTGGGGGGGTTGCATGCCTGGGTGAGGGGGTTGCGTGCGTGGGTGGGGGGGTTGCGTGGGCGGGGGGGCACGTGCTTGGGCGGGGGGGGGGGGAGCGCGTGTATGCTGTGTGTTGCAAACTATCAGAAGGATGGAGCTTGTTTTCAGTGTACTCTATTCCACCATCAGCCCATAGTCATTGATCAATAAACTTTCACCTCCACAATACAGTCTGTGCGAAGCATTTAGAGACTCTTCTCTGTGAAGGGCACTACAGTATATTGTACAAGCTGCGGATCACGTGACTAGCTCTTTAAGAGGTTTTGTGTAAGAAGTTAATAACGATGTCTATTTCTTCATCGCCTTCTCTCAGTGGGAAGATTTTGCGCAGGCTAGTTCCATCGATGAGCAGAGCGAGTCACTTGAGAGATGTTTAATTAAAATCCTCTACGTTCTTAAGGATACGAGAACTGCGGTCTTGCTCTGCTTGTTGCATTGGGGTTGGCAATGCCGCTGAATCTAATGTCTTGTTTAAATGTCAAACGAGAATTGAATGCTGTGGCCTTCACAAGTCTGGTCTGAAGGGACGTTGAGAGGGGGAGAGGGGGAGTTAACATTTGGAGAGTATTGTGGTTAGCTATGGTGGTTTGCTGATGGCTTACCCTCAAAGCTGAAAGGTGTTTGGTTCTTGATGCTTGTCCTGTGTGTAGCGATGCCTCGTCTGTGGGGTATGATATTGCATTGTTCAGACCTGACGTGCCATTAATATCATGGCTGGAGAGAATTAAAGGGGAGGTCAAAAACGAAATCATTAATAATGAATCTTTACATTTGATTCAGAGCCTTTCGCTTCAGGAAGACTTCTCAATGCACTTCATGGGATATGCTGTAAAGAACAGTGACTATTTTAAGTGCTGTACTGTGTGAATAATAAATAATATAATACTTGCCTTTGATATAGAGCCTAATCGTATCTTCGAGACGTCTCAAACACTTCGCAAAATGTACTGTAAATTGAATTGACTGTATTTTGTGGGCGAAACATGGCAGCCAATTGCGCACAGCAGCGTCCCACAAACAAGTCTCTCTCTTTTTTTTTGAAGGGATTATTACCCCTGGAAAAGCGATCCACCAATCGACTAACAACCGGATTCCTACCGTGGAGTCCTGTAGCTCAGTAGTTAGAGGACTCGCTTTGCAAGCGAGAGACCTGAGTTCAATTCCAGGCAGAGGGCGAAACCTTGGGCAAGTTTCCTTACTCCACACGCCTAATAATAATCCCTCCAAAACCAAAAACAATAATAAATTGGTCATTTTCAACCTACGACTGTTTGTGGGACATTGCTGTGCGCAATTGGCTGCCACATTCGCCCACAAATATACAGTCAATTCACTTTACAGTGTGTTCTGTGAAGCGCTTTGGGACGTCCTCCCGACGTAAAAAGCGCTATATCAAATGCAAGGATTATTATTATTAGGTAAACAGAGGCCCGTGTGTGGAGTAAGGAAACCTGCCCTATGTCTGGGAATCGAACCCAGGTCTCCCGCTTGTGTGGCGAGTGCTCTAACCACTGAGCTACAGGACTCCATGACCAATTTTATCTGGAGGATTGTTGGCCTGGACACTGGGAGAGATAAACTCCCTTCACTTTTCGAACAATATTGCGGGATCTTTAACATCCACTTGAACAGGCAGACAGAGATGTTTGTTTAGGGTCTTACAAAGGACGGCGACTGAAAAATTCAGTGCTCTTACATAGAGAAAGCACAGCCATTTCTTTGTGATGTATTTGTCCTGAGACTTATTGCTTTTTCAATGATTTGCCTTAGCTCAGTTTAAGAGTTGCATTATTCAGATGCTGAAAAGATGCAGAAGTATTGTATTTCTACCTTATGTAGTCATTTGCTTGGGCGGAAAAAAAACTGCTTCGAAAACTGTTCCCGATAATAAAAACTGAAAATCAATTTGATGTTAATAGAGTTAAACATTTCACCGTAATGAGCAACATTTTCTGTCTCGCTTGTTTATTATTGATTATTACCCAGAACAATCCATTTTCAGTTCAGCAATACATATCTCTTGGAGGGTTTGATGGAGGTAGGTAAGTGGATGGGTGGGCGAGTGGGTGGGGTGGAAAGTGCCAAGGTTTCACTTAAGAGAGAACCTCAGCTCCTTTGAGGTCATCTGTACATTCAAGTGATCAAGGGTGTGTGGTATGAAAGAGAATTTTTCATTAGGTTGTACATTTTTTGAAGGATTTGCTCCAGTCTACAGTCACGTCTGTCTCTTAATTGTTGGAGGTACCATGGGCTCCCCGAAGTCTTGGCTCTTGCGCATAATACTTTCTATTCCATTCCAACAATCTGTCTCTGGGATTTCCGTGTGTAGATGATGCATGGAATTCTCAGCTTGGTATGGATACTCTTAAGCATGGTGATGGGTTTCCGCGTGTGTCAGACACCCGGCTGACTAAAACAAAGAGATATAACTTTATGCTTTTATACGTGGCTGCCTTGATTGCGGTGTAACTGTGATAGCGTTAGCTCATCTCTGCGACGCTCATTGAAGCTACAATGACAAATCTGTATGAGCGATGAGCTTAGTTTGCCAAACAGATCTGTCCGTGTACCATTTCCTTTTGATAATAAAGGATCTGTAAATGCATGGTGACAGCTGGCCTGTTCTAATGTACTAATAAGTGACGGGGAAACATCACATTTCACAGCGTTTACTCTGAATTGGATCGCAACAGAGATGAGATGTGTGGGTTTCTCCTGTCCAAATATATTAAACATTATTGAAAAAAGATTAATGGAAATCTGCGACGTGTTTAATTTCACACTGTGATGTACTGTACTGGATCATTACAGCATTGACGAGCCAATTTTGTGCTGCTGGTCAATATCGCTTACTATTGTGTAGATTTCTTTTCACTTTCCGGGCCTTTGCTAAATGGCGACTGATTCATAAAGCCACTGAAATAAGAGCCTTTCTATTTGGTGGCATTACATACACTATTTTGGTCGTTCTTCTCACTTTACGTTGCTAGAGAGAGGGAGAGATCATTGTTTTGGTTGTAGTCTGATCCAATGCAGACCAGTCAGCTGCTGGAATGGTTGGTGCCGTCAGTTAATTCAGAACTCCGCCGCCCAGATACTAATCTGCACAAAACTCCATGTAGCCCCATCACCCCAGTCCTTGCCAGGTTAGACTGGCTCCCAATTACCGAACGGATCAACTTCAAGATCCTCGCACTCGTTTTCAAATCCCTTCATGCCCTCGCACCTCCTCACTTATCCGAATTGCTTACCCACCACTCCACCACCTGTTGTCTCCGCTCGGCCAGTTCTGGGGTTCAGTTCATCGCTCGCCCCCTCCACTCCACCATTGGTGGCCGTGCTTTCAGCCACTACGCCCTGAAACTCTGGAACTCCCTCCCTCAATCCCTCCGCCTTGCCCCCTCCCTCCCTCCCCACCTTCAAATCCCACCTAAAGACCTTCCTTTTTCACCGTGCTTTCTGTCACCATGTTTACTCCCCCTGGCTTGGGGTCAGCCACTGTCAAGCGCTCCGGGACGCTACCCCACGTGAAGGGCGCTATATAAACGCAAGTTGGTGTTGCCTTGTTCAGGGTTTACACCACTATTTGGTGTTGGAATACTGGCAGGTGCTCCTCACACTGTTGTCTCCCCATCCTGAACTCCTGCTCCATGCTGTCTTCATAAGCCAAATTGCACCCGGTGTTAGAATGCAAGCCTGTGGAGTCCCGTAGCCCAGTGGATAACATACTCCACAACTGTTTGTGGGACATTGCTGCGTGTGTTTGGCCGCCATGTTTTCGCCACAAAATCTGAGATGTCTGGACGTCTCAAAGCGCTTCACAGAATATACTGTAAAACAAATTGATTGTATATTTTGCGGGCAAAACGCAGCAGCCATTTGC
Source organism: Callorhinchus milii (assembly GCF_018977255.1). NCBI lineage: Eukaryota > Metazoa > Chordata > Chondrichthyes > Chimaeriformes > Callorhinchidae > Callorhinchus > Callorhinchus milii. Next base: position 2,660,465 of record NW_024704759.1, read on the forward strand.
GCAGAGCAGATGAAAACTGTTTAACAGTGGTGGCGAGCCTTGCTCCATTGACCCAGTCTTGTGCTGGTATAAGCTTGTGTTGGCAGACGCTCATTTGCCTGGAACATCTTAGCAGTTGACGTTGCCAACTTGCCAGGAGCTTCATTCTGCAGCTTGTTAAGCTTCAACCCCCAAGGCTAGAAATGCAGCAATCATCTTTTGAAGGCAGTGCCACCCACTGCTAATATTTCATTTTGTTTGCCGCATTGCAAAGCTTTCTTCATCCTTGTGACTTTCACATGCTCTAAATTTCCACTGAAAATGTAGCTTTATTGCACCACTTAGTTCCTACGGTATTGAGTTGGGAAGCAAAGATTTGCAAAGACGGTTAAATTTGGACGCAACCAATGGCCTTGTCACTCGTTGCAAAGCCTTGATATGGTCAGCTCAAAGGACCCATTGTCTTGCTGTAATGAGCATCAACTAGACTTGATTGTCAGTCATTTGCCCCTTCATTATTGTTGTACAGAAGCTAAGAATCCACTGCATCTGCACATACTTGTAGCAATCATTATTGTAACCGGGAGCCAATTGGAAGTTCAACCAGTGTAGGCTTGTGCCACAATGATGTCACATCATCAGAGGGGCATACTATAGGACCTATTTATATAGGTCGTTCAGCCCCTCAAGCCTGTTCTGCCATTCTATTGGATTATGGCTGATCTGTATCTCAACTCCAATTACTTGCCTTTACTCCATGTCCCTTGCTACCCTTATCTAACAAAAATCTATCCACCTTGGTTGTAAATTCGAATGGATCCAGCCTTTCGGGGGAGAGAATTTCAGATTTCCACTATCCTTTGCATGATAATATGCAAGCCTCATTATGTGCAGGTCAGTCACTATGTTTCAGCCCAGGGCTCGTTGTCTTTTGCTTGCCTTTAAGATATAAACATGTGCCGGTGTTTAATAATTCAAGATTCCCAATTTAAAATTAAGGAGTGGGGGGAGGTAGAGAGAATAGATGTCTGTGATGTATAGCAGTCTTCATTTTACAATCTTGATTTATGTTGGTTTTGCCTGGAGAATGTCTTGAGCTGTAAAGTTTTTGTTGGCATCATCTTGATTACGCTGGAGCTGATAACGCAGGATTTCACAGCACGTTGCTCCCATTTTAGGAGAGACCAAAGGTGAAGTGAAAGTATGTCAACCCAAGATCAGTACAAGGGCCAACAAAACATTATAAAGGTCAATGGTGTGAATTGTGCTGCTTTATGGCTGATAGACTGAGATTTACACATGAGTTCGCTTATTCTAAACGATAACCACGCTGGCTCCACACATGGCTCTGACTGCACTGAAAAGTTCTCGGAACCATTCATCTCACTGCTCAATAGGAGGCACAAAAAGTGATGAGTCTCTTCAGAGCAATTCACTTTAACATGACTCTAGGCAGTTGGAAATTGGATTGCCTTGAGGTTGGATTGAGGGGACTTCCCTGCTTCAGGTGTTTATGTTGTATTGTGACTCGGGCTTGTCAGACTTTGCAGTGATTGTCTGTCTGTCTGACAAACCAAACTGTCGTGTAGATTAAGCTCAAGTTAGAGGAGAGAGGGAGGAGGTGGGTCTTGTGTTGCAGAGTGAGCAGAGAACTCTAGTTTACACAGAATGTGTTGACGATATATTTTTGAGGCTTATGAAAGAGCTCTGGACCGAGTCAAATCCTGGATTTACCTTCAAATGTATGCCTTGACAGAGGAGGATTTAATCGCTTTATAACAACAATAATCCTTGTAGTTGATACAGAGCTTTGTCATGTTGTCAAGCCATCTCAAAGTGCTTCACAGGATCTACTGTAAAGTGATGTGACTGTGTATTTTGCAGGCACAATCTGAGCATCCTGGAGGTGTGGGGGGAGAGGAAGCACACTGAACACTCTTATTTTGAAAGAACTGAGTTCTGAAATAGGTTGGGATAATAATCCTTGCATTTGATATGGTAGCTTATCATGTCGTCGCGACGTCTCAAAGCAAAAGAAAAAAGCGTCTAAAAGGCAATTTTGTGCAGGATGATTTTATGTGTTTGTGTGTAACCAGCAGCAAATGGCTTTGTTTTAAATTGGCTGTGAATATACATAGTGTTTGAGTGCTTTTAGCATCCAATCTTCTGGTCTGTGCCTTAATAACTCATGAAATGGTGGATGGAGACTGTTTGCACTTCCAGCAGCAAAAAAAAAGGACTTATTGTGTCTGTTTAGGTTAGGAAATAGGGATGTAAGAGATTTTGGTGGGGTGGTCAGTCGGATGTCTGACACATCCAGAAACCCATGCTTAAGGGTATATATTTCCATTAATTCCCAACTACACATGGAAAACATCGGAGGAGGTTTAGGGGAACATTTGGTTACAGAATCAGATTTTTTTTGGGGTGGGAGTGAGAGCAATGTGGGTATGTTCAGTTGTGTCACTTCTTTTGACTCCTTATAATAATAATACTTGCATTTGATATAGCGCCTTATCACGTCTTCAAGACATTTCAAAGTGCTTCAGAGTATACTGTAAAGTGAATTGACTGTATATTGTGTGGGCGGCATGTATACCTTTTCACATATAACTGAAACACACGGCCCCATGAAAGCTCCAACAGGGATCTAAAGTGACTGCACTCCAGACAATGTCACAGACTTGAACTAATAAAAAAAACTTTGTATTATAGCTCTATCTCTCTCTCTTGTGAAAGCGATCACTTTAAGTATGAATGAGGTTTTCTAATCCCTAATCTCTCTCCTGCTGGAAGTAATATCAAATTGCTCTAGCTGTATAAAAGGAGTATTAATTGGGATGGAAAAGGTGATTGGGTGGGGGGGGGGGCGAAAGAGTGGATTTCCATGGGAGGGGAATTAAGCCCTCAAATTCCATCACCTATTGCAGTTGACCAGCAATTCAGAGGAGGATAGGGAAATCTGCCTGCAAGTGGATAGTTGCAGTCAAACATCGGAGTCCTGTAGCTCAGTGGTTAGAGCACTCGCTTTGCAAGTGAGAGACCTGAGTTCAATTCCAGGCAGGGCGAAACCTTGGGCAAGTTTCCTTACTCCACACAGAGCCTAATAATAATCCCTCCAAAACAAAAACAATAATAAATTGGTCATTTTCAATCTACGACTGTTTGTGGGACATTGCTGTGCGCAATTGGCTGCCGCGTTCGCCCACAAAGATACAGTCAATTCACTTTACAGTCTATTCTGTGAAGCGCTTTGGGACGTCCTCCCGACGTGAAAAGCGCTATATCAAATGCAAGGATTATTATTATTATTATTATCTGTCAAGACTGGGATTTGAACTGACCCCTCTTCCCATTTAAAAGAAATACTGCACATCAGCCAAACACCAGTCTGCCTGCTAACTTCAAAACAGCCAGGGTAAACCCACTGCACAAATTAACTTGGCTTCACGTGTAATCAATCTCCCCTCTAAAGCAAAGGATTTTTTTTCCCCCCCAATGAATAAAATGTTCCTGTCCATTTGTAACGCACAGAGTGATAGAAGAATAAATTGGGTTTGCAATGTACATGGATTTTCTGCAGCTCGCTTATCATTGCTGTGTAGTATGTGTAGCTGTGTAATATCCATGCTCCTTGGCGTGTTTCATGGCAAAGCTCATAGTTTTATTTGTGGTGCCCCAATGCTGGGCTTCAACAGTAAAATAATCTTTCCAAAAAAAATATTAATTTGGTCACTCAATCCGCGACTGTTTGTGGGACACTGCTGTGTGCAATTGGCTGCCGGGTTTTGCCCACAGAATATACAGTCAATTCACTTTCCACTATATCCTGTTAAGCTCTTTGAGACGTCTCAACGATGTGATAACGCTATATTGTTAATAAACGGAAACAATTATTCTGTGCCTGTAGTTAAACAAATTCCCAATAAATGCAAAACATAAAGCAGTTTTGAGTGCCCGACCGTCGGCTGATAAATGCTGTGACCGAAAGGGTTGTGTTATTGGGAGCGCTATGTAAGAATATCTCAGGCTATAAGGCGTCGCTTCCATCTATTTCATTTCCTCAAGGAACCTGGGCATGTAACGCCAGTGGAAAAAACCATCGCAGTGTCTCCTGGCTGATTTAAACTAAATGCTTTCACGTTAACGCGTCTCCACTATTCAACTTTCACCCCTGCAGTGACCTGAGTATCCCACAGAGCATTTCATCATCTTGATCGATACCTGGAACTTAAAGTCCTGCTCCCAAGACGAAAAGACATTTATCCAGCAGAAGTTAACTGATGCAGTTAACTGTCAATTCTCCTTGCTTGGGTTTGTTCCAGAAATCCGCTGCTGCTAATAACCGGCCTATTCATATTAGCTAATCTGAGTCTGCTAAATTCAGGCTAGTTTAACCTAGAAAATGAATTATGATAAGCAACCTCTCATGGCTATAAACAGGAACACAGTTTACTCTATTAGGATTCTGCGGAGGTCTCGATAGCCCAGTTCCTGAGCCAGGTGGGTCCATGGTATTCCAGGGCACTGCTGACGACAGCCTAGCCTGGCTCATCGGCAGAACTTCGAAGGGCAGACCAGTTACTGGGGGCAGGGACTCTTTCCAATCCACTCCCATTAACCCTGCAAGCCAAAGGTTATTCTGGGTAGGGTGGTCCTAGCTGGACAAGTGGCAGGAAAGCTTACCAGACAATGATGTCAACGGCAAGCTATGTATGGTTTTAGCTGGTTAGACTCCATTAGTTACCCCAACACATACTCTGGGCTCCCCCAAGCCTTGGTTCTTGCCAATCTGCGCCTAATACTTTCCAGAATTAGGTAAGCAGGATGATTCCCTCCAGAGAGAGAGTGCGCATTCCATTCCAACAAACATCTCTGGGATTTTCATGTTTTAGGTGGGATGCGTGGAATTCTCAGTTTGGTTTGGATACTCTTAACCATGGTGATCGGTTTGTGCGTGTGTCAGACAGCTGGCTGACCCTCCAAAAATAGAATTCTGCCGTAATATAATATCTGTGTGTTTGTGCGTGTGGTGTGTGTATGTTACAGTACAGTGTTCGCTCCAGTCAGAGATCGCTCTGGGCTCTTTAAAAAAAAAACATCTCTTGAGTTGAAAAGCATTGAAAAGCAAGGATTTTACAGGAAACGGAGTTTTGAAGTCCACTGAGGGATAGGAAAGACCCGAGTCTGCGCAACATATCAAGACTACAAATACAAGGGGCAGAATTTGATCCTGGATATTTATTTGCTCTGGAAGCAGAGGCAGCCTGGCTCAGTGTTTGTGAGGAACAATTAACTTATTAATTGAAGCTAAAGCAACCGCAAAATGTTGCTGTCGTGATCATTGCCTGCATATTTTCTCCCCTTGCTGTTGCGTTCTTTCTTGATGTCCATGGCAGGTCACGCGAGAGGCTAAACTGGACATTCGATCATCACAACAATTAAAAATACAGCTTATCTCACATAAGTTGCTTCGGTTGGGACGATGTATTTTATATCACTTGTGCAAAGTATGAGTTATGTGCAACTTATTAAAAAAAATAGAAAATTCAGTCGGATTGGGCAGATGTATGACATAAGTGATTATATGAATTATACAGATCAGACTTGTGCGAGTTTCAGTGCAATCCTTATATTGGATATTTTGCCTACGGCTTGAAGCACTTTGCAAGGAATTACCGTCCAGTATAATAACTGTGTTTACAGGCAAACGCGGTAGCCAAGTTGTGTACAATAAGCTTCCACAAACAGCTGTGAAGTGATGATGTATTTACATAATAATAATAATCCTTGCATTTGAAATAGCACCTAAACACATCGTTGAGACGTCTCAAATCACTTCATAGGATATACTGTAAAGCGGAGTGACTGTATTTTGTGGGCCAAACGCAACGTCCAACAAACAGCCTTGGAGTGAGTAACCGATTTGAATTTGGGGGATTGTTGTCCAGGGCACTGGGAGAAAATATGCTGGAAGAATGCTGTCCAGGATACAAGAAGACACTCCCTTCTCTACTTAACGGGTGTCACAGCACCTTTTTAACATTTTCTTGACCAGGTAGATGGTTTTAAGATCTCATCCTAAAGACAGCACCATTGACAAGACAGCGATTTTCCCCAGCACTGTAGAGCAGTGTCCTCCTAGACTGTAAGCTCATGTCTCCAAGGCTCACAGCAAGACCTTTCTGTGATGGACTGCAACGCACGTTCTTCCTACTGCTCAGAAACTGATCGCCTAACCTTCAATCCGCTTGGCAGCCGAGCTAACAAAAACTAATTCATGAAACGTACCCAACTGGGGCCAGAGCATTCAATCAAACAGGCAGGGACGGGACCTAGCCTTTAGCTGTTCGGTTGTGAGGCAGTCAACCATTTTAAACCACTATTGCGTTTATCTGCAAATTTCGAGATGTCATTTAGTTTCCCTTTGACCTGCATTCCCATCAGCTTGCCTCAGTTGAATTGTTCCAATCAATTAACCCCTTCTCTGTTGCCAGGATGCTTTGAGCAGCATGAATGACTCTGTTACTTGGGCCGAGCCTCAATAATGGAATTTGATGGGTCGAGTTCAGCTCAGCGTGGCACACAAGAGATTTCTAGCATATTAGTGTCAGGTTTGCGCCTGAGCAGTACACGGTTTGAAAGCCTCCTGGTGAATCGGGTTCTTCTGCATGGCAATAAGTGCAAGCCCCTCAGTCAGCTAGCACTGCTGATCATCTGTGTTTGGTCATAAAAGTGACAGAGCCCGTTTTTCCCCTCTAGCTGGTTAATTGAATTACTTTCTTGACTAATATTAAGGTTGGAATCAGAACGTTAGTTTGCTCTGAGTGTGGGTTGTGGGAGGTGGAGGACACAGCCTCCAGTTTACTCTGTTGTCCCTGGACACCGTTGGAAGACTAATTTGTTACACTGAACAATAGTCTTACCTAGTAGTTGGTTCTGTGTCATTGGTGCATTATGTTCTTCCATACTCAGTTTCAGCTTTAAGTCGATGTGTTTGTTTCAGCTCTTGCGTTTTATAGGAGAAATGTTCCTATGCAGATACAGAATTTTATGCATTATAATGATTGTAGTTGTTAAGGTGCCGTGTGATTTCAGTAATTAGATTAATCCGCATGAGCAATTACAATACAAATTTACATTATTCGGTACCTTTCATGCTGGGAAAATGACCAATGTGTTTAACAATATTGCTCGGGCATCCAACCCTGGGGTTGGGAGCTGATGGGATGAAGGGGTTTGAGGGGAAAGATGACTGAAAGAGCGAACAAGGAGATGGGTCTTCAGATGAGGGAGAGAGACAGCGGGACTCCGGTATGGAGTTTCAGAGTGGGCAGATAGGGCCGGAGGACATTACCCAGGTGTTCGCTGAGCGGAGGGAGCATCCAGGTCAGTATTGTTTGCGGAATGTCGGAGAGGTAGAGTGAGGGGAGAGACAGTGGAGGGTTTAAAGGTGAGGGCGAGGATCTTGAACTCTATCTGCCGGGAGATGGAGAGCCAATGGAGGCTATGAATGATTAGATAGATTGGTCAGTCTTTAGAAAGAAGAGTCTGGGAGAGGAACTTATTGAAGTGTCTGAGTAGCTAAATGGGATCAAGAAAGGAAACCAGATTGCTGGCTGTGAAGGGCAAGTCAAGGACAAACCCCAGGAATTATTTCTTGACAAACAACGTTGAGCACAGCCATTAAGTCCAAATGTTTACTCGGTAAATTTAGATGAGGGAGGGATAATAGCCAGAATGCACAGGAGATCACTGACCCCACCCCCACTTCTCTCTCTTCCCCCCCCGCTCCCCCTCCCCACCCCGTTATCCCCAAACACATTTAAAAATGAAATCAAGTGATCCCTTTAATGTCCACCAGAGAGGCGAGGTTAACCTAAAACACGATGTGGAGGAAGGTAAAAAGACAGAGAATAATAGACAATGTGATTAAAATGATTTGCTGTTCCGACTCATTCTCTTCAGACAGAGAAATAATTGCAATTTTTTTTCTCTCCCACAAGTCCTTTAACGTTATCCGATAACTCTTACATTTGAAGGATCAGTGATCATTTTTGAACACCGAGGAAGCTACAGGTTTCATTAAACAGGGATCCTATTGGATACAAAATCTCTCCTCATTATCTTTCTTAGGACCATATGCAGAAATGTGTTAAGTGAAAAGAGTAGTTCAACAGGGAATAGGGAATAAATTGTCTAATGGAGGTAATTAATATCCTTGCGTGGAGCCCAATGAGATGCCTGGCATATATTACTGTAAATCGGCAAGTTCAGCAAAGCTAATGTGATTAAAATGCATTAATTTCCGGGCTGAATTGAAATTGAGTAAGAAGTGAGCTTTATTGCTATGTCAGCCAGCGGTTTTGTACTTGAACTATAGGATTTGGAAGGAAGTGAATTACAGCAGCAATTAACCTTTGCACTTGCCAATCTTGGTTGGTTTACAGAGTTCCTGCATTCTTTATTTTACTGGCTTCCAAGTATTCTTTTCTATATATAAAAGCAGCATGTTCTAGAAACAACACATTTGCACACATTTACCAAGCAATTCCTCAATACAGTATTAGGCGATTCTTTAAAAGGTGCCATACAATATAATTTGCATTTTAATTTGGTCACTTGATCCATGACTGTTTGTGGGACGCTGCTGTGTGCAATTGACTGCTGTGTCTCACCCACAAAATACGCAGTCAGTATATTTTGTGAATATATTCTGCTTTGAGATGTCTTGAAGATGTGATAAGGCACTATATCAAATGCAAGTGTTATTGTTACTATTATTATATAGCAACTTTCACATCAGGAGGAGTCACAAAGTGCTTGATAGGTAATGGAACGAGCTCTGCTTATTTGTGTATATCTGGGGCAAAAAATATACGGATCTTATTAGCAATAGCATTTTTGTTCAAATTGAAACATTTGTAATAATAATAATTCTTCCATTTGATTTACTGCTTCATTGCTTTGTCGAGATGTCTCAAGGGGCCTCAGGATATGTGGTAAAGTAGTGTAACTGTGTGTGTGTGTTTTTGTAGGTGAAATGAGCAAGGAATGCATGACTGTTTGTGGGACACTCCTGTGCACAACTGCTGTGTTTCGCCCACTAAATATACAGTCAATCCACTTTACAGTGTATCTTTTGAAGCGCTTGAAATGTCTCGACAATGTGAAAAGGCACTATATCAACTGCAAGAATTATTAGTAATAATTTTGCTATGTGCTAATTGTGGAGTCCTGTAGTTCAGTGGTTAGAGCACGCGCCTTGCAAGCGAGACACCTGGGTTCAATTCCCGGCCGGGCGAAACCTTGGGCAAGTTTCCTTACTCCCCACGCCTAATAATAATCCCTCCGAAACAAAACAATAATAAATTGGTCATTTTCACTCCATGACTGTTTGTGGGACACTGCTGTGTGCAATTGGCTGCCGCGTTTTGCCCACAACTATACGGTCAATTCACTATACAGCACATTCTGGGAAGCGCTTTGAGACTTCGAAGACGTGAAAAGCGCTATATCAAATGCAAGGATTATTATATTATTATTAATTCGGGCAAAGAACAGAGAGTTTCAGATGAGGAAATTCAAAATTGGCATCAGCTATTTTATCAGTGATGGAGCCAGTTAATCAAGTGTTTTGGATCCAACCACAAAAGAACAACTTGCATTTATATAGCGCCCTTTGTGCAGGTTAATGTAAAACAACGTTTTATAATATTAGAAAAGATGCTGTTTACAGTTGAAGTAACAAAAATTCTTCGATACTTGTCGTCAAGTACTTCATCGCCTCCCTGTCAGTTTAGGTATATTAAAACATAATAATATCACATCATTGAGACATCTCAAAAGCTTCTCACAGAATATACTGTAAAGTGAATTGACTATATATTTCGTGGATGAAACACGGCAGCCAATTGCGCACAGCAGCATCCCACAAACAGTCGTGGATTGAGTGACCAAACTACCATATCATTTTTTTTCAACATTACAACCCAAGTAAGTTCCTATAAAGAGTTAAATTGAAACCAAATGCTTTTTTTAAAAAAAAAGCCCGCAGCATTCTGGACGCCAATTGACGACTGCTTCCAATTCTCTGGTAAACTGTTCTTTTATATTTCGCCCCATCTGTCTGTTTCCCCATTTTTCAGTAAAGTTGTCAGAAATGCACATTTAACTTTTTTTTTCGCGGCCAAAAAATGAGCTGTGAAAGACTTCCACCAGCTGCCGACAGTGATTTATGTTTGTTTGGTGACTGTGGGCAACATTTTATTAATGAGGTACAACTGCCAGTCAACAGCACAGCCTTGATGTGTGAAGCCTGATACGGTTTTATGGCATGCTGACCAACTGTCAGTTATTTAATTCCCCCCCCCACCCCAGTTTCCTGCCAGATATGGAGGCATTCCTGTAGCATAGTGCTTGGCGCGCTCGCCTCACAAGCAAGAGGACACCGGTTCTATTCTCGGGCAGGTGAAATCTTAGGCAAGTTTTTTTTACTCCACACGCCTCTGTAAGTAGGAGTAAGTACCTTGCAGTGAGTAGGAACCTGCTTGTTAGTCTATTGGCAGATCACTTTTCTGGGGGTAATAATCCCTCCCGAAATATAAATAACAATTTGGTCACGACGGTCTGTGGGACACTACTGCAGCGCTTTGCCCGCAAACTACACACTCAGTTCACTTTACAATAAATTGTGTGAAGAGCTTTGAGACATCTCAACAACGTGATAAGGCGCTATCTCAAATGCTGTGCCTCTTTGGTACCAGTGTGGTGTATGTTGATTTCAGGTGAGGTGCTAGCCACCGGTTAATAATAATAACAGTAATAATCCTTGCATTTGACATAATGCCTTCACTGTAAAGTGTAGTGACTGTATTTTGTGTGTGAAACATGGCCGACAATTGCGCACAGCCAACTCTGGAGCATTCAAATGTAAAGACTCATGATACTTGGTTGATACAGAATATTTTTTTTTACTGGGATTGGATTTATCGACTTTTCATCATTTCCGGTGAAAATTGTGTCAGTTTGGTGTTGATTCCCTTACCTCTTACAGATTGCATTGCGGTCTATCTGTCCGTGTATCTGCTGAGCAGGCAAGTGAGCATCAACAACAACATCAGCAGCATCCCTTTGGAGAGAAATATATACATTTTGTGTTTTTAAAATACTACTGCAACTTGATGTTTCATGGGCTTGGGGTTTAGAGTGAGCTGACTGAGAAAGCGCTTGCATTTGGCTGGTTTAACGTCCCAGTGGCTAACAATAACAGCATTTCGCCCACAAAATATACAGTCAATTCACGTCACAGTACATTTTGTGAAGCGCTTTGAGACGTCTTGAAGCTGTGATAAGGCACTATATCAAATGCAAGGATTATTAGTATTAATACGCTGTTAACAACCTTTACAATCCGATATCTCAGTATCCTATTAGGTAGTGTTCAATTTACGATCCCGCTCATTGTCTCTCTCTGATTTTTTTTTGAAGGCAGATAATAATATTTACAGCTGACTGTTGCAGTTACCAGTAAGGGCTGGATTTGCTATAAAAATAAATTGCATTTGAGCCTTTAAATTTACAAGTACTTATTAGCCAATATATTGAGGTGGCTGAAATAAATGTCACGGTATTAAAATCGGGATTAAAATGGATTCTTGCACTTTTAGACTCTAATTACTGGCCCTGTTCATGTGAGGATTAGGGACGGGAGTTGTAATGGAATTGGAAGCTTTTATTTCTTTGACTCTGTGCTTTGTGGCGGCCCTTTTCTCTTTAAAAAGCATTCTGCGCCCCATTCTCTCCCCCCCCCCCCCCCCCTTATTTTTGGGTCACTTTACCCCCTATCACCATCGGAAATCAGACCTTCAGCTTTTCTGTCCCCACCCTCTGGTGCGTCATCTCGGAATCCCTCCGCCTACCCACTTGCCTCCTTCAAGGCCCTTCCCATTTCCTCTTTGATCGTGCTTTCGACCAACCTCAACCCCCACGCAACCACATTCCCCACCCCTCTCGAGTCCAACCCCCAGTTGGGTGAAAACCCTTAACTGTCCAGCGCCTTGGGACATCCTCCCAACATAAAAGGCGCTGTGTCAATGTAGTTTTATTGTTGTTATCTTGCCCTTGGGATCCCACTCTATCTTTGTAAAGAGCCTAGAGGAGTTTCCCTGTGCGATCGCGCTCTGGAACTCTACCCTGTGTGAGGGGTGCCATGTAAATGCAAGTTGTCGTCGTGGTTGTGAAAGCCTCTGGATAAGTGCAGGTTGTCTCTGTTGGAATAATGGACCCGTCCTCGCCAAAGCAGCCTCCGTCTTCTCGTATTGGCCAAAGCGACTTCAAATCGGCAGCTAAAGTGGGGACTGAGGATAAACATGTCAACAACAGACCTCGGCATATCTGTGCGTTGGTGTTGTGACCACATCAAGCCTGGGATCTCCGTCTTTTTGGCTTCACTGCGTACTGAGTGTCTTTTTAAGTGTTCAATTTGTAGTTCAGAGTTAATATGATAATCATAAAGCCATTTTCGTTATCAGCTTTCACTGTAATGGGATTAATAAGTGAATGAATGATTGGTATTATCAAATTATTTCACACTATCTATCTTTTGTTCATCTTCTGCCTGTGGCTATGTTACGACTCTTTGTGTCTCACTGGACTTATCTCAAACTCCACTCGTATAAATTCTGTTTTTTTTTCCAATAATGCTCTCAATGCAACAGAATTGAAGTTTGTCCCTTCCTTTTATTTCTGTCTGGACTATTACTTTCCAGTAGTAATTTCTCCACAACTCCTATTTTTTACTTAAGAAAACAGGCCAACATGTACTGCTATTTTTACATTCAGTCCTTTGGAACGAGGCAGAATATGAGAATTATAATTCTATAAAACTGGCAAGTTTCTGAGAATAATAAAGGCCAGAATCAAATTAACTCAATGTACTTTGAAGGCAATGTACTTTGAATTTTTTAAACAAAACTATCAATAACCTTTTACGCCAGTAATACGTTTCATTTTCCTTTTGAGAAAATTTAGAAATAGCTTGCCTTCAGTTCCTCTCTTGATATTGCCTGCAGGCTGTATCTCAAAACTCTGCAATGAAATAACATTTCTCTTTTGTGGAGTCGAGTGTATGTTTGTGTGGAGTCATGTAGTGTATTGATTACAGCAATTGACTTGCAAGTGAGAGGACCCAGGTTTGATTCCTGGGCAGGGAGAAAGCTTAGGCAAGCTTCCTTACTCCACGTGCCTCTGTTTCCCTAGCAGTAAATAGGAATCCGGTGGCTAGTCGATTGGCGGCACGCCAATCCCTTAAAAAAANTTATAATTTGGTCAGCTAATCCACGACTGTTTGTGGAATGCTGCTGTGCGCAATTGGCAGCTGCGTTTTGTCCACAAAATATACAGTCAATGCCATTTACAATGAAGCTCTTTGAGACGTCTTGAAGACATGATAAGGCACTATATCAAATTCAAGGATTATTATTGTTTGTGTCTGTGTGTGTGTGTGTGGTGTGTGTGTGGGGTGGTGGGGGGGGGCTCTATAGTAATTCAAAAAGCAAATTGACAACCAACATGAAAATATTGTATCCCTGATGTAAATTTGAAAAGACACCAGCTGGTGCATTTGATTGTACCACTAACTGCTCGGAAATAATTTATGATCCAGGAACCACTTAAATTCAGCAAATAATCTGTTATACCATTGCCGCTTTTACACTCACGGGGACAGTCTGACATATGCGGAAACCCATCATCGTTGCTTAAGAGTCTCCAAACCAAGCTGAGAATTCCGTGCATCCCACCTACACATGGAAATCCCAGCGATAGATTGTCAGAATGGAATGCGCGCTCTCTCCCTGGAGGGACACGTGCTCACGGGGACAGTGTTAATTTTGTGCGCGTCTCCCGCTGATGGTCATCAGCCACTTTCTACTCGCGTTTTAAAAAAAAAAGAAATAAAAAATAAACTTACAGTTTTTTGCTCCTCTTCGCTCGCTCAGCAATGTCAATGTTGACTTGTTTGACATGGACTCTGGTCCTGTGACAGTGACGAGCATGTCTTGGAGCACCTTTATAACCGGTTGAAAATAAGCAACAGATAAGGAGAAAAACTTGCGGTCGTTCGGGGCTACTGAGCCGCCAGGCAAGAAAAAACAATGTAGTCACTCAATCCACGACCGTTTGTGGGACATTCTCTGTGCAATTTGCTGCTGTGTTTTGTCCACAAAATATGCAGTCATTTCACTTTGCACCATACTGTATTCTATGAAGTGCTTTGAGACGTCTCAACGACAGGATAAGGTGCTATATTAAATGCAGGGATTATTATTGTATCAAATGCAAGGTTTATTATTGATATGCATGGAGCCAGGCTTCTAAACATGCAACACAGTACACTGGGAGAATGTTTCAAAGTGTTTGACACTACTAAAATCGTGGAAGCCAAACAAACTAAGCTGAGTTGATGACAAGATCCTGTCTCTTTGACAACGCGTCTCCTCTAATGCAGTAAAAATGCTTCTCGTTTGTGCCTTGTTCAAATTGCTTTCTATAAGCGCAAGCTGAGCGCTCTGCCCCAGAAAACTGGAGAGGTGAAAATCAATAGGAATGTTTTAAAAGAGAGAGAGCGAGAGAGATATGGAGGCGAAAAGGGTGGAGCATTGGGTTGAAAGATCTGTCAAGATCTAATAAACTGGTACAACAGGCTTTGTGTGCTGAATGCATTCTGTGGGCAGCTAACAAAAAAAGGAGAGGAGCTGTTGGCTAATAGATGCTTTGTGTACCTTTTTTTAAATTCCTCTTGATGATGGCAAAATGCCTCTTGCAGCTATGGTCCGCTGCCCCCCCAATCCCCACAAGGTCACAGGTCTTAATGTTGCAGAGGTTTTATTACAATGGCGGGAATTGGCAGTGGAAGCCTCGTACTCCTGTTGCCCAAGAGATCTTATTAGCCCGAAGTGGAATGCAATATCAGAGACTGAGACAGATTCTGTATGTGCCACTTGCTGCGCAGTCAACGTGAATGCACTAAAATCGGATAGCAGAACTCAGTCGGGAGCTTAAAAAGTTGCATGAAATGACATTCCGTCTCCACTGCATCTCCACAAATGGTTTCTCCTCCAGCCCCCGCATCGTCTCGTGCAGTGTTCCTCAGGGCTCTGTCCTTGGTCCTCTCCTCTTCAACATCTGTATGTTCCCTCTTGGTGACATCATCCGCAGACATGGGGTCAACTTCCACATGTATGCGGATGACTCCCAACTGTTCCACACGGCCTCCAGCCTTGACTCCAGGACCACTGCTGTCCTGACAGAATGTCTGTCAGACATCAAGTCCTGGATGAGAGCTAACTTTCTTCAGTTGAACATCAATAAGACCGAGGCTCTCCTGATTGGCTCCCGACAGTGCCTCCACACCTCAGGCGCTGACAGCATCACCATCCATGGTTGCACACTCCATCTTGCTAAGCCAGTCCAGAACCTAGGGGTCTTGCTTGACCCTCAACTATCCTTTCTATCCCACATCTGTGCTAAGACCCGCTCTGCCTTCCCCCACCTCTGCAACATCGCCCGGCTCTGCCACTGTCTCACTCTGCAGGCCGCCGAAACCCTCATACGAGCTCCTTGCAAACTCCTTGCTTGTCTGCCTACTCAACTCCTCCCTCCATAGGCTGCAGATCATCCAGAACTCTTCAGCCCATGTCCTCTCCTGCACCAAGCACCATGACCATATCACCCCATCCTCGCCCGACTCCACTGGCTTCCTATCACACAGAGGATACAGATGAAGATCCTGGTCACCTTCAAAGCCCTCCATGGCCTTGCTCCTCCCTACCTCTGTGACCCCTAACCCCCTACCATCCTGCTCGCTGCCTCCGTTCAACGGGCTCCAGCCTGCTTCATGTCCTCCACCTCGGTCGCCTCACTTTTGGTGGTCGGGCCAGCTGCCACTCTACCCCCACCCTCTGGAACTCCATCCCGCAGTCCCTCCACCTCGTCCCCTCCCTCGCCTCCTTCAAGACCCATCTCTCAAGACCCTCCTCTTCGACCGTGCTTTCAATCTTCCTGCTTCCCCCCCCTGCCCTACACCCTCCCCGATCCCGACCCCCAGTTTGGGTTTGAAACTCTGTCTGTCCGGCACCTTGGGACATCCACCTGACGTGAAAGGCTCCATACAAATGTAATTTTGTTGTTGTTGTATATCTTCTCTCTGATAACACCGCAAATGTGCTGGAGCCTTAAGTATTGGTTTATATGTAATCGCTGATATATTGCAGCATATTGTTTGGATAGCTTTAGGAATCAAAGTGGTCTCACAACATAAGTCTTTCATGTTGCTCATTGAAAATTTACGTGCGGAGACGAGCACTGGCTTGCAAGGCAGATGAAATACAACACAATCTGAGTTAAATCCGTAACAATGTTTAGAAGCAACATGGATTTTTTTTTAAAAAAAGAGGTCCAAACATCTTTATGTGTAATCACATATGTATGTATGTATAGTGGAGTTCTGTAGCATATTGGTCAGAGCACTCGCTTTACAAGTGAAAGGACCTTGGTTTGATTCCTGGCGAAACATTGCTCAAGTTTCCTTACTCCACGCGCCACTGTTTACCTGGCAGTAAGTAGGAACCCGGTTGTTAGTCGATTGGCGGATCACTTTTCCAGGGGTGGTAATACCCTTCAAAAAAAATGATAAGAAAGAAATGTTGTCACTCAATCCATGACTGTTTGGGACTCTGTTTTGTGCAATTGGCTGCTGCGTTTCGTCCACAAAATGTACAGTCAATTCACCTTACAGTATATTCTGTGAAGGGCTTTAAGGAGTCTCGAAGATGTGATAAGGCGCTGTATCAAATGCAAGCGTTATTATTCTTATTGAAAAGAAAGCTGGGCCTCTTACTATCTTGATGTTCTCCTTGTTCCCTGGTTTTCACCGAGTGGTGAATTGGATCGTGCGTACACAAACAACAACAACAAGATTTCATTTATAGAGCGCCTTTCACGTCGGGAGGACGTCCCAAGGCGCTGGACAGTTGGATCGGGACCCGAGCAGGGGGGAAATGGTCAGGGTGAGGGGAGGGAAGGGAGGGAGCGAGGAGGGGTAGAGAGTCGAGAGGGGAGCTGAAGGCACGGTCAAAGAGAAAGGTCTTGAGACCGGCCTTGAAGGAGGAAAGGGAGGAAGCAAGGCAAAGGCACTGGGGGATGGAGTTCCAGAGCCTCGGGGCTGAAGGCACGGACACCGATGGTAGGATGGTTGGGGCGGGGGATGTGGAGCAGACCGGAGCCAGAGGAATGGAGGGTGCGGGCAGGTAAGTAGGGGGATAGTAGGTCGGAGAGTTAGGAGGGAGCGAGGCCGTGAATGGCCTTGTAGGTGAGGAGTAAAATGTCGAATGTGTAAAATTAATTTGCAGTCTTTTAATTTGACATTTCTGTAAGAGTAGCCCCTGGTGAACAGCAGCTGGGTTAATTGACAAAGTGGCACAGTGCAGATGCATTGCTCTTATTATAGAAAATCCTATTAATGCTCCCACATTGTCAGAATGCACCAAACTTCCTGGCGCACTGCATCGCTCTCCTGCAAGCGTACTCCGGCCAGCCATGGCTTCATAGGAACAGGAGCAGGCCATTCAGCCCCTCGAGCCTGTTTCGCCATTCTATTAGACCGTGACCGATGTATATCTCAACTCCGATTCCCCACCTTTGCCCCATACCCTTTACCTAACACAAAGAGACTGTTCTTTCTCTCCCATCCCATCATTGTGAAGGGGAATCTTTACTAGTGTCGAACCCAGGATGTAGTCACTATAGCTAGGATTAAACGAACACTCACAAACAGAGTTAGCTCAGAAATATAGTTTATTCAAATACTTGCAGCAAGGAGATGGAAAGCGAGAGGCAATCCAATAGCAGGTCCCTCAAGAGAGTCGGTACTCTCCCTCTACCAATGGGGCAGTCCCATTAGTTTATATCATGATTATTTGCGATCCCCTCATGTCTCAAAACAATTCTTGCTGTTGATTGGCAAGCAACATTCAGTCATCACAAGCTTGATTATACATTTGCAGACAGTACAAGGACATTGGTTCTGCTCTAATTATCTCCACTGTTGCTTAAAAAACAACTCTAATCTTATCACAGTCCAGACACTCTGTACTTCACGTCATTTAGTCCTTTTACATTCCCACACTAGTACCATACTGGTATGAAAAGGTCTTCGTGTTTTTTCTCACTTAGAGTCTCGCTCGCTCGCTCTGTTAATTGGCCACTCTTCCAGCATTTGTTTAGCTGGTTAGACTCCAACAGTTACCCCAACGCACACTCTGTGCTCCCCCCAAGCCACGGCTATTGCCAACCTGTGCCTAATACTCTCCAGAATTCGGTGAGAAGGATGCGTCCCTTCAGGGAGAGAGAGAGAGAGAAAGAGCGCATTCCATCCAACAATCTATCTCTGGGATTTCCATGTGTTGGTTGGATGCATGGAATTCTTAGCTTGGTTTGGAGACTCTTAAGCAATGGTGATGGGTTTCCGCATGTGTCAGACACTTGGCTGACGAAAATTTGTGTCAGCTCCTGGGTCTCCTCTTCAATCTATTTCTGTTGCAAAGCTTTTTAGACTACTGCTGGCCACGATGGATGCATCTGCTGGCTTCCCACCAGGTGTCACTTGATAGAACACGTCTCTCTCACTCTCTCTCTCTGCTCAGCCTCTCCAGATAGCCATGACGAGAGATGGTAATCAAAACCGCCACACGCCACGACTTGTAGACCAATTCACTGATATCCCAGCAACTCTGAAAACGATCTGGGTTTGAAGTTTGTGTGCCTAGCACAAGAACACCGAGGCTGAGTTAATAGTCCATGCAGAGGCTTTAGCATCTCATTTGACTGGAGTAAGAAGATTACGTTCATCAACGACCCATCTCGTCCCCTGAGGCCATGTACTTCATTCATGAAACCAAGTTTATGGGTTTGCTAATCTCTCATCCAATGCATTCATAATTTGGGTCTTTAGGTGTAACTGGGTGCTGCTCTCTCTGCATTGATTCCAAATGGGCGCATTTCTTTTATTTGCCTTTTAATGGCTGGCACTGGAAATAGTTCTATCTGTTCTGGAGTGCTGATTTGGACTAATGTACTGATTTTCTTTTTAAAACGCATGAAAGTTGAGACCATTCATTTAGTTGGTGGCACTTAATATGCGCCGTGGGTTTATTTAGTTTGCTCATGTCTTTCTAAATGCAAATGAACACGCGGGAATTAAAATCGGAATATGTTGACAAAATGCGAAAATGGGTTGCTCTGGATATTTATATGCAGAGCAGCAAGCGGGCCTGATCTTTACTTTGCTCGGGTCAGACCCTGTGTTATAGCAGCCCGGCTTCCGGCACTGACTAGGCAAGCTTCCCACGCTAACATTTGTTTGACTTCCGGGTTATCAGATCGCTGCTGACATCACTTCCTTCACGGTGTGCACTCCTTGTACATTAGCAGGTGGAACCAGTGCACAGGACGTGATGTCAGTGGCGACCGAGGACACGCAAGGCGGCCATTTTCCACGGGTCGCACCTGACGTGATTTGACCCAGGCGATAGGTTACAACGTAGAAACAAACAGGAGTAGGCTATTCAGCCCCTCGAGTCTGTATTACCCGCCCTTGACCCATTATCCCTTAATACCCTGACCTAACAAATATCTCTCTGCCTCCGTCTCGAAAATGTGAATGGATCCAACATCCACAGGAGAGATTTCCAGATTCCCACTATCCTTTAAGGTGAAAAACTGCCTCCTGATTTCACTGCTAAGTGGCCCAGTTCTCATTGTAAGATTATGCTCCTCGTTCTGGATTCCCCTGCCAGAGGAAATAGTTTCTCTAAGCATTTGCATGTATTTCCTCACCCCCCACCCACTGTTCATATACCTAATATTTTTCTAACCCATCAAAATACCATGAATTCACCTTAAAGTGGCAAACTCATAAAGCATCTCTCGGCGACAATCCTTATTGATTATGCGCCAAGTCGAAGCAAAATGTTTTGAGCGCCCCGGTGACTTTATGTGCTGTCGGCTTATTTCTCTATCATCGTTTTGCTTTCTGGCTGCCTGAAATTTACAGAGAATAAATCTTAATTGTGTGGAAAGGAAGCTTTTTTTTTAAGCACTGCAACAAAATTGCTTTTCGCTAGGAAAGTGCTCACTTTAAAACCTGCACTATAAATATAAAATCCTTAGCGTCTTATTAGTTTGAGAGCGCATTTATGTTTGTTCATTGCTAAGTCATTTTTCTTGGATTATTGGTTTAGGTCCAAGTCACAGCAAAGACTCATCTAGACCGTTTGTGGGACACTGCTGTGCCCGTTTCGCCACTCCACTTTACAATACATTCTGTGGACCACTTTGAGAGGTCTCAATGATGTAATAACAATTTCAGATGCAAGTATTATTATCATATATTTAACAGATGGAACTCTCAGTTTGGTTTGAATATTCTTAAGCATGGCGAAAGATTTCTGATTGTATCAGACACCTGGCTGACCAAAGTAAAGTCCCCACTTGTGTGACTCCAATGCCTTATTAAGGTAAATACCACTAACTGGATTCTACTGACTATTGAGGCCTGTTTTAGGGTTTGCAATGGCCATTGTGTGAGTAATACACTGCTGAACGCCAGGCTGAGACGTACCTACAGCAAAGGAGGGAGTGAGTGAAGGGCAGTGAATAAATGTTCTTTGAGTAGCTGTTTCTTTCTTTGCTTAGTCTAGATAAACCCACAGTATGCGTGGCTGAACAGGATTGCTTTGGATGAAGAAAGCCCTTCCGCCCATTTGATTTAATCCTTCCAGAATATCAACCCCACCATATTCCTATCACAGCGTTGAGATAATAATAATAATGCCTGCATTTGATACAGCGCCTTATCATGGCTTCGAGACATCTCAAAACGCTTCACAGAGTATACCATAAAGGGAATTGACTGTATCTTTTGGGTCTTTTTTTAATGTCCTTCCTTTATCCTGCGCTCCAAGATGCTATCCTGTGTGAAGGGTGCTATATAAATGCATATTGTAGGTGCTGCTGTTGTGGTGGTTGCCCGCGTTAAATACCTTCTGGGTAAAGGAAAAACTTCCTGGTGTCCTGAAATTGCCTTTTGCTACTCTAAACGTATGTCTTCTTGTTCCACTGTCTTGGTGCATTCTGGAAATATTATTATTATTATTGTTCTGGGTTTACAGTTGTGGTGGGATAATAAGTGGTAGTAGTGGACCATAGATGTGGTGGACACCGTAATCCATTTGAGCCTGTAAATACCCACCTATTGCCTACTCAAACACTGAGCCTTGAAGGCAGGATTTGGGGACGTGAATGGAGTGTTTAATTTTGTCATTTGTCGAGCGTTGTCCTTTGCAAGCAGTCATGCATGACGAAAGTTAATATAATTTTCATCTCCAATTGAATGTTACAATATATGAATCGAGTCATGAATCGCATTCTCCTTCCCCACACCTCTGCAGGGCATCAATAAAACTCGCGGGACACATTTCGAATTGTTGGACTTACTTGGCAGAGTGCCTCAACCCAGATCATTTAATGGCACAGGTCTCACTGTCAAACCTTGACTTCCCTTTCAGGCTTTAAGCCCCTGAGAGCTGGACTGGCTTGTCAGAAGCTTCCTTACTCATCAGAAGTGAAATCTTCCTGGAATCAAACTGATAATTCGTACCTTGCAACAACTTGCATTTATTTATACAGCGCCCTTCACATGGAGTGATGTCTCAGAACTCCTTACAGACAAAGTGCCAGACACTGAGCGGAGAGGGGGAAAGAGACTATACGTGGACTGTGTGCACACATGCTCACATTGAGTAATAATAATAATCCTTGCAATTGATATAGCGCCTTATCATGTCTTTGAGATGTCTCAAAGCGCTTCACAGAATACACTGTAAAGTGAATTGACTGTATATTTTGTGGATAAGATGCGACAGCCAATTGCGCACAGCAGCGTCCCACAAACAGTCATGGATTGAGTGACTAAGTTATTATTTTTTTAAATAAAGAAAACATATTGAAGGGACTCTTATCCCCAGAAAAGCGATCCGCCAATCGAATAACGACTGGGTTCCAATTTACTGCTAGGTAAACAGAGGCGTGTGTGGAGTAAGGAAACATGCCTAAGGTTTCGCCCCGCCCAGGAATCGAACCCGGGTCCTCTCGCTTGCGAGGTGAGCACGCTAACCACTACGCCACAGGAATCCACATGAGTCCTGTTTCTACCACATCAAAGTGAAACCGATTCAAGCTTTGTTCAGATTAGCGATCACTGCACTTGAAGCTTGGCTCCCCATTTCCCTTATGCAATTCCTACGAATATGCCAGTGTTACTAAAATTAGCGTAATCCTACTGTGCCGTTAACTAAAGTGAAAATGCTAATTAAAAGATGTGGCCAGGATTAATGTTGGTAGGAATTCCTGTGGCATATGTTGGATATTTTGAAATGTAATCAAAGCATCTTACTGATGATGTTGAGGTGCTTTAACGAACCCTCTAATATTTTACCCACAAAATATACGATCGATAGCCACTTTACAGTATATTCTGTGAAGTGCTTTGAGGCGTTTTGAAGACGTGATAAGGCGCTATATCAAAGGTAAGGATTATTATTAACTCCCCTTTAACCTGCTGCTGTGGTTGGATTTACCCTGGTAAATATCGCCTCCTTTGACATTTGCTGTAGGAATTAATTCTCGTTGTTTTCTCTGCCGTGGTTGACTGTGTGGATCCAGCATGTTAACCGTAACCATTCCTCCGTCAAAGGTCTTTGTTGTTTACCTTTAAAAAGCAAAACAGGGTACAGGGCGACACTGTTGTAAGGTACCTCACGAGAGCCCAAGTTTGCTTACCACACACATCCACACATCTCCTGTTCCTGGAAGTGTGATGAAAGTGATGTCAGTGGTGAGCCGATGGCCCGGAAGTGGGATAGGCAGCCATTTTCTTTTCGTTGGACCAATTATAACGCAATGGCTAATTTTATGGGCCCAAACGTTTGTCTGCTCTATGTATAACATTTATATAGATATTAAATAGATTAGAGAAAGTAAACGTGGAGCATTATTCAAATATGCCAAGGCATTGGGAGAAGAGAGCACAGATGTAGGGTTGCGGAAGGGCCATTTTAGAACTGTTGATTGTGGTGGAGATTGGTATATCAATTAGCCATTGATATGTGTGTGTTTAGACATAAATGAAGAGTGATTTTCCCCCCCCACCAACACCTCCACCCATGTATTTTAATGAGCAAGTTCAAGAATCCTCGGGAGATTTGGTCTATCATGATTAGATTTTGAACGTTTTGCTCTCTCTAAGCCTGTTTCTTTGACGTGCTGGCTTTAGCAGCAGGGGAGAGAAAGTGAGCCAAGCGTGGAAAATGATACGAATGTGCAACAGCTGGTGATGTTTCGTCTGAAGAGTAAGAGTATCATGTGCCAGGTGTTGCAAGATGCTGGTGTTTTCAGCAGATCATAGAACAGCAACGATAGAGGATCCCTCACAGTCACAATATGGTGTAATATTTAAGCACTGAGACGACAATGACATGTCAACAGTTTTGTGCGCGTTTCCCAGTCTCTCATCGCCCTGATGTTGTCAGGGCGCTCAAAGGCCTTTTAAATCATGTGAGTTTTGTCATTCATAATAATAAGCCTTTCATTTGAAATAGCACCTTTCATGTCAGCAAACGGGTTTCACAAGATGTGCTGTGGATTTAATAATAATATTAATAATGCTTGCATTTGGCCTTATCACTTCGGAAGGACGTCTCAAAGTGCTTCACAGGAATTACAGTGAAATGGAGTGACTGTGTATTTGTAGGCAAACAGGGGAGCACAACTGCACACAGCAATTTCCCACAAACAGCCATGAAGAGAATGACCAATTTTACTTGTTGGCCAAGACACTAGGAGAAACTTCCTTCTCTTTTCGAACAGTGCCATGGAATCTTTAACATCCACGTAAACAGATGGAACAGGGCCACGGTTTAACGTCTCATCAGAAAGATGGCACCTCCAATGTGGAACTGTGTTAGAGTGGAAGCCCAGAATATGTGAGTTCAAGGACCAGACGTGGGGATTGAACCCACAACCTTCTGCACCATCTGAGGTTCCGTCCTTCAGATGGGAATATTAATCTGCACAGTCAAGTGGAATTTAAAGATCCAGCGATGCTATTTAAAAAGAGTCCTACCCAACAATCCCTCTGCCCCTAAATTGGTTGTTCAACTTGTGGCTATTTTGTAGGAACTCGTAGTGCTGCAAAATGGCTGCCATTTCTGCCGGTAAATACATAGTCCACCCACGTGACAGCAATTTCCTGGGAAGCGTTTGAGACATCTTGAAATCTATAAGCATTTTCCGAAATGCACAGATTATTATTGGGACAGTGGACTCATTATTGTTATTGATGTGATCTCTCTTGTATAGTATTTTTTCGAGAGCATTGGTCTGTCATAACTTCTCACCCCAAAGCTCCACTTTGACTATATTTCAGGCATTATAGTGATTCATGTACTTGTGGGATATCTGCCTGTGTATTTCCAGATTATTGTTGTTCGTTTTCCCCTCCATTACTCTAAGACCAGCATTTCACTCTTTATTGTTGCTATATATTCTTTGGATTTCGTAATATACATAGGTTGGTGAGAACTCATGACCAGATGTTACTACATAGTGCTTCCTTGTCAAATCCTCCAAATAAACTGGGATACCAGCAGCTTTGTAGGAGTATTCTTTGAGGAATTAGCATATTTACATGATCACAAGATCGGCACAGATAACTAATAATAATAATCCTTGTCCTTGCATTTGATGTAGAGCCTTATGTCATTGAGACGTCTCAAAGCACTTCACAGAATATATTGTCAAGTGGATTGACTGTGCATTTTGTGGGCGAAACGTGGCAGCCAATTGCACACAGGAGTGTCCCACAAATAGTCATGGATTGAATGACCCAATTTTTTTTGAGGAATTATTACCCCTGAAAGCGATCCGTCAATCGACTTAACAACCAGGTTCCCACTTACTGCTCGGTAAACAGAAGAGTGTGCAGTAAGGAAACTTGCCTGAGGTTTCGTCCTACCCGGGAATCAAAGCTGGGTCCTCTCGCTTGCGAGGCGAGCGCTCTAACCACTGCACTACAGGACTCCATGAAGACCTTTTGACCCATTTGACTTTGTCTTCCTAGAACACCCGCTCTACTGTCTTCCCGTCATATGTTTTTTAACAGTGAGTCCCAGGATTCTGATCTCAACCAGCCTTCGTGGCAACCCTGTTCCCCCCTCTGAAATTTCCCTTTGCTACTCTTAGAGCATGTGGCCATTTCAGTCTCCACCGAGGAACAAAGGCATTGATTGCTTCACGAACAAAGTCCTGTAGCTCAGTGGTTACAACTCGTTCCAGGGCCTTGGAGAGGATGGGAGGTTGGAGATGGGATGATAGCTGGAGAGGGTCTTGGGAAGACTTTTTGAGAGTGGGGGTGATGACAGCTGTTTTTAGGGGGGTGGGAATAGTGGCAGTGGATAAGGTGAGGTTGATAATGTTGGTTAAAAGAGGGGCCATGAGGGGGAGAGCTGGGGGGGATGGGGTCGAGGGAGCAGGTGGTGGGCTTCATTTTTAAATGATGGAGGTGAGGGAAGAGGGGAAGACACTATATACTCATTGCTGTAAATATCCTGAAAACCAGTTGCAAAGTTAAGAGAACTGTAACTCTGTCAATCATCATAACCACAGTAAGAGAAATGACTGTCTGAAATTATAATAATCCTTGAATTTGAATGCACTTGCAATGTTGAAACATCTCAAAGTGCTTCACAGTTAATTGCTACAAAGTGTAGTGCCTGGAGTCCTGTAGCTCAGTGGTTAAAGCGCTCACTTTGCAAGCGAGAGACCTGGGATCGATTCCTGGCAGGGCGAAACCTTGGGCAAGTTTCCTTACGCCACACGCCTAATAATAATCCCTCAAAAAAAAACAATAATAAATTGGTCATTTTCAATCCATGACTGTTTGTGGGACACTGCTGTCCGCAATTGGCTGCTGCATTTCGCCCACAAATATACGGTCAATTCACTTAGTCTATTCTGTGAAGCGCTTTGAGACATCTAGAAAACGTGAAAAGCGCTATATTAAAAGCCAGCAATATTATTATTAAGGTCCAACTAGTTGGCTTCTACCACACTGGTACTGGCATTCCACAATAATGGAGATGTTGATAGCAATTATCTTTGCTATATGTATCTTTGCTGTATATGAGCTGTATTAAGGAAACCAGCCTCATTTCTTCCAATACAATTCCCTTGGAATCCAACCAGGCACCTGCTTCAAAGGGCCAGAGGAAATCGAGATGGTCCATTGATCTGGAACACTCTCAGTGGATGGCTAAAGAGCGTTATTGACGGAGGCTGAGAGGGCAGATTAGCTGCCCTCAGTTTTGGATGGGGAATACACGTGTAGTTTAGGGATGGATTTAGGACACAAAGGGAGTCAAAATTAAAGGTAGTGCCAATTGTAGCTGGCAATTGCTGGATTCTTCATTGATTTTCCTTTGTAGTGTTTAAGACATTCTTATGTTAGCTTTACAGTAGTTTTGTTAAGGATTGCGAAAAGTTTACACACTTAAATTTGCACGTGTTACAGTAATAGGTGTCAGTGGCAGCCTGGCTTACAGCAATAGCTTGCACTTATCCAGTGCCCTCCACGCAGAGTAGCATCTCAGAGCCCTTACGGTGGAGTAGCCTGACTCTGAGCCGGGGGGGGGTCAAAGAGGAAGCTTTTTAGGCGGGACTTGAAAAAGGAGAGAGAGGGATCCCATGGCCGTATTTCAAAAGATAAGGTCCAACGATCCCCCCTTTCTTCCCCCTCCCCTCACCCCCAAAAATAAGGAAAGTGGTAATTCACTTCATGACTGTTCATAGGGTTGTGCGCTAATTCGCTGGCCGCATTTGCCTATCAATACACAGTCACTGCACTTTACAGAAAATCTCTGTGAAATGCTTTGCTTTGTGTCATTTTGGGATGATAATAGTCTATATCAAATGCAAGGATGATTATTGTTGTTTTTATATAATACACATTAAGTGTGACATAAAGCAGATTAAAACTTAGCAGAAAATTAGGAGAGTTGACCACATTCAAGTCAGCGTAATTGTGAGTCATGCATTTTGGACAGAACTCATGTAACTGTATGAAGCCATGTTAAGTGGCACAGATGTCAGGAGACTACAGCACTGTCAGAACAATATTAGATCTCCCTCGATATCTTCTGATATAAGTTCCTGGAACCGATGGGGCAGACTGGCAGAGCCCTGCACTGTTATCCAGTGACTTAAATCCTGGCACTGTCTCGAATTAAAAGACTTGAACAGAATAAATGTTTTGCTTCTAACAACTCTCTCTGTGAACAAGAATGCCTCGATGTTCCTTTCCTGTGTCCGAAACGTCTCAATTTCACGTCGGCTAAAGGGACTTAAACGGTGAATTGATCAGCCTGGTTCATTTGGTAGAGCTCTTGCTTCTTGGTGGGAAGGTTATAGGAACAGGAGGAGGCCATTCAGTCCCTCAAGCCTGTTCCACCAAACAGATCATGGCTGATCTGTACGCCAACTCCAATTTCCTGCCTTTGCCCCATATCCCTTAATACTGTTCCCTAACCAATATCTATCCACCTCAGTCTTGAAAATATGAATACTTCATTCCTAAATGGTCTAACTCTAATTTTAAGATTATGCCCCCACCTTGTTCTGGATTCGCCCACCAAAGGAAATAGTTTATCTGTAGCTACCCTTGTCGAATCCCGTTATCACTTTAAACATCTCAATCAGATCACTCCTCAACCTTTCAAACTCAAGGAAATGCAAACTAAATTAGAGACCCTGAATTAAATTCCCCTCTGTCTGTTTGAGTAGATATTTGTAAGACCCTGTGATGCATTTTTAAAAAGAGAAGAGGGATTTCTCTGCATTTGTTTAGAAATATACAGTGGTTGGATTTGACATTAATTACTTTTGAGACACTTTTGAGATGTTTTGAAAGTTTTCTGGCTCGATACCAAACGCAAGGATTATCATTTTTTCCAACCCATAAAGATATGTGATGTTCTATCTGCCTGGGCAAGATTTGTTCATTTCCGAAATCCTGTGAAACACTACAATATCTCAATCTCAACGAAACCAGATGATTTAATCTACTTTATTATTTATAATTGTGTACAAATCATAGCTGCTGTATTTGCTGATGTAATTACTGGATTGTTTTCTGATCTCAGTCATGTAGGAGTCCTGTAGCTCAGTGGTTAGAGCACTCGCCTCGCAAGCGAGAGACCCGAGTTTGATTCCCAGCAGGGCGAAACCTTGGGCAAGTTTCTTTACTCCACGCTCCTGATAATAATCCTTCAAGGAAAAAAACCAATAATAAATTGGTCACTTCAGTCCACGACTGGGACGCTCCTGTGCGCAATTGGCTGCTGCGTTTTGCCCACAAATATACAGGCAATTCACTTACAGTCTATCCTGTGAAGCGCTTTGAGATGTCTAGAAGATGTGAAAAGTGCTACTTGAAATGCAAGGATTATTATTATGTTGTCTGGTATATTCTTCATTGCGTTGGGCATTACAACATGGCATATGTTATTGCTCTCCCAAAACGCATTAACCTTTGAACACACTGTAGCTGTTGTCACCAAACGAAAAGGTGAAGAAGGAAATATGATGATGATAATATTAATCTTTGCATTTGATATAGAGCTCTTTGCCAATTGCACACAGTGGTGTCCCACAAACAGTGACAAAATTTTAACGTTTTTTTGGAGGGATTATTACAACAACAACTTGCATTTATACAGTGCCCTTCACGCGGGGTAGCATCTCGGAGCGCTTGACAGTGGCGGAAGTCTGACCCTTGAGCCAGGGGGAGAGGGAAGGGGGGAGGTGACCATAAACACGAACAAAAAGGAAGGTTTTTAGGTGATTTTTGAAGGTGGGAAGTGATGGGGCAAGGCAGAGGGGTTGAGGGAGAGAGCTCCAGAGTTTAGGGGCGAAGTGGCTGAAGGCACGCCCACCGATGGTGGAGTGGAGGGTACGAGGGACAAACAGGAGGCTGGAGCCAGCCACCCTTCTGTGTAATAATCCCTCCAAAAAAAATTTATGTGAACATGGTAGAAACTTGTTATTGCTTTAACGTGTAAAAAGAAAATGCATAAATATGGTTCCCTCAGTGGATCAAATTCAAGATCCTCGATTCAAATCACTCCATGGCTTGATGCCACCTTACCTCGGTGATCTTGTGTAGTCCCATTAACCTGACCGCTCCCTCCACTCAACTAACACTCACTTGGTTCTTGACCGTTTGTTTTTGGTGTGTGAGCTGAGGCTGTGATAGTTGGCCACAGCTCAAGCTCTCTCTGGCCTCGCTTGGCTTTTACATACAAAATTCTCCGAAGTTCAATGAGCTGCAAGCAGATGTCCCAGTCGAGATCCGGTAACTGAGCCAAGGGGGCGAACCTGAAAGCTTTTGGTCTGTGCAGCTCAGGAACAAGGCATGGGGTGAACTTACCTGCTGAGCC
The DNA here is from genome assembly GCF_018977255.1 of Callorhinchus milii. NCBI lineage: Eukaryota > Metazoa > Chordata > Chondrichthyes > Chimaeriformes > Callorhinchidae > Callorhinchus > Callorhinchus milii. The sequence goes on from NW_024704759.1 coordinate 2,690,053, forward strand.
ATCAAGGGGCCAGTTCAACCTGTTCTTTATGGCACACAAACTGCATGAAAATTGCTGACATTTCAATACAGAGAGCACAGCCTGCTTCACACTCCTCAGGAACGAAATCCAACAATGGAAGTAAAACTAAGTAACTTAGTCAAATTTAACTGCATTTGGTCAATTGGCAGATCGCTTTCCGAGAGCAATAATCCCTCTGATTACTCAGTCAATGACTGTTTGTGGGAAACTGCTGTGCACAATTGGCTTTCAAATCTTTCCCACAAAATACCCAGCCAATTCACATCCCAGTGAAGCCCTTTGAGACACTTTGTAGATGTGATGAGGCGCTCTATCAAATGCGAGGATTGATATTATTATTAACGAATAATAATAGAAGAATAATTATTATTAACTAATAGCTTGCTTTTGATATTGGATTCATTAGTTTGCTCTGGTTATCATGCAGTACCTTACAGTCACCCGCAGGGAGAGCAGAGCGACCTTTTTCAGACTGTTAGTGATGGGTTAATGATGGGATTGCAGTGATGAAAGGGACGAGACATTTACTGGATGCATGTGGCACCCATCTGTCAGTGCTGTTTGCCACGGGAGGTGTGTGTGTGTGTGACCTTGGAAGTGGTGAGGAAAGTGTTCTGAGTGCTGTTGTCTCTTGGCTCTCCTCCTGTTCACTGGTGGTTTCTGTGTTGCTGGGGACATGATGGAAGGAAATGTTCTTTGCTGTGTATTGTGTCTAAAATAGACTCTGGCCATTAGGTCCATATACGGTCACAAATTAATATGCACAGTGCAAGGCGCCCAGTGTGTTTACAGGCGCGAGTCAGATCGTGTCAGTAAACTCAAGAGGCCTTTGGATTGTGTGGTGTGAGTGTGGAGTCACATATAATGAGGGGATTAAGAGATGGATCATGTAGTAATAATAATAATAATCCTTGCATTTGATATAGCGCTTTTCACGTTGGGAGGACGTCCCAAAGCGCTTCACAGAATATACTGCAAAGTGTAGTGACTGTAGATTTTGTGGGCGAAACTCGGCAGCCAATTGCGCACAGCAGCATCCCACAAACAGTCGGGGGATTGAATGACCAAATTATTATTATTATAATAATGAATGTTGCTGCTTTGAGTAACAATAACACTCAAATCCATGTGAAATATCCTGGTCACTGCCATTTGTGGGGGTTATTTCTGAATACCAGATGACAAACTTACTGAACTTTATTCAGTGGGGAGAGTGGGACAGAAACAATTCTCTCCCTCAATCCCTCTGCCTTGCCCTCTTCCTCATTTTTTTTCGCCCACAAGATGTACAGTCAATTCACTTTACAGGATATTCCGTGAAGCGCTTTGAGACGTCTCGAAGACGTGATAAGGCGCTATATCAAATGCAAGGAATATATATAATATATACAGATCACGCTTGGAAGACCTTCCTCTTCAACGGTGCTTACGGTCACCTCCTCTCTCCCCTCAGTTCCCTGGCTCAGAGTCAGGCTCCTCCACTGTTAAGCGCTATGAGATGCTACCCTACGTGAAGGGTGCTGTATCAATACAAGTCATTGTGGTTGTTGGTAGGTGGTTGTTCAACCTGCATGAAAGACGCTGTATAAGTGCACGTTGCCATTGATTCTAAAGTTCTAAACTGGGCAGGAGAAAAAAGCTGTTAGCTTTGTATCTGCCCCAATCAATGAGATTAGGGTAAGGCTTCCCACTCCATATTAATCTATTCCTGGAAGCAAAGCTGCTTCCCTCTTGGCAGCAATAAACTCAGCATTAGTCTCTCATCTTTCAATGCCTTCTCTCTCTCTCCCCCACCTCCTCCCCACCCACCACCTCCTTTTTGGGGGATTTTTTTCAGCTATTGTGTTTTCTGGAAAAAAAACTTCCTCAATTGCTTTGAGTAAACAATGCTATTTCTTAGTTAGTTGGCCAGTGAAACTTTTTCACCAAAAGCTTGCGTGATACTTCGCCTTATCACGTGGTTGAGACGTCTCAAAGCGCTTCACAGAATATAATGTAAAGTGTAGTGACTGTGGGCAAAATGCGGCAATCAGTTGCGCACAGCAATGTCCTACCAACAGCCATGAGTGACCGATTGTACTTCGGGAATTGTTGGCCAGGATGCTGGCCAGAGAAACTCCCTTTCAAACAGCCGTGAAATGAATTGCCAATTGAATTGAATTCTGTCAGGAGATGATTCCTGTAACCATAACAATGGGCTGATATCGCATCGATTGCTCCACATTCAGACGGATGCAAAACCACTTTCCATACGCAACCCACCAGATAATAGGCTTCTCTTTCTTCCGTCTCAGTCTTGCGGGGAGGAGTGAAAGCAAGTCATCGATATAATGAGCTGAATAAATGTGACGCCTTGTAAACAAATTCGCTTCTGGATCTCGAACAAACTCGATTTTTTTATTTTTGGTTTTAGCTGAGCAGTAGAAACGATTTCTTATTTGTTTTGAGTTTCTTTCTCCTGACTTGACCTTGGTTGTATTTCAGATTGCTGGCAGATTTAAAACAGAGGCAAATGGTTCTGTGCCACCTCGCTCCCAGTAGAATCTGTTATTCCTGCTTTTAATCGTTCCAATCCATTGCATTTGATACAGCGCCTGTCATGTCATCTCCAAAGCACTTTTTAGCACTTTATAGGAAAAATGCAAATAATAATAATAATCCTTGCATTTGATATAGCGCCTTGTCACATCATTGAGACATCTCAAAGTGCTTTGCTCAATAAAGTGGAGTGGCTGTGTATTTTGGTGGGCCAAACGCGACTGTAGCAACGGTATTCATAGGAAAAGGCGCAAGCCGTTTTTGCTTAGTGCAAAGTGTCACAAGTGCTGTGAAGTGAATCACTAATTAATCTGGAAGATTGTTGACCAGGATGCCGGGAGAAACTCCCTTCTCTACTTGACCAGCACCATGGCAATATTTAACGTTTCCCCTGAACAGACGGAAGGGATCTCCGAAGGACAGCACCTCTGACAATGCAGTGTTATTTCCCCCATCGCCCTATCCTGCACCGTCAATTTGGATGATGAGCTTGTGGAGGTTCGGACGTACAGCTTGTCGCCCAGCAGCGAGCCAGTGACATTGGGAGTAGGAACGGGCCTGATGGAATGCATTCACCTGACCACATTAGCTGTCTGCCTTGGGCTAATGCAATGCACATGCTGCACGTTGTGTGTTTATGGGCTGCTAACAGCTGTAAAAAGAGCTGAGAGCTCTAAAAAGGGTCAAAAACATTGACTGTCCAGGGCCTTGGGATGTCCTCCTGACGTAAAAGGCGCTATGCAAATGTAACTTTGTTATTGGTGTTGACTACGTTAGGGGCAATGGCTGCATCTTTAATTTCTGTTACATTTGCGTTTGGAGACCTCTTCTCCCCCTCCTCCCTCCCCCCATCCTTCCGGGAGTGGGGCGGGGGAGGGGGAGAAGAGGTCTCCAAAAGCAATATTTTCCCCTAATATAATTTGTGCCCCTTTAATTTCACGAACCGCACTAGGCTCGTCTGTTCTCCTTGTTCTGACCTTGAAGAGCTTGATCTTCAAAGATCTGCGCGTGTTATTTTTCTTTTATATTTTTCAATCCTCTGCAAACACAGGCCAGCAGCAGCTCAGCATTTCGCTTATCGCAGCGTCCGGAAAAGACGAAACACCATTGGAATTCAGGGCATAAAACCCGGCACTTGGAGACAGCACTGGAGAAAATTTCACTTGCCTCCCCCCCTCTGTGTGTGTGTGTGTGCATGTCAAGACTTATTGCTCTTTTGTCCCTCTCTATCCTCCCCACCCTCCTTGGCTCCCAGCTCGGGGGACAATCCAGGATTGTTAAGCGCCTTGTTACATGAAAGGCTCTGTGGAAATGTAGATGTGTATTGTATATACAAGCGCCTCACCCGAACATGCTGTGTGTGAGATACTGCAGTCAGACTGAGAGGCGGCAATGCCACTGTGCTTATTTTAGCATGTGGTTTTTCTTTGTTCCTAAAATTGACAGCAATTTGACTAAGGTGCTATCGTGTTTACTCCACCCCACTGCCTGCACCAGACAGAATTATGAACATTTCTCATAAACCATTTTTGCGTGTTTGTTTGTGTGTGTGTGTGTGTGTGTATGTGTGATGTGCATCTTAAACATCTTCTGCAAATTATGTCTGTTGCCTGGTATGCAACATTTAGTTCAGGCTCTTTGACAGTGGACACATCTTGCAAACTTGTAAAAAGTGCAAGGGAATCTAGAAATAAGTTCTCACTTTTTTGACGTTGGTTATTGAACCCGCTTTGCATGGATGCCTTATGGTTGTTTTCTGGGGGATGGTTCATTGCGAGGCCTTTTATTGGGAGGGGGGTTGGAATATTAGCGTCTGCTATTAGTAGTCCTTTCAAATTATGTCCAAAATGTATTAAGTGTCAGCAACAAGGAGGGAGGAGGGGGAGAAGAGGTCTCCAAATGCAAATGTAACAGAAATTAAAGATTGTGTTTTATACAGAGCTCTTCATGAAGGGCAGCTTCTCGAAGGACTCGGCAACAAGTTCCTTTCCATATGTGTGTGGGCCTGGCTCAGTCGTTCACGCTCTCGCCTTGTGGGTTCAAGCCCCCACATCAAAACTTTGAAACCAAATAGTCTCGTCTGAGACTCCAGTGCAATGCTGGGGATGCTCTGCATTGTCTGAGGTGCCATCCTCGGGACAAGACGTACGTTAAACCAATGTCCTGTCTACCAGTTGGGTTTGGATGTTGGGATTTAGATAAGTTTCAAGCGTAGGAAAATAAAATATTCCAAGCGGCTGACATTTCACCCACAAAATATGCAGTAAATTCACATTACAGTATATATTGTGTCTCTTAAGGCGCTATATCAATTGTAAGGGTTATTATTATTATTATTTAACCTAGTATATGGTGAATCATATTCCACTATTGCTTTGGGCTTTTACCGAGTCTTTCATTTTAAACTTCTGACCCTGTCAATTTAACACTTATCATCCCCCCCATCACCCCCTCCTTCCGTCAACTGTTGCTAGTGACTACGAAGCTATGCTGCCAGCTGCCTTGCTCAGTTGCATCCGATGAAGAGTGAGAATTTTACACATTGAACACGACCTATTGACTATTGTGCTGCAGACTGGAAATCCTTACAGCACGAGAGAGAGGGGGGTGGTGGGGAGAGAGAGGAGAGAGCTACATGCCAGAAAAGAGCTGGTGGGAATCCATCCCTGGATGACTTTGCATGGCACTGTCATATGGAGTAAAGCAGTGTGTCCTTCTATCTGGCTTGCAAATGGTTTCTCTGCCTATGACGTTCTGGGTACATTTACATTGCAGAAACCAAGATTGACACTTGATAAAAATTGAACGGATGGCTTTAAGCATGGCGGGCAGGCGGAGGGGGGTGGTGGGAGGGAGGGAAGTCTTGCTTATATAATATAATAATCCTTGCATTTGACATAGCACCTTATCACGTCATTGGAAATAATTGGGCATCTTCTGAACCAGGGCGAGCGGTGCTGAAAACATTGTCCGGCGAGAGACTTTTTAAAAATCTTTATTTGGACCCCCAGACAGATTTGCTCACTCAAAGAGCGTTAAAGTTCTCCCTCGGGAACCACACTGCCATGCGAAATGACAGAATAAAACCACGCAGGAGTAAGGAATAATGTGCAGCTTTGACTGCAATGCGAGCGGTTTGATCAGAGCTGATAGCAAGCCACTGTAAAATCAGGCTGGGAGTACTGTATACAGCAGCTCATTTACTCTCTGAGTGGTTTAATTGGTTAACATGTTGCCTTGGTTCCTTCTGCCCTAATTTAATTGTTTCTAGAGCTTGTGTGTTTTTTTGTGGGGGAGGGTTAAAAAAAATATATTTTTTACCTGTTCTCAAGTTCTTAAAAAAAAGGCTTTCACTTATTTGAGAACAATAATGATTTGGTCACTTGATCCATGACTGCTTATTGGGACACTGATATGCGCAATTGGCTGCCACGTTTCGCCCCCAAAATCATCCACTTTACAGTATATTCTGTGAAGCACTTTGGGACGTCTCAACGACGCTATGTCAAACACAAAGATTATTATTTGTAGTGAAAGGAATCAGACAGGCCTGTGTGTGTTGTATCAGTTGTTATTGGTTAAAACCGAAAATTAGAAGCCTTATTTATTTTTACACAATCTGTTAAGTGCACTAGCAATAATTCTCAGGTGGAGTTAGGAGGGAGGGTAGGCAGGGAGGGGGACTGTCCCAGCATTTGTCATGTAAGATTCCCCCCAACCCACACACACACACACACAGTTTCACTTGCTGTAAATTGGGGTCTTCCCTTTCACATGATGTGGTGGCATTAAGCTTCTTTGTAAAGCTTTTAATTGTTCGGCCACAAAGTATACAGCCACTACACTTATTATAATAATAATATACTTCACAGTATATTCTGTGAAGCACTTCGAGATATCTCGACAACATGATAAAGCGCTATATCCAACAGCAAGGATTATTAGTAGTCGCATTATTATTAAAGCTTCAAGGAAATGAATTAATCATAATAAGAATCCTCGCATTTCACATCAGGAGAACGTTTCAAAGCGCATCACGGGATACACTGCAAAGTGCAGTGACTATGTATTTTGTGTTTGAACACAGGAAGAGAGATCCGGGAGAACAACTCTTTTCTAAGAAATAAGCGGCCACTAAATACTTTTAAAGAGGACTTCTGTTTTCTTTCAACAGCAAATGAGATAGATTTCTTTTAGGAAATAATACCTCTGGATACAGTGTATAGTTTGGGGCATGACCTGTGCATGCGACTGCCAAGATGGTGGAAGGCCAACTGGATGGACTTTGGTCTACTTTCATCCAACGATTCTGATATCCTTCTGTTCCCAACTAGGTACCTCAGAGCAATGTATCTCGGGATTCAAAGCCGGTGGCACCAAGATCACGAAAGGCGTCACTTCTACTGGCGAATGATGTTTGAGAGCGCCGACATCAACATGTTACGCCTCCTGGAAACCTTTCTTAAAAATGCACCACAACTTGTCCTGCAGCTCAGTATCATGGTGCAGAGGAACCAAATCGAAACGCTACAAGGTAAGGTCTGATAATCCCAATTTATTCATATGTATCATTTTTTGGGGGTCTGACGGGTGTCTGACATGCGCAGAAACCCATCACCGTTGCTTAAGAGTACCCAAACCCGGCTGAGATTTCCATACATCCCACCTACACGTGGATATTCCCGAGATAAATTGTTGGAATGGAATGTGCACTCTCTCCCTGGAGAGAGTGCACATTCCTAACCTAACCCTAACCCATGCATCCTACTTAGCTAATTCTGGAGAGTATTAGGCACAGTTTGGCGAGAGCCAAGGATTGGGGGGAGCCCAGAGTGTGCGTTGGGGTAACTGCTGGAGTCTAACCAGCTAAAACCGCGTGTCTTGCCATTTGATATAGCTGTCTGGCAAGCTTTCCCGCTGCTTGTCCAGCTGGGACCACCCTACCCGTTAGGGGTTTGGTAGTTCCAATGCAGCAGAAAGGCATGTAAACACTTTTTCCTCTTGATTTTTAACTTGTTTTTGCGCAGATTATGGACTTAAAAGAGGCAGCGGCTAGCCTTGAGGAGGAGGGGGAGCCAGCGGGAAAGAGATGTAGATTCGCTGCGCTTATGTCACTCTGCAATTTCTATTAGGGAACAAAGTCATATCGCAGGCTTTGAGTTTAATGCAAAAAAAATCCCCATGCACAGGATGAAGAGGAAGAGTGGATTCAGCTTTACACACCATTACTTAAAAGAAACTGAGATAACGCTCCAAGTTATTAATATGTATCACTGGAAGTTTAGCCTTTTTAAGTACAGAAGCCATGTGTGAAATTTCAATGCAACTTCGAGCAAAGAGTGATGGTACACACATACAATGAGGCATTAAAATAAAATTAAAAAACTGCGCAGATGGAGGTAAACGTTTCCAGCATTGGTTTGATCTGGTTTATTATTTTCCTTTGCTGTTAATTTGTAAAAACAAATGCGATTCATTCAGGGTTGTTTTAATGCATTGAATCAACAACAACTTGCATTTATATAGCGACTTTCTCATGGGGTAGCGTCCCAGAGCGCTTAAGAGCGATTGAAATGGCAAAGCATCCTAAGGCTTATTTGGACTCATCTTTCCAGGATACCAATCCTCTGTCTTCTCATTGCAACATCGAGTTGTTTCTGGAGGGTCAACCCAGCAGTGTCCTGCTTCCCTTGTTGTATAATCCTTGCATTTGATAAAACATCTTATCACTTTGTCGAGACGTCTCAAAGCGCTTCACAGAATATATTGTAAAGTGACTTGACTCTGTATTTTGTGAGCGAAATGCAGCCGCCAATTGGACACAGCAGTGTCTCACAAACAGTCGTGGATTGAGTGACTCTAATTTTTTTTGAGGGATTATTACCCATCGATCCGCCAATCGACTAACAACCAGGTGCCCATTTACTGCTAGGTAAATGGAGTAAGGAAACTTGCTTAAGGTTTCGCCCTTCCTGTTTTTTGACGATCGCCCTAATATCCTGTTTTGTCCACAAAATACAGTCAATTTCCTTTACAGTATATTCTGTGAAGAGATCTGATGAGTCTCAATGACGTGATAAGACACTATATCAAATGCAAGGGCTATTATTATTATTAATGAATGGTTGGCATTGATCACGTTAACGGGAAGCATTTTAATTATACCCAGTGTAATTTTTGATGTTTACTTGCTATTAACATCAATGAATATTGTGCATCCCTCTAACCCCTTCTACAGATGAACCAATTAATAGGGTGCAGTGGAAAGCCTCTGTCACACACATAATTATATGCACCAGTCCTTTGATGGACAGTTTGGAATTAGAGAACCAAGAACTATAATTAACAAGTACATTCTGCTACTGGGCTCAATAATTAATCGTTTTTTAATCAAAGAGCTACCAATATACCCCGAACTGCAACAAACACAGCAGAACGCACAAGTTGTTTTAAGAGTCTTCACTTGCGTGACATTAAAACAAAAAAGATTTTAGACACTCAATCCATAACTGTTTGTGGGACACTGCTGTGCACAATTGGTTGCCACGTTTTGCCCACAAAATACAGTCAATCCACTTTGACTGTGCATTTAAATTGAACAGTAATTTAATGATTATAATTTGACCTCACCATATATTCTGAGAAGTGCTTTGAGGCAGCCAATTGTGTACAAGTGTGTCACACAAACGGTTTGTGGGTTGAGTGACCAAAAAATATATTTTTTGTGTTGAGGGATTATTACCCCCAAAAAAAATGATCCACCAATCGACTAACAACCAACTTTCTACTTAGTAATAACTATCCTTGCATTTGATACAGCGCCTTATCACATCTTCGAGACATCTCAAAGCGCTTCACAGAATATACTGTAAGTGAATTGACCGTATATTTTGTGGGCAAAACGCGGCAGCCAACTGTGCTCAGAAGAGTCCCACAAACAGTCGTGGATTGAGTTACCAAATTATCTTTATTTTGAAGGAATTATTACCTGGGTTCCTACTCATTGCTAGGTAAGCAGAGGCGTGTGGAGTAAAGAAACTTGCTCAAGGTTTTGCCCTGCCGGGATCTGAACCCAAATCCTCTCGCTTGCAAGGCGAGTGCTCTAACCACTGAGCTACAGGACTCCTATGAAGTAGTGTTACTAACAGTACGTTGAAAGATCATGAGAAGCAAGGAGATGCTGCCCAACAAATATACCATGGCGGGTTTGAAGAAAATAACTTACCTTAACTAATTTTATTCTTCCCTGAGGCCGTGTTGTGTTTTTAGGGCCTCAAATTCTGCTTGTTAAATATTAGTTTTTTCGATAATTTTTTCAGCCCCAGTGATCTTTAGAAGCTGGATGTTTAGATGTTTTCTATATTCAGTATACGAGTAACGCGTGTTTATTTGAAACTGTTCAAATAAAAGGAAATCAAAGGAATAATTTTCAGGCAGGAAAACAAACCCCTGGAAGGATGTTACATTTAATGATGATAACTTGCATTCATAACAGCAATATCAAAATGCTTTGCAAAATATAATTGATTAGGATTGAATGTGAATGTTGGTTATGTAGGAAAATCGAATCACATTATATTTCATCATAATAATAATAATAACCCTTGCATTTGATTTAGCGCCTTTCAAGTCATAAAGACGTGTAGAAGCATCTCACAAGATTCACTGTAAATGTGGTGGCTGTGTATTGTGTAGGTGAAGGAGTCAGGCAATTTGCGCACAGTGACGTCCCACATAATTACTAGTTATCCCTCCCCCCCCCCCCCCGACCAGCACCAATGCAGTTAATGTAAAATACGGCAACAGTGTATTTTGTAGCGGATTACGGCATCCAATTTGCGTACAGTGACGTCCCACCTCATTACTTAATTACTAATCCTGCCCCCGTGCAACCCCGCCCTCCACCCTGCCCCCCCCCACCACCACCACCACCCATTGTAGCACAGGTTGCAGTCTGTCCCCTTCGCAGGTCATTATTGCGGATGACGCAAACTGCATTATGCAGATTGCTTGCTGCCCAATTTCAACCTGATCGCCCTCGCAAAGAAACGTCCTCGCGGAGAAACCACCGAACGAGCGCAGGCCTGAGATCAGAGTCTGCTCTCTCATGGTCACCAAATGTCACTTTAGTGCTCGAGGCTCCAGCCAGTCAGCGAAATTGAAAGGTCTCGCTGATCAGATAGCAAGGGTAGGAAACCAGAAGACTCCTTTCAGCGAGGCCGATGTGTTTCTCTAAGAGGCAAATTCTGGTGGGAGTTCGCGTCTCGGGGTGTGTGATTTTTACGCTTTGTGAATTAAGCGTTTGGGCTATAAGTTATTATAATAATAATAATAATCCTTGCGTTTGATATAATGCCTTATCACATCGTTGAGACGTCTCAAAGCGCTTCACAGAATATATTGCAAAGCGGATTGACCCTGTATTTGTGGGTGAAACACGGGCAGCTAATTGCACGCAGCAATGTCTCACAATTCAGTGACCAAATTATTTTGTTTGGAGGGAAACTTGCCTAAGGTTTTGGATCAATTGCCCTGTTGGTTTTGTGCAGTGCAGTGCTGGACAGTGCGCTTTACCCACTAGAGGGAGCCCATTCTTATCGTTTGGCTGGAAATTTATTTGGATAAATGTAAATTTACAAATCCCAGCCAAACTGAAAATCTCCAAATCTCCCCCCGTCCCCCGAGGATAAGCGAGATACAGTTCTGTGGTCACACATCCAATTATTATAGCTCTACAGTCTCTGATCACTCTCCTGTAGCCAAAGCAGATAGGATAGGACTTCACATAGGATCAAAGCTGCAGAGGACCCAGTTATGTGAGTGACTTCTGTCACACATATATGTAGATAAATACAAAAAAGCCGCAGCATCTTAAGCTCGCTGGGGTTGAAAAAAAAGCTCTGGATTGTTAGCATATCTATGTCGCCTTTCCTTTGTAAAGCACTAATTTTAACCCATTGAGAACTGAGGGTGCGGATCCCTGACTGTCCGACGCTTTGGGACATCCTCCCGACACGAAGGGCGCTACACAAATATAACTTGTTGTCGTTGTTGATTGCTCTGTGTGGTTTGGTCCAGGGCTATCAGCGGGAGCCTCTCTGCTGTCTCTGGCCTGGATGATCGCGTCCTACCAGAAGATCCTGCGGGATTCCAGGGATGACGAGATGCCCATGTCCTACAAGGCTGCCGTCGTCCAGACCCTCTGGCATCTGTTCACCATCGGCGCCCGGGTTGTCGCCTTCTCCCTCTTTGCCTCGGTTTTCCAGCTGTACTTCGGGATCTTTATCGTCACTCACTGGTGCATTATGACCTTCTGGATAATCCACGGAGAAACGGACTTCTGCATGTCCAAGTGGGAGGAGATCATTTATAACATGGTGGTGGGAATCATCTACATTTTCTGTTGGTTCAACGTGAAGGAAGGAAGGACTCGCTGCCGGATGTCCATCTATTACTTGATAACAATCTGCGAAAATACCACCTTGACTGTACTTTGGTACTTGTACAGAGACTCCCGTATAACAGATTTCTACGCCTTAATCATCGTCTGTGTGGTGTTCAGCAGTTTTGCCCTGGGAATGTTCTTCATGTTTATATATTACGGTGCATTGCATCCCAACGGCCCCATGTTTGGGTCCCAAGGAGGATGCATTGATGGTGGAGAGCAAGAGGCCGTCACGCACCTGCCTGCGGAGGTTGTAACCACTGCCCCTCGGGGATTGACCCAGTGTCGGACTACAGCTGTGGAGCTGATGCCTGGGGATCGGGACAGTTGCTTGGCTGTGTTTCAGGTCAGGCCCAATGTGACCCCAACGCCAGTGTTGCGCACACTGCGGACAGAAGGGCCGGTCATCAGGATAGACCTGCCCAGGAAGAGGTACCCTGCTTGGGACGCACACTTCATCGACAGGCGCCTACGCAAGTCCATCCTGGCTTTGGAGTACACTTCGACCGCCACACCCCGGCTCCAGTACAGGAACATCAGCTTCTCTCAGGAGGTGCTGGAATATGAAACCACCGTGTAGGCGCGTGCAAAGCAACCCTCAAAGCACGGAGTACACTCGACCCTTCGCAATGGGGAGGTGAGGGGAAGCGGCGGAGGGAGAGAGGGTAGGGCGGTGAGGTGTTCAAGCCCACCCTGAGTGATGGTGCACAGTGGGGGAGTGGTGGTGGGGGGGGTGGGGGGTCTCACAACACTGGCCCCTCGATGCGTCAGGACTGTGTGCAGAAGAAGACGGCTCGCAGCCGAAGACGCGTCTCAGCATAAGGAGTTGTGCCGCAGTGTTGACAATGACGCTCCCAGTTCTGGTAGAGAAGGACGGTCAGTTTTTGTTCTGCTCTTGTTTCATAGAATCATAGAATTGTACAGCGCAGAAGGAGGCCAGTCGGCCCAACGTGTCGGTGCTAGCTCTTTGAAAAGAGTTTCTCACCTGTTTTAATGGTTATCCTGTACACAGAAGGTGGTTAACAACAAAATTGGGACCGGGTGCACAAGATTTGACTTTGCTACCAACCAAGGGTACGTGTGGTTAGGACGCAATCGCTCACCCTTTCCAGGCCATTGGTTATCGCCATGGGTTTAAATACCGAACAACCAAACTTTAGGGTTTTTTTTCTGGATGATTTGCGAAAGTAAACATTTAAAAAAAAAAAGCAACCACGAGCGCGTGTTTGTTTGCACGCGATGGGGGAAAGAAATCTTGCAAATTATTTGCCAAACACAATGACCAAACTTGGGGGTGAAAGCAACCGGGGGTGGGGGATGAGGGGTGGGGGAGAGGAAGTGGGGGCAGGAGGCAGTGATTGTTCTGCAACACTTGGGTAAGGGGTATTATCTGATCTCTGAATGTCTACAAATGCCTGGAGATGTGTCCTTGGCATGCCATGTGCTTTGTCCTCAACTGTGACTGATGACGCAGTCATTTTGACTGACAATGGAAGAGATTTGCAATTGATTTGGTTACGATTCCCACCCATGTCTCCAGCCTGATTTATCATGATCTGCCATCTTTCCTTCCAAAGTGGGTGGGTGGGGGGTAGGGAGGGGAGGGGTAATTGGAGCATTGCCGGGGAAAAATCCCTATACTTAAAGATACGACAATTTGAATTTATAAAGCGCCTTTCACGTCGGGAGGACGTCTCAAAGCGCTGGGCAGTCAAGGGTTTGCACCCGAGCTGGGGGTTGGAATCGAGAGGGGTGTTGGGGGAAAGCAAAGTGGGTGGGAGGATGACCACAAAATAGAGGAGCAAAACATCATGAGGTTTCCTGACATTTATCGAAACAGTTGCTAATCATTTCCTTCCAAAATAACAATACAAAATTACATTTGTATAACGCCTTTCACGTCGGGAGGACGTCTCAAGGCCCTAAAATCTTAACATGATCTTAACACTTTTCCACTAACACCACTGCCCCAGTGTAATCTCAGGAACATCTTAAATAATGTCAAAATTGTACAAAAATTAACCGAAGGGTTTCGTGCTGTTGCTTAACGCAGAGTTCTACAAAATCATTTTGCTCATTTGTTTGAATTGATGGTTGAGGGGCAGCGCAGGGTGCGATTCAAGTTCTAAGGCACTTAGAGATGTCCGCAAAAGAAATTGAGATATTTTCTCTCCTTTACTTCCCCACCCCCAACCACCCCCCCATAAAAAATCTTCAATATATGCAAAATATTATGCATTGTTTTTACTGGGTGTCAAATGGACTCTTTTTTAAATACAGTATATATAAATCTCTTCCGTTAAGGTTGTAAGAATAAATGTGTTGTCCTGCAGCTTTGAAAGATGTGTGTGTGTGTGTGTGTTATCAGTCTCCTTCATTGATCCATTTACCTCTCCCGTTTCATACCCTGAACCAGCAAATTCCCTTCCGGAAATGTCGGTACCAACATCTGCGGGCCAGTCTGTGAGCATGCCTACTACTCTCTCCATAGGAACAGGAGTAGATCATTCAGCCCCTCGAGCCTGTTCCGCCATTCTATAAGATCACGGCTAATCTTATAGAATGGCGGAACAGCACCAGCTACAGTGGAGTCCTGTAGCTCAGTGGTTAGAGCACTCGCTTTGCAAGCGAGAGACCTGAGTTCAATTCCAGGCAGAGGGCGAAACCTTGGGCAAGTTTCCTTACTCCACACAGAGCCTCATAATAATCCCTCCAAAACCAAAAACAATAATAAATTGGTCATTTTCAATCTACGACTGTTTGTGGGACATTGCTGTGCGCAATTGGCTGCCGCGTTCGCCCACAAATATACAGTCAATTCACTTTACAGTATATTCTGTGAAGTGCTTTGGGACGTCCTCCCGACGTGAAAAGCGCTATATCAAATGCAAGGATTATTATTATTATAACCTGTACCTCAACTCCAATTACCCGCCTTTTCCCCTTCCCCTTGATTCTGAACACTTCAAGCCACTCGGCCCTTGATTGAAAGGGCCTCCAGTGTTAGTGGCAGGGATTGTCAGCGTAGCCTGGTTGAATTCTTTGGGATGCATTCAAGACCAATAGAACAAGGGGAGGAAGGGTGGCTGAGGCCAGAAAACTTGGGACTCATGGGGCAAAGGCAGGGCAGGTATTCTGGAATGATGACATCAAAGGGCTTTCTTCATCCAAATCAACTTTCTAATCTGTAACGAAAAAGCGGGAACAGTAGGATATATAGTGTTTAGATGCGGTGCCAATGCAGGACTGTTACCTTTGGAACATATTATTACCCCCAGAAAGCGATCCTTCAATTGGTTAACAACCGGGTTCCTACTTACTGCTAGGTAAACAGAGGCGTGTGGGTGGAGTAAGGAAACTTGCCTAAGGTTTCGCCCTGACCTGCCCGGGAATTGAACCCGGGTCCTCTCACTTGCAGGACTCCCAAATGCAAATGTCAGGTTATTCTGTTCATAGCTGTATTTTTCTTTTGCAGTGATCGATTTTCGGTGTTGCTCGAATTCTACTTCTGTGCATTGGTATTATATTGATTAATTCAATTAATTCATTCATTCATTCACAGAGTCTCTCATAAACCGCAACATTTAAATCTTTGGAACAATCAGAGTTTGACTCAAATTAACTTGCTAAAAGGAGGAGGAAGAGAGATAAATTTTACGGCCAAAGCAAATTGCATTCATTATCATAAGGTGGACTGAATATTGTCAGGGGCTTCCTAGTTTGCAGGTTATAGGTTTATTGGCAATTAGCAATCCTGCTAAGGTCATTCCACGAAGGTAGCAGGAATAGAATTGATATCAAAGCAAGTAGTGGGCTGTAGGTGTACTCCCCCAGCAGTCTATATGGTGCTTATTTGGGGGAATTAGAAATGAAATTATTAGCCATCAGTTTCTGATTGGCATCGCATTTTTCTACCCTTTTATTCCCGAAGAGCCAGTCTAAACGAAGCTTGCAATGGAAACCTAGGCTGGTGTCAGCTAGCAGTAATAAGCCTGGCTGCTTTCGGTTGTGGGCAGGATTACAGCAGCTTCACAGAACACGTGGGGCGGTGATTGTATTCGGTTACATAACCACGGAAGTTGCAGAGAGGGATCCTTTTTGAATTTCCAGTTGTTTGCATTAATTCTGCGCTGTAGTTTGAGTGTGTGTGTGTGTGTCTCTCTGTGTGTCTGTGTGCGTTTAAGTAGACGAAATTAGCAAAAAGGCTAAGAAATTAGCGAATCATTCATAAAATGCTACACTTTTTGTGACTAACATATTGAAAGGGGAGGAGTGCCATGCAATCACTCGTTTTATCTTCGTGGTGTAAGCAAGTGTCTGTATTTTTTAAGAGAAATATCTACCTCAGTCATTATTTATTGTACATATATTTCTCTCTCTTTGAAGTTTGATTAAAGTGGAATAGCTTGTATGATTGATGTAGTGAAGGGCAGGACAATTTTTTTCCCCCCTCTTCTGGATTTGAGTCTTTTTGCCTTGATTTTCTTCCAAGTGCTATTTGGAGTGACATTAATAATATAGTCAATATATTCAATATATTCAGTGCAGCGTCGTTTATGTCAGGAGGACATCTCAAAGCACTTCACGTTGATATATGTGTGGGTATGTGTATGTATATATATGTATATATACATACACACACACATATATATATATATATATGGCAAAGTGGAGTGCCTGAGTTTTGTGGGGTCAACACAGCAGCCAATTTTGCTCACAGCAATCAGAATGAAAACAAAAACCTGCTTTATATTCAACTGACATAACAGTGCAGCAAAATAATAACAATAAGCCTTGCATTTATTAGTATTATTTATTTTTATTTATGTCTTGTGTATATTTGAAGGAAGAGCAAATCTCCCTCACTGCTTAAATGCTGGTTCGATTTGAACCCTGCCACAAGGACATTTTTTTTTGGTCAATTATTAATACTGTGGAAGAGAAATTCGAGTAAATAGCGCAGATAGCATAGAATGAATATGCTCCGATTTTATCCCTTCTCTTTACAAACCACAAATTAGTTATTACAGGCCGCCACAGAGCCGAAACATCCAAACGTTAACATTTTAAGTGCAATTAAAGCAAAAGTCCAATGCCTAATTTGCGTAGACTCCATTTTAAAAAAATACATATTTTTATTTGCTTTCAGATGTTTTGTAGCCTTGACACTGCCAAGTGTACAACGGAGAAAGAGAAAAAAGATAGATTTTTTTCAAATGGTTTACATTGTGCACATATGTATAATACAGATTTTTCTGCTAGTTTCTGATTTATGTTTTCTGTGCCTTTCTATCATTCATTTCATATTTTGAAGTAAGTTTTGTGTCCCTTTAAGGGACTGGTCAGTGCCATCAGTTATTCAACAACAACTTGCATTTACATAGTGCTCTTTCACGGTGCGCTTAACAGTGGCAGAGCCTGATGCCAAGCCAGGGCGAGGGAGGAGGTGACCGTAAGCACGGTCGAAGAGATTCCCTTTGCTTTCCTCTTTTTGGGGGGTTAACCGACAAGTGCAGCAATCCACCACCATACCTAAAAGGAGTATCCAAACCAGACTAACAGCGAGTCTCCTTCACTGATCACCAGCTACAGTACCAGCCTTAAGTCTGTGCTCTTCTTGGGTTGACCACTAATTGATGATCAAGGACAGCCTGGCTTGGTTCTCTCATTGGTGAACACACCCTATTCACTGGGCACAATGATGCCATATAGACAGACCGTCAACAGGCGTTTTATCAAAACCAACCAGGACAGGACCAGTTTTCCCTTTGTGATGCTGATGCCCCTGACGTACGTACCCACGGCTGGTAACAATGACCGTAATAACAGCGATGATAGCAAATGTGGGGAATTTGGCAAAAGTGGTTCAATTCCATCTTCCAAACTAGACGTTGGGAGCTTGAAGATACAAAAAAGAAACTGGAAGGTGGGGGAAGGCGGTGAGAAATTTCAGCAAATTTTCCATACTCCGAATCGTTCACCAATCAGGTTAATAACACACATTTGCTGACCAGGGAGGGTGATAAAACAAACATATAACAAATCAACGGAGGGTATTTGCTACTTGTCCATTTGCAATGGCAACGCTGCTGTACGTCTGTCTCCAACTTGCGTGCGTGTCTGTGTGTTGGTCTTGCGTGTGCGGGTCTGTGTGTGTAAACAAAAAATCTCATACGCTCCCTAACGTGCGTGTTCGTTTTTGTCCCATGAATATTACATAAAAGTGCTCGTTCATTTCAGTCCCATAGCATTCACTCATTCTCCCTCCCCCTTTCCCCACCCCAACCCCCCATTATGAAATGCCAATGGCAATCCAAGTTTTGCCCATTGCCGTTTCCTTTATGTACTGTCTATGAACGGTTTTGTGTGTGTGTGTGTGTGAGAGAGAGAGTGAGTCTGTGCGATTGAGGATGCATCCAATATCTTTGCTGGGTCTTTCAGCACAACTCCACAGCTGCTGATGGACTGCGTGTGATGATTACGTATTACCGCTTTACTTAGTGGAAATAAACTGTGAGGTAAAAAAAAATTGTGTCATGTAATAAGGTTTGTGCTACCTGTGTGTGTTCAGTGTTATTTAGCACACAAATGACTGAATGAACCAGGGCATTTATTCCAGGAGAAAAAAAAAGTAGTTCTACACGTGGAGGGAACAGAGTCTGTTGACCTCATTGCAATGTTACTCTTTTGTTATTTTAAAAAAAACTGTCAAAAATAATCAAAAAACCGACTGGTAGTGGGTGCTAAAAGGAAAGATTGCTATTTGATGGCTGTTGAATTTTGAACCAACTTTTTAAGCGCTTCTTTCTGTGATTTCCTGTAATCTCAGCTGGCAAACAATGAATTTTTTTTGTTTTGAAATAATAAAGAGGAAAGGGGAACAAAAACAGGATTGGGAAGTCTGTTTCTCCATGTATATAGATTATTGGTGCCACCTTGTAATATTATGGGTCTTTTTCTCTCTTTGGAAGAATTTCAGAATAGTAATTGCGAGCTTGAAACTTTGTATACTGTATCACAAACTTTTTTGTACCTTTTTATTTTGCTGCGACACACGAGGGGAGGAAAAAAAACAACCAAATCCATTGAAATAAACTATGCCATAACCATTCTTTTGGTCCTTTAACGCTTGTGGGTTTTTTTTCCTTCAAAATGTTCTGTTAACATGAAGGCAGCAATATGAGAGAGAGAGGGAGGGAGAGAGAGAGAGGGAGAGGGAGAGAGAGAATACAAGCGAATGCAGATTCAGGATTGTAAAGGGACAATTTCAGAGCAGACACCGGGATTACTCAGATAATAATAATAGTCCTTGCATTTGATATAGTGCCTTATCACGTCGTTGAGACGTCTCAAAGCGCTTCACAGAATATATAGTGTAAAGTGGATGGATTCTATATTTTTTGGGCAAATTGCACACAGCAGTGTCCCACAAACAGTCAGGGATTGAGTGACCAAATTATTATTATACAAGGGATTATTACGTCCGGAAAGCGATCCACCAATTGACTTAACAACTGGGTTCTTATTTGCTGCTAGCTAAACAGAGATGTGTGGAGTAAGGAAACTTGCTTCTGGTTTTGCCCTGCCCGACTCGAACCCGGGTCCTCTCGCTTGCGAGGCGAGTGCTCTAACCAATACACTGCGGGACTCTAGCTGGGAATTAACGACTGGAACAGGGTTATCAGGAAGTGTGGTTCAGACCAGGAAGTTGGGACTTGTTTAAAAAGCGGCTCAATTGTTGCGATGCGGGGAAAGGTAGGGTGGGTGTTCTGTAGGGATGAGATCAAAGAGCTTTCTTCATCTGAAACAATCTTGTTTCTTGTTGTTTCTACGTTGCTTGTACGATTTATTCAGGCCCAAACTCTTTATCCTGAGATTTGTAAAAATAAACTGATTTATAATGAGATACCAACTCTGGGGTGAAAATATTGTCTTTTTTTAAAAAAGACTTATCTGATAATGCAGACAGGATAGAGCTAAGCTTGTAAGGCTTTTAATGGGCTCTTGCATGTTGCTATCAGCCCCAGGAGGAAGAACTGTTAAAAGTTTGCATCGGAACTTACTTGGTGGAGTTTCCTGCAAGAAAAAAGGGCCAGACTCTCTCTCTCTCTCTGTCTCTGTCTCTTGCACACACAAAACACACACATACATATCACACGTACACTGTAACACGCTCTCACTCGCGCATAACACACGCTCAAACACACAAGGAGCTCGGAACAACTGCGGAAACATGGATGAAGACGTGAAGAAAGGGAGAAAGGTGAACATTTTGATGAATTATTTGATGTGATGTGAACCGTACACAGATTTGAAATGCACACAAACAAGTCGTGACCTCAAACTTTGTTTTAAAGTCATTTCCCCCCCACTCCACCCACCCACCCCCGTGGGCCGAGAGAGACAATTTGGAGGTAAATAAGCGGGACACAATTTCCTTTTTGGGGGGGAGAGGGCGGTAGGGTTTTGTATTCAACATTCAGTGAAGAATAGAGGGAGGAATTTTGATGTTTACAGCCTTATTTTCACAAATGTTTACGGAAAACCTTTTTAACTGGGAGGGAGAAGGAGTAGGAAACTAGGAATTAAGGGATCTTTCTGTCAATCGCATAATTTTTGTTCACAGTGATGTGCACAGATTTATCGAAGTGGTTTGATTTTTTTTCTTTGTATAATTTGTCAAGTGTGGGGGTGGGGGGAGCTGTTGGCTCAAACAATCTCTGTAGCAGATTTTGCTTTGATAAGATAGATAAGAGGGGAGAGAGACTTGTTTCTCTGTTAGGGGAATCCAGAACAGAAATGACCAAATCTTAGGCAAACCAGTTTTGGGGAGAAAATCGGAAACCAAATCACTTTCGTGCACAAAGGGTTGCAGAAATGTTCAATTTGATATCTCTTCTCCCCCGCCCCCACCCCACACCCACCCCCTTCACCATCAAAATAGGTTGTAGATCAATCAAAATATTTAAGAGGGAGACAGATAAATGTTTGGTAGGCGGGGCATCGAGGGAGATGGTGTGAAAAGACAGGCAAATGGGATTAAGTTGCAGATCAACCGTGATCTGATAAAATGGTGAAGCAAACTCAAAGGGCTGAATGTTCTCCTCCTGTTCTTGAAGTACTTGCTTCTCACCGTTTAAAAAAAAAAGCCTTCGTTCATTGCGACAGTGATTTGTTGCAGCGATAACGGGCGAGCACGCCACATGCATCATCTCTGATTTGTTCTCTTGTTGGAAATGTGCGTCGCTGGAGGTTTGCTTTGCTTTTTTGTACCACTTTGCTACTTTCAAGTGCTTGGGGACGCCCTCCCGACGTGAAAGCCGCTGCGTAAGTGTAAACTGCGTTGTATTGCGCGGCCTTGCTCCTCTACCTCTGCGACCTCCTAAACCCCTCCTGACCTGTCCGTTCCTTCCGCTCAGCGGGCTCCGGCCTGCTTCCCATCCCCACACCCACCCACCCCACCATTGGCGGGTGAGCCTTCAGCCTCACTGCCCCCACCCTCTGAAACTCCATCCCACAGTCCCTCTGCCTCACTCCCCCCCTCCCTTGCCTCCTTCAAGACCATCTCAAGACCCTCCTCTTCGACCGTGCCTTCGGTCACCATCCCACCCCTACCCTCCCCACCCTCCACCCCTCTTGATCCCAACCACTCACTCTGGTGCGGATCCCTGACTCTCCAGCGCCTTGGGATGTCCTCCTGAGGATTATTATCATTTTTATCATTAAATTACTTGCCCTGTTTTGTGAAGGCTAACTTACAAAGAATTATTTTTTTTCGAAAAAGTTGAAAATTGCTCTTGTTTCTCAGGGCTTCGTGTCTCCCATTAAGAGGCTGGTGTTCCCCAAAGCCGACAAGAGCAGGAGGCACCGGGAGAGGAATAAGGTGTACAGGAGACCTCTGCACTCCATCCCCCTCTTCCCCCCTGATTATCCTATAGATCCCGAGATCCTACTGCACGACTACCTGGAGAAAGAGGTCAAGGTGAGTTGTTTCCTGATCGACCAGGAAATGTATCAGGTCGGAAGTGAAGTCCTGTAGTGTGGTGCTTAGTGCACTCGCCTCACAAGCAAGAGGACCCGGGTTCGATTCCCGTGCAGGGCAAAACCTTAGGCAAGTTTCCTTACTCCACACTTATCTGTTTACCAAGCAATAAGTAAGAACCCGCTTGTTCGTCGATTGGGGCATCGCTTTTCAGAGGTAGTAATCCTTCAAAAATAAACAAATAATAAATTGGTTACTCAATCCACGACTGTTTGTGGGACGCTGCTGTGCCCAATTGGCTGCTGCATTTTGCCCACAAAATATTACTTCACTTTACACTATATTCTGTTAAGCACTTTGAGACGTCTCAACATTTCAGAGGCCAGAATTAGCCTCTTTTGATGTAAGTTCCTTTTCAGAATCGTGTGAAGCTCAGCTTCCTGAATGCCCCAAAATGGGATGGAATTTCTTGGCTCCGGAGTCTCTTTGTGGCTATTTTTTTAATGTGAAATGAGAACCGCTGCTCACAAGTGGATGGAAGAGAACACCTGGAGTTCAAACAGTTTCTTAAGCGATGATTTAATATGCAAAAATACATTGGCGCACGCTCACCAGGGAGTAAATGGTATAGTGTTCTCCATGAGGGTCAGGGAACGAGAGATAAGCCAGGAAGCAGCAGGTTATAACCAAATGACGTCCTCTGCAAAACAGTTGAGTGCAAGTGGCTAATTGGATTTTATTTTTTTCGTTGAGCTCCTGAAATGTCGTAGTTCGGAGCTCTGATTGGAATTGGTTCCTCTCGCCAACCGATCAAGCTGTGCTTGATCTCATTACCAACCTATTAAAAACCCACGCACTTTTGGGGAGTTAGTCATGGGGTGTTATTGTAGCAGCCAGTAGAGCAGTACCCCACAAAGAAACGTGAAGTGATGATGTGGCAGGTGGGGTGGGGGTTGGGGTGGGTTAGATTGTAGGCCAGTAAACCAGGGTTGGAGGGGTGGGAGTGAAACTCCCTTCTCTTTTCGAGGGATCTTTAACGGCCACAGGCACAGACCAGGGGTGACCTCTGTGAGGACGATGGGAACAACAAGGCAAAGCCAGGGTTAACCAGACAATCCTGTGATGTTGACATAAACGGGGAGGATGATCAGCCACATCTGTTCGTGGACCTAGAGGTGAAACGGATTTGTTCAGGGTGAAGGTTAATTTGCTAAGAGCTGGCACATCCCATCAAACACTAACCGATTCCTCTGTGAGAACGGTATTAGATGCAGGACTATATTTTGTTTGTCCAGATGTGTCCTCCACCCACTGTGGCACAATCCCACCCTTCCCTCCCCACCCTACACTCACATCCCCCTCCCCTCCCACCCTTCCCTCTAGCTCACCAACATGAACTCACAGTTTTAGCTGACACACAGTTCAGTGCTGGGGTGTGTGTGTGTGTATTGCATTGTCAGAGGTGACGTTCTTTGGATGAGACATTAAAACCGAGATCCTGTCTGCCTGTATGGGTGGTTGTTAAAGATCCCGTGAAACACTATTTGAAAAGAGAAGGGAGTTTCTGTCTCCTGGTGTCCTGAGCAATAATTCCTCAGATAAAATTGGTCAGTCAGTCCATGACTGTTTGTGGGAAGTCGCTGTGGGAAAACTGGCTGCGGGGGTGGGTGGTGGGGGGGATGTTTGGCCTATGTCAAAGGCTTGCTAACGACCCCCCCTAAGTTTTAAAAAAAACATTCAGCACGTCCAGTGATCCTTCGCTGCCAAGGTCAACGCTGTCTGCCGGCTGTAACACGAAACATCTCATCTCTCCCTCCAGTTTCTGGGCCATTTGACATTGGTGTCCTGTTCTTTAAATCCATCCAGCAAAGTGGACCTCCTACAGCTACTGGACACAGCAAGGGTAAGAGATGCTGTTCACTCTTAATACAATGTGGAGTCCTGTAGCCCAGTGGTTAGACCACTCGCCTTGCAAGTGAAAGGACTTGGGTTTGATTCCCAGCAAGTCGAGTCGTTGGGCAAGATTGAGTGAGAGGGAGGGTAGGATCAGGGGATGTGCTTGTAGGGTGGAATTGGGGGAGAAAAGAGGGAAAACAGTAAGTTCCCACTTACCCACAGTGAGTCGATTAGCGGATCGCTTCCTGGGGGAAGAAGAATAATAATAATTTGGTCACCCAATCCACAACTGTTTGTGCGCAATTGGCTGCTGCGTTTGGCCCACAAAATATGCAGTCACTTCACTTTCAGTGTATCCTGTGAAGCGCTTTGAGACGTCTCGAAGACGTATAAACCGAGGTCCCTTCAACTGTTCAGGTAGATGTTAAAGATCCCGCCGCACTGTTCGAAAAGAGAAGGGAGTTTCTCTCTCTCTCTCTCTCTCTCTCAGTGTCCTGGCCAACAATCCCCCAAGTAAATAAAATTGGTCACTCAATCCACGGCTGTTTGTGGGGTCACTGCTGTGCGTAATTGGCTGCCGCGTTGTGCCCACAAAATACACGGTCACTGCGCTTTACAGAATATCCTGTGAAGCGCTTTGAGACGTCTCGACGAGATGATGAGGCGCTATATCGAATGCAAGGATTATCGTCATTATTAGTAGTATTATTATTATGATTATTATTATTATATAAATATGTAAATGTTGTTAAGAGTAGTTTGGGATGTCTCAATGTGACTCAGTTGGTCTGGTTGCAGTTGGTCTGGTGCCCTATGTTTGCCCCTCACTGAGGTTTCTGCCCGTGACAGCAACAGAAGCAGCTGCCGCTGCAAACGACCCCTGAGCAGGACACGATCCTGAGCCTGTCTGCCCGCTGCCTCCTGCTCACCTGGAGGGACAACGAGGAGCTCATCCTGCGTATCCCCACCCACGAGATCGCTGCCGTCTCCTACGTCCGTGACGATGCCCTGCACCTGCTCGTGCTCAAAACCGGTCAGTGAGCGAGGCAGGCTGTGCGGTTGACTGTGGGACGTTCGCAGAGAAGAGCTGGGGAAGCACTAGTCTGGGTCTCGGTTGGGTTATTATTATTAATTATTATTGATTATTATTAATTATTCGTTTCTAAAATAGTGTTTATTTTAATTTTTTATTCATTTATTTTTATTAATGTTTACTATGATCGGTTGGTTGGACCGTCGGTGGCCGCGCTTTCAGCCACTCACGCCCCAAACCCTGGAACACTTGTCCTCTATCCCTCCTCTTCTAGCACCTGAAGACCTTCCTCTTCGATCGTGCCTACGGTCACCTCCCCCCCTCCCTCCTGCTCCACCCCATCTCGCCACTGTCAAGTGCTCTGGGATGCTACCCTGCGTTGAAGATCATTCCCTGCTCTCTCTCTCTCTCTGTCTCCCTATCGTGTCTGTGCTGGTGCTCGCTCCCCCACTGGACCTCTCTACTCTAACCAGCCCCCCCACCGTCGCGGTTGTTTGTGGGACGTTCCAGTGCAGTAAATTGTCTGTCTCTGTGGTGAATGGCCTGAGAATCCACGCTGTGACCTTCTGTGTAATTCCAGGGCTGGGAATAGTGGCTATGGCGGCCGGGGGCAGCCTGGAACGCAGACAAACAGGAGCGACCACACCAGATACCCAGGAGCCCAGCTCAGAAACCTCCTGTAACCTCGTCATTCTCTCCGTGGACAGCAGGGTGCGCTGTTTCTCTTTGCTGTTTCTCTATCATCATGTGTTCAGGCACCTGTTAACTCTAACACATGTGATGGTCAATAACCGTTGCTTCTCCACTGGCTCCTCACATACCACCCCCACCCCCCACACACACATTACCCCATTGGGATTGAATTCAAGACCCTTGTCCTCGCGTTCCATTCCTCCCCCGCCAGCCCCCCCTCCCCAAACTTTACCATCCCCGCCCTCTCCCTCCGTCTCATCACACCATTAGTGGGACAGCTTTCAGCCATTCTGCCCCGCTCTCTGGATCTCCCTTGCCCTCTCTCTCCCTCTGCCTCTCCCTCCACTCCCCACCTTCACAACCAGCCTGACAACCTATCTCTCCGTCCGTGCTTTTGGTCAACTATTCCCCCACTTTGTGAAATGCTTCGAGACGTCCTCTTGATGTGTCAAGCGCGGGAATTATTTATTATTTATTGGTGTATTAATGTGCCTTCTTGTTGTTGTCGTCGTCGTTCCTTTGCAACCAGGACTCTGCTGAGGAATACTGCTCCCTTATCTGCCAGGTTTTCCGGGTCATATACGCCGATCAGACCATCGACTGTGTGGACCGAGCGGGTTTCCATTACACCTCGACACCGGACAGACGCTGGTTAATGGACAGAAGTGAGTCTCGGGCCTTGAGCGTCCACCCCGTGGCTCCATCTGACAGGAGGAGTGGAGGGCAGGGAGGGTGGATTGTGTAAAGTGTAGTGACTGTGTATTTTTTTTGGGGGGGCGAAACGCGGCAGCTAATTGCACGCAGAAGCGTCCCACAAACGGTTGTGGATTGAAGCGACCAGTTTTTTTTTAATACGAGGGATTATTACCCTCACAAAACAATCTGCCAGTCAAATAACAACCCGAGTTCCTCCTGACTGCTGGGTAAACAGGTCTGCGGAGTAAGGAAACTTGCCGAAGGTTTCACCCCGCCCGGGAATCGAGTTGTGCTTCCATTCTTCTACCCCCTCCTCCCTCCTCCCACCCACACCCCTCCCGCTTTGTGGAAGTTGCTGTGTTACTCAGCCCTGTGCTGAGAGCAGTGATTTCCTGTGGAGCGCTTTCTCTTTGTCTCTGTGAACTGGATTGCACCGTGACTGGTCATCGGACAGGAAACTGCTTCATGTGGCGGAGTGAGATTAAAGAGAGAGGTTTCCTCCTCGACCAAAACAGCGACGGCAATTTTTAAAAAAAAATATATAAACTAAAAAGACATTGATGGAACAAAGTTGATCGATCAGCTGCAGCGACACCACTGAGCTCCGTTAATATAATCTCCCTGACCACTTCCCTCCACAACACACCCAAAACCCTTCACTTGTGATACTTCCAGTGAGCCTGGGAAGGGAAGAGCAACTGAATTATCGGTCAGATAACGGGGCTAAAACCTTCAGATGTGCCTACATAACCCACAGTTACTACATTTTACAGTGAACCCTGTAATGCAAGTTGTTGTTGTTAAACCGCGGTCCCGTCTGCCTTTTCGGGTGAATGTTAAAGTTCCCGTGACACTATTAGAAAAGAGAAGGGAGTCTTTCTCTCCTAATGACCTGGCCAATACTCCCCCCTCCCCAAATAAAATGGGTCTCTCACCTCCATGAGGCTGTTTGTGGGACACTGCTGTGCACAACTGGCTGCTGTGTTTCGTCCACAAAATACACGATTAAAAAAAATGTACACTTTACAGTATATCCTGTGAAACGCTTTGAAAAGTCTCGATGACGTGACAAGGCGCTATATCGAATGCCAGGATTATTATAATTATTATTATATAAATGTGTAATTGTTGTTGATTGTAGTTTGGGATGTTTCGATGTGATATGTTTCAAATGCAAGGATTATTATCATTATTATCATTTGATAGCCTCAGTGGGGGCAAGGCAATAGGAATTAAGTCATGTTCTCTGTTCCATTCTTTAGGCGATAGCCAACAAACGAATGAAACCTACGGTTATGAGGCAGACTTCAGTTCCTGCAGCTCTTTGTAAGTTATTTGTCCCAGAAAGAATTATTAAGAATTATGCAGAATTATTTGGAGTCCTGTAGCTCAGTGGTTAGAGCACTCGCTTTGCAAGCGAGAGACCTGAGTTCAATTCCAGGCAGAGGGCGAAACCTTGGGCAAGTTTCCTTACTCCACACACAGCCTAATAATAATCCCTCCAAAACCAAAAACAATAATAAATTGGTCATTTTCAATCTACGACCGTTTGTGGGACATTGCTGTGCGCAATTGGCTGCCGCGTTCGCCCACAAATATACAGTCAATTCACTTTACAGTGTGTTCTGTGAAGCGCTTTGGGACGTCCTCCCGACGTGAAAAGCGCTATATCAAATGCAAGGATTATTATTAATGAAGTCCCAGGAATGGGATTTCCTGGTTGCCCTGCTAATGGACTGTATTTTGCCCACAAAATATACAGTGAATTTACTTTACAGTATATTCTGTGAAGCGCTTTGAGGCGTCTCAAAGACGTGATAAGGTGCTGTATCAATTGCAAGGATTATTATTATAATGGAATGGATTCCATTCATTGTGTTTGTGGTCCACAAGTGCATTGGTTAGAGCGCCTGCCTTGCAAGCGAGAGGACCTGGGTTTGATTCCTGGGGCAGGGCGAAGTCTTAGTCAAGTTTCCTTACTCCTCACACCTCTGTTTACCCAGTAGTAAGTAGGAACCCGGTTGTTAGTTGATTGGCGGATCGCTTTCCGGGAGTAATTATTTCCTCCCCCATTTTTAAAATGTGGTCAGTCAATCCACGACTGTTTGCGGGACGCTGCTGTGCGCAATTGGCTGCTGCGTTTCACCCACAAAAATACACAGTCACTCCACTTTACCATACATCCTGTGAAGCACTTTGAGACGTCTCAATGATGTGATCAGGCGTTATACGTGTTAGGTCAGGGTATTAAGGGATATGGGGCCATAACGGGTAATTGGACTTGAGGTATAGATCCACCACGATCTTATAGAATGGCAGAACCGACTCGAGGGGCTGAATGGCCTACTCATGTTTCTATATTAAATGGAAGGATTATTATTATTAATTTCTCTTTCCCGCTCTGTGAGCAGCAATGGGTCGCAGGAGACCTTTGAGCCTTACTACAACGGCAGCTCATCACCCTCATACAGGGGCTCCCAGTACAGTCAAGGCACTGCCTGCAGTGGTAGCGATCAGGGCAGCATTGAATCTGACCTGCTGCAGGATTACATGACCACAGTAAGTACATCCTTCATGCATCGCCACCATCACGAGCTCGCCTCGAGAGAGGACCTGGGTTCAACTCCCATCAGGGCGAAACCTTAGGCAAGTTTCCTTACTCCGCACACATGCCTTTGCTTACCTTGCAGTAAGTAAGAACCCCGTTGGTTGTCAATTAGCAGATCGCTTTCCAGAGATAATATTAATAAATAATCAATAATAATCCTTGCATTTGATACAGCACCTCATCACGTCGTTGAGACGTCTCAAAGCGCTTCACAGAATAGTCTGTTAAGTGAATTGACTATATTTTGCGGGCGAAATAATAATAATAACCCCAGAAAGCAATCCACCAATCGATCAACAACCAGGTTCCTACTTACTGCTGGTAAACAGACATGTGTGGTGTAAGGAAACTTGCCTATCGTTTCTCCCTGCCCGGGAATCGAACCTAAGGTCCTCTCGCTTGCGAGGCGAGTGCGCTAACCAATACGCTACAGGAATTTCGTCTTTTCCAATAGCATTGCGGGATCTTTAACATCCACCCGAACAGGGCACCGACAAGTCCTTGGTTTAACATAATATAAGGTACTTCACCCCTCACTCCCCCTCACCCCCATTGTATTAAACTTTTCTTATTCTCTTAATAGTTAAGAACAAAGTTATCAGCACAAGAAATTCAGCAGTTTGCTCTGCTTCTCCGTGAGTATCGAATTGGAGCTTCGGTGGAGGATTACTGCTCAGATCTTCTACGCCTCTACGGGGAGAATCGAAAGTTCCTTCTTCTAGGTAAAACATTCTGTTGCAGTGGCGGAAGCTGAGTGTGTTGACGCTGGAAGAGAGAGGAGACTCAGGAGAGATCTTATTGAAGCTTTCAAAGGGTCTAGGTAAACTAAACCCTTATACTGTACCTCTAACTCAGTGATACTCAGTGTTAGGGGAATGAGCTTTGTGCACTGATTGGACAAGCTGAAGGACTCTTCAGTCTGCAAAGGAGAAGTATCGGAGAGGTAGAGTTGTAGACATTTCTTTTTTTATGGGATTGGTAAAGTAAACCCAGAACAATACTTTAGGATGCTCCGAGACATGAGAACAAGAGCGCGCAGGGTTTAAAGGGCAATTTCAGGACAGAAACCAGGCAATGTTTATCTTACGCAGTGGGGTAAGAGAACTGGAACAGGTTACCGGGACGGATTGATCGAGGCCAGGACGCTGCCGCACACATTGCTTCCAGAAGTGACGGAAAGGATGAAGAGCTTTGAAATGTCTTCCTGATGTGAAAGCTGCCGTGCGAACGTAAAAATATTGATGTGGTTATTGTTGTTGATGTTGATGATGTAGAAGATGTTGTTGTTTTGGATCCGCACTTTCAATTTTTTTTAATTGCCTCCTCCTGTAAAAACAGGAGATACCCCGAAGCATGACTGAGCCACTCGTGCCTTGCTATTGTTTTTGTTGATGATGACGTTTAGTTGATGTTGTTGTAGTTGTTGATGATGATGATGATGTTGATAATAACAATAATAATAATCCTTGCATTTGATGTAGCGCTTTTCACGTCTTCTCGACGTCTCAAAGCGCTTCACAGAATATGCTGTAAAGTGAATTGACCATATATTTTTGTGGGCGAAACCTGGCAGCCAATTGCTCACAGCAGCGTCCCACAAACAGTCGTGGATTGAAAACGACCAAATTATTATTTGTTTTGGAGGGATTATTATGATGATGATGTTGCTGTTGTTGTTGGTGATGATGATGTTGATGTTGATGATGATGTTGTTGTTGTTGACGCAGGAATGCGGGCTTTCATACCCGATAAGGACGCCAGTTACTTTGAAAGTTTTCTGGAGACCATCGGCATTAAGGACGGGAGGGGGATCCTGACGGACAGCTTCGGGCGGATCAAACGCAGCATGAGCAACACCTCAGCCTCCGCTGTCAGGAGTTATGACAGCTGGTCGGGACCTTCGGAATCCGACACCTTTGAGAGAATGATTTCGAACATCACCCACGACATCGAAGCTCTGGGCTGCGACGTGGAAGACGATTTATTGTGACCCTCTGAACAGGATCCACCTCTTTACTTCCATTTACTTCGATCAATTATTTAAGGGTCTGTATTGAAGGCGTTTCATCAAGCGTTCTGAGACGCTATCCTGCCTGAAGAGAGCTACAAGTTGTTGCTGGTGATTGTTTCTTTGTTTGCTTGCTTGTTTGTTTGTTATTTTGTTTATTGTCGTGGCCCCGGCTGTTGTCATTGCTAAGTCTTTAAACATTTTAATGAGAATATGGAGAAATAATCCCCTCAACGTATTTCAAATCGCAGCCCTGAATTAATTGTGCGATTTCCCCCCACACCAGAGAAAAATGTTATGAAATTACAATAAATATAGTATTTAAATTGTGCTCTATCGATGCTGGTAAATCAGAGTTAGTTTGGTATTTGATATCAAAGCTGCTTTCTGAGAGATTGTGATGCACTTGTTGTACTAAACCTATTTGCCTACAAAACACACAGTGACTACACTTCACAGTAAAATCCCGTGAGGTGCTTTGAGACATCCTCCCGACATGAAAGACGCTGTACAAATGTAAAAATTGTTCTTATTTTCATACCTACAGCCAATTTTAATAGAACCTTTTAAGCCCTGAACAAGTTTGGGTCCACTAGATTATCAGGAGTAAACTCCTGTTAACTCGTTACCCAAGGGGAAAAAAGCTCAGTGATGAGTTATCAGGAGCGGCGAGTTAGGCATGTGTATAAATACATAAATAAACGCAGCCGAGATATTGATTTGATTTAATAATCTGGTCACTCAATCCTCGCCTGTTTGTGGAACGCTGCTGTGTGCAATTGGCTGCTGCGTTTCGCCCATAAAATATACAGTCAATTCACTTTACAGTACATTCTGTGAAGTGCTTTGAGACGTCTCGAAGATGTGATGAGGCGCTATATCAAATGCAAGGATTATTATTATATTATTATTGACAGTTTGACGACTTAAGTGGTAGTGACGAGTTAAGCCAGGGTCGAGCTGAGGCATTGAGCTATTTATTTATTTATTTATTTATTTATGTTGTCCAGCCGGGCGTCTGACCCGTGTGAAAACCCATCACCGCTGCTTAAGAGTATCCAAACCAAACTGAGATTTCCACGCAACCAGACTATACTTGGAAATCCCAGAGATAGATTATTGGAATGGAATGCTCTCTCTCTCTCTCTCCCTGGAGGGACACATCCTGCTTACAACAACCACAAGATTGCATTTGTAACGCGCCTTTCATGTCGGGAGGACGTCCCAAGGCGCTGGCCTAATTCTGGAAAGTATTAGGCACAGGTTGGCAAGAGCCAAGGCTTGGGGACCCCCAGAGTGTGCATTGGGAGAATTGCTCTCCCAAATCTCCCAAGGGCTGTGGGATCGCGCTAGCCCAGGCCAGATATCACATCATCTCCGATAAATAAATTAACCTTGCATTTGGTACACTGCCTACTAACGTCTTCGCGATTAGTAAGTGTGAGGCGTAGTGACTGTGCTTTACAGGTGACAGCGCCAGCTAATTTGCACACTGCAATCTCCCACAAACAGCCGTGGAGTGAATGATCCTTCCGTCTAAGTAAATCCCGAGAGGCGCTTTGAGACGATTCGATGATGTGATAAAATAATGATAATAATTCTTACGTTTGATACAGCGCCTTATAGTGTCCTCGAGACGTCTCAAAGTGCTTCACAGGATATACTATAAAGTGGTGTTACTGTCTAATTTGTGGGCGAACACAGCAACCAACATAATAATGAATAAAATGGGTCATTCATATCTTGGCTGTTTGAGACAAATGCTTCGGTGTTTATTTGAGGTATTCTGATTGCCGTCATTCTTAATCTTCGTCCAATGGCTCCACCTTGTGGTTATCTGCAGCAAGTGCGCGGCGGGCGGGTTCTCTGCCCGGTCAGGGTTCTTAATAATAATAATAATCCTTGCATTTGATATAGCGCTTTTCACGTAATTCCACCTTTACAAGGTGCCATCGCTGTTGTTAAAAGCTTATAAACTGATCAATATTCTTGCCTGTAATCGTCTCAGTGGCTGGCACTGCTGCCCTCCATGCCCCTCACACTCGTGTTCAAACCCCCTCACTCTCTGGCACCTCCCTACCTCTCCGACTTCCTCACTCCCAGCCTCCTGCTTGTCCCTCGCGCCCTTTGTTCCACCTTTG
Organism: Callorhinchus milii; assembly: GCF_018977255.1. Classification (NCBI taxonomy): domain Eukaryota; kingdom Metazoa; phylum Chordata; class Chondrichthyes; order Chimaeriformes; family Callorhinchidae; genus Callorhinchus; species Callorhinchus milii. The sequence continues at coordinate 2,723,114 of NW_024704759.1, forward strand.
GAGGTCGCGCATTCAGCCGCTACACCCCGAAACTCTTAGACGCTTTCCTGCGTGGAGGGTGCTATATAAGTGCAAGTTGATGCTGTGGTTGTGTGTCAGCCTGGCTCGATTGGTGGCACTCTCGTCTCTGAGTCAGAAGGTTGTGGATCCTAGCCCCATGTTGGGACTTGGAGCTCATATAGTCTAAGATGAAATGATTATTAAAGCTCTGTGCTTCACTGCATCCAAAGTCGCTTGAGTGTTCAGCTGCTCTATCACTATTTTCTGTCATTGAAGCACCGATTTCAAACTGGAGTCTTGGCTGTGCAAGTATACAGTCACTACACTTTACAGAAACTTTGTGAAGCATTTCGAGACTCGCTCAGAGGTGCTGCATCAAATGCAAGAATTCTGTACCTGGCAGAAATGAGGCTACATTATTCACTGGAAACATATTTGGAAGATAAGAGGTTAAAAATATAGAATTAAAAATTGTCGGGAATTCTCCAGTGAAATTATTCCAGTGATAATTTTCCTAATTTTTTTTTACCTTCTGAATGTGCAGGTTTATTAATCACAGTGTGTTTTGCTCAGCCTGTTTTCAGTCAGTTGCTCTGTAATAATAATATAATGATCCTTGCATTTGAGCCTTATCGCCTCGTTGAGACGTCTCAAAGCGCTTCACGGGATATGCTGTAAGGTGGCTGTGACTGTGTGTTTTGGGGGCGAAACTTGGCGGTCAATCATGCACAGCAACGTTCCACGAACAGCCATGAAAACAGCCTTAGGTTGTCTCCTAGGTTGGGTCACAACTGCGCAACTCTTTTGTGCACACTGCCCACATCACCTGCCGACACAGGTAGCAGTGCGATCTCTTCCTCTGTGGGACCATGCCGTCGCCAGGACATGACGCCCTGTGGCCAGCTGGGGCCAGAGATTGCACCCTTTTTACTGGAAACAGAAGTCGCTGGGAACACTCAGCAGGTCAGGCAGGATCTATGGAGAAAGAAAAGTGAGTCAACGTTTCGGGTCCACGACCCTTCGTCAGAACTATTTTACTGGAACTGTTTTCTTGATGTTTCAGAGCACGGAAAACACTCAAATTCAACCTTAATCTTGAAGTCCATTTTCTGCAGGTTACAATAATACGTAAAGATCTTTGCATTTGATACAGCGCCTCATCACGTCGTCGAGACGTCTCAAAGCCCTTCACGGAATATACTGGAAAGTGGATTGACTGTATATTTTGTAGGTAAAGTGCGGCAGCAGCGTCCCACAAGCAGTCGTGGATTTAGTGACCAAATTATTATTATCATTTTTTGGAGGGATTATTACCACTGGAAAAGCGATCTGCCAATCGCCATAAAAAGGTTATTTGTAGGAAGAGCAGAAAATGGACTCCAAAATTCAGACACAATTTAAGAATTTTCCTCTACCCTGTTTCCCTCTTACGTCTTCCTGTTCCTGTGGACTTTAAAGATCCTGGGGTGCTATCGAAAAAGAGAAGCAGTTTCTCTCTCTCCTGGTATCCTGTCTGATAATCTCATAAATAAAATTGGTCGTTCACTTCATGGCTGTTCTTAGGATGCAAATTTTTTGCTCGCTAATTGGCTGCTGCGTTTCTCCCACAATACGCACACATGATACACGTATACACACACACAACATGCGCGCATACAACACGCACACCCACACACACACAACATGCGCACACACACACACACGACACGCGTGCGCACACACACTATACACAACACGCGCACACACACACACACAAACGCAATCACAATACACACACAATGTTCTGAGAATTAGAAAGAATTGAAGAGCGCCCGCTAATATCTTGGTGGTGGGAGGTGGGGGGTAGCGTGATAGGAGAAGGATTAACTTCCATAATCGGTTAAATTATTAGCAGATAAATCAGAACAAAAAAATAATGGCAGACTGATCAATTCTCAGGTCTCTGTTTTTCACCAACTTGTTCTAAGCTGTGAATGGGTTCCCTCCTCTACTGTGCACTATTCTACTTTATTCAGGATTTTTCATACTCTTGTCGCTGGATGTCTTTTGGTGCGGTCATTAACTTCTCTGGACATCTTAACATCACAAAGATAAATGCTTCACTCCGTATTGGAATAGACACGAGGCAAAGCTTTGTGTTTGCTCTTATTTGGCTTCCGGGCTCCACTGGCTCCCAATTACTGAACGGATCGATTTCCAAATCCCTTCATGCCCTCGAAACCTCCCTACCACTCCGAATTGTTTACCCACCCTATTCCACCTCCACGCGGCTGGCTCCGGCCTCCTATTTATCCCTCGTGCCCATTCCATTCTCTCTCCCTCAATCCCTCTGCCTCGCCCCCTCCCTGCCCACTTTCAAATTCCGCCTAAAGACCTTCCTTTTTGATCGTGCTTCCGGTCACCTTCCCTCCCTTTCCCTCTCCCCAGGGTCAGACTCCGGCAATGTCAAGCGCTCTGAGACGCTACCTCGCGTGAAGGGCGCTATATAAATGCAAGTTGTTGTTTAATCTCTCTCCCTCCCTCCATCTCTGCACTCTCTCAATGTGAAAGGTGCTGTATCAAAATGCAGGGATCTGTAACATGGCTCTCCCCACCCCACTCCACCAACCCTCCACAAATGACTCTCTTTCACATAAAGGAGAAATGTACTGCGAAGAGCAAAAAGTAGAGAAGATAGCTGGAGTTTCTTGGCCGGTAATGAAGAATGACCGAAAGGATTGCCATGTTTAACCTCCTGTCTAACCTCTTCACCTTCTCAAACCCATTTTACGGCATTGTCCTGCAGACTGAAACTACATCACTGGAGTCCAGGCCAATAACCCTCCCCCACAAGTCCACCACATCACCATATCACCACAAGACAGGTTTGGATGAAGAAGCCCTTTTCTTCGGGCCCATCTGATCTCACTCACTCCCTATGCAGTCCCCCCATCCCTGCATTGAGCTGTGTGTGTCCTCAGCAGCCACTCTTCCGGGCAACGCAATCTCCCACCCACACACTCTCCTATCTCACCCCAGAACCAACACCCGCTCCAGTCATCAATGCCCTCTTCCCGCTCCCTCTGAAAAGACTGAGACTGATAGATTTTTAAAAAATAGAGGGATTAGGGGATATGGTGATACGGCAGGTAATTATCAAATGGCGGGGCAGGCTCGAGGGGCCGAATGGCCTACTCCTGCTCCTAATTCTTATGTTCTTAAAATCTTCTTGGTGTCTGTCCTAAAATTGCAACCTGAACCGTGTTTGCTCTTTATTTGAAGTTGTCCATTTTGCTCGAAGCGTTCTGAGACGCTACCCAGTGAAGAGGGCTGTATAAATGCAAGTTGTCGTTCGACCCGGCATCTTAGGAGTGGGGGGGGTGAGCAGCAACATTTGTCTTGGTTGAAATTGACGTACAGTACTCAGCTGACGCAGCGAGAGGGAAGAGCATTTCAGTTAGTTTTGAGGCGATTTTCCATTTCCTTTCAGTGCGGAGGAACTACCTCTAGATCTACATTAGTTCCTTTGAGGTCACCACAGTTTGGTTTCCATCTTCCTAATTTTACAGACCAGCCGGAAGACTGGGCTGCTGGTCAGAGCTCAGAGCGCCTGCAATCCAACCGACAAGTGGAGTGAAGGTCACTAGTTGAGCCCGAGATGAAGACTCAAACTGAGCAACAAATTTAAAATAAAAAAGAATGTGTATTTCACTGCACGCTCAAGTATTCAAATTGAAACGGTATCTCTTGGCACTTCCCTGTTGAGCACACACATTCCTTTGTCCCGCATGGATAATCTACAGGAACTAATCTATTAAAATAACAGCCCGACTCGATGGAGCACTCTGTTGCCTAGGGCAGCACTTACCTGGTACTAAATAATATAATAAGAAGAAATAATCCTTGCATTTGATACAGCCCCTTATGACGTCCTCGAGGCGTCTCAAAGCGCTTCACAGAATATACTGTGAAGTGAATTGACTTGTGTATTTGTGGGCGAAGCGCGGCAGACAATTGCGCACAGCAGCGTCCCCACAAACAGTCGTGGATTAAAGTGACCGATTTATTCATTTTTTTCTTGAGGGATTATTATCAGGCGTGTGTGGAGTAAGGAAACGTGCCCGAGGTTTCACCCCCTGCCGGAATCAAACTCAGGCCTCTCACTTGAGAAGTGAGTGTTCCAACCACTGAGCTACAGGCACTGGATAAAGCTCGAAGGAAAGCAACTTGAATTGATAATAATTTGGTCACTCAATTCACGACTGTTTGCGAACTCCGTTGCGCGCAATTTGCTGCCGCGTTTCGCTCACAAAAGTATACAGTCACTCCACTTTGCAGTATATTCTGTGAAGGTCCTTGAGACGTCTCGACAACGTGATGAGGCGCTAGATCAAGTGCAAGGATTATTATTATTACTATTGAATTCTTCATGTAGATTCCCTTGTGGGTGTGTGTAAAACGTCGCATTCCTTTCTTAATCCCTCTACTTGCTCCCCCGCATAGAAGGGACCAGAGAACCTTATCTGGATTTGCGTAAAAAAAGAAAGTTTCGCAACAACTGTAATTTTATTCTTGGCCATTGTGAAACAGGACAAATGTATTGCATGCTGGTAACATGAGCAGAAAAATATTCCCCTGGTGTATACCTGGTGACACATTCAGGACATCTTTGGAAGCGATGCGCGATAGAACTCTGTGAGGGTGATCGACGGGGAGAGTTTAAGTGGTTTAACATCCCAGTGTCCGACGCAGCCATTTGTTTCGAGTTCAGAACTGAACACCATTCACAGCTGCGTCAAAACTAACTTAGGCCGTAGACTCCACGGATTGCTATTTCAGTCGTATGCTGTAAAGCCTGTGGGGAGGGGGAAGGGAAGGGAATGAAAAATGTGATCAAATAGAGAAATAATAACTCTCGGATTCAGTGAGACAGCCGGGTGAGAGGACACAAGGTTAGAGAGGCAAAGGGCAATTTCAGGACAGATATGAGGATGTTTCTTTTCACCCCCTACAGGAACAGATGTTGCCAGGAAGGGTTTGTTGGGGCCTGGACATTGTGACACATTCTCAAAACAGCCTCGATGCTGTGATGGGAGGGCGGGTATTCTGGAGGGATGAGATTGATTGGGTCAAAGGGCCTTCTGCACCCAAACCCTATCTTGTGAGAGTTGCCAAGTTTGGAAAGCTTTCTCCGTAGTTTGCAGTAGAGTAGACTTCAAGAATTAAATGTCTTCCTTTAGCCTATCATTCGAAAATTCTGCCTAATGGAGTTCTGTAGCTTAGTGGTTAGAGCACTCGCCTTGCAAGCGAGAGGACCCGGGTTCAATTCCCGGGCGGGGCAAGACATTGGGTAAGTTTCCTTACCCCACACTCCTCTGTTTACTTAGCAATAAGTAGGAACCCAGTTGTTAGTCAATTGCAGATCGCTTTTCCTGGTAATAATCCCCTAAAAAAAAGTGTGGTCACTCAATCCACAACTGTTTGTGGGACACTGCTGTGCATAATTGGCTGCCACATCAACTCGCTTCACAGTCGAGTCTGTGAAGCACTTTGAGATGTCGCAAAGATGTGATACAGCGAAGGTTATTATTATAGTTTCTCTACAGCTGTGAAACACTGAAGTACTTAATATAGTAGCCAATATCCAGTGCCCTAAAACCCAGCCAGCTACATCCTGAGAGGAAGCAATATACAGTATACTGCACAACGCACTTGAGATAAGAAAATCCCTTGCTGTTGTGCACTCCTACCAGCAGAAGTCGCTCAATTGCCCAACGCTCCAGTTAAAGAGTGACAAAAGTCAGAGTTCTCTTAGCTCATTAAATTAGCTTTTTTTTCACAGGGACCCTGACACACTTTCATGTGCTGCCAATAAGTAGTCCATCGTGTGCTGGGCAGCTTTTTTTGGGCACTGCCAGTTTTTTTCTTTGAAAAAAAGGATCCTATTTAAAGCCGAGCGAAACCTATTCATTACGGAAATAGAGCAACGAGGTAAGCAGTCAGGCTCTGAATGTAGACAGTGGCAATAATTGAAATGTATGTATCTCTGGGAATTAAATAGGGGCATTGGTTACTGCAGCCCATTAAATGATAGATTTACACAAGGTGTCGGTCAGTTTGCATTCGGAGAGATGGGTCTTGTTATAGAAAGGACATCGCGGCTATGGGAAGTGTACAGGGAAGTCAGTTGGAGCCATAGTAATGGGCCTTTTCGAACACAATGGGAATTTGTCACTCACTCCACAGCTATTCATGGGACGCTGCTGTATGTGCAATTGGCTGCCGCATTTTGCCCACAAAATGAACAGTGAATCCACTTTACAGTAAGCGCTCTGGGACGCTACCCAACGTGAAAGACACTGTATAAACCCAAGTTGTTGTTGTTACAGTGTATCCTGTGAAGGGCTTTGAAAAGTCTCGACGACATGATAAGACAAGGGTTATTATTATTATTATCGGGGATTCAGTGGCAGGAGGGTATTATTATTATTATCCAAGGAATATCATTAGAAGAAGAAAAAGAGAGAATATCGAGGTCTCTCACAGGATTCCCATTTGAAGAGTTGATGTGAGTTTCGTTTGTTTGAGCCATGGAACTGTATGAGCGAAACTCCCTGAGGTTCACAGAGGAGTAGTGCTGATGGTATCAATCGGTATCTTTATAAACTGAACCACAAGCCCTTCTGACTAACAGCGGGGTGTCCAGCATTAGTCACTTGTTGGAGGCGAATCTGAAAAAAAATGTGGAGGAAGGAAAGGTTATAATAGCAATTGCATTTGGTATAACTCCTTTCCAATCAGGAGGACATCTCAAAGCGCTTCACAGGATTTACCATAAAGTGCAGTGACTGTGTATTTGTGGGCAAATGTGGCAGCCAATTTGTGTGCAGCGATGTCCCATGGAGTGATTGACCAATTTTAATTGGTCGGTGAAGAAGCATTAAGTTCATCAAGGCAGATATTGCTATAATGAAGGGTTACTTGCAAGAACTCTCCAAAGGATAATAGCCCCTGGGAGCCATCTCATGCTGGGTTTTAATGTGGTGGAGAACAATTGAAATTCTATATGAGTTAAGCAATGACTTGTGTTAATCATGGCCCAGGAGGTAGGATTCCTGCACTTGGTCAGTCTCTAATATTTCCTGTTTAAAAGTGACGAGTCCTAGGGAACAAATGCTTTAGACAGCTTTAATACTCTTGATCTCAGGAGGAAGAGGAGCCAAAAACAACAACAAAGTTACATTTGTAAAGCACCTTTCACGTCGGGAGGATGTCCCAAGGCCAGCGACAGTCAGTGTTTCAGACCCGAGCTGGGGGTTGGGGAGGGTGGAGAGCGAGGATGAAGGAGGCAAGGGAAGGGGGGCGAGGCGGAGGGACTGCAGGATGAAGTTCCAGAGGGTGGGGGCAGAGTGGCTGAAGGTGGGGTGGGCAAGGCCAGGCATGTGAAGCAGACCGGAGCCTGCTGAGCGAGGGAGCGGGCAAGTTGGTAGGGGGTTAGGAGGTCGCAGAGGTAAGGGGGAGCGAGGACATGGAGGGCTTTGAAAGGGAAGACCAGGATCTTGAACTGTATCCTCTGTGTGATGGGAAGTCAGTGGAGTCGAGCGAGGATAGGGGCGATAGGGTCACGGAGCCTGGTGCGGGATAGGAATTGTGTTGCTGGCAAATAGAACAAAAATACTTAGACACGATTTAAGCCACTTTCCAGGTTTGCCAAATAAAGGGGGTGGTGGTGGGGTGGGTGTTTAAAGTTGACCTATCACTTATTCAAGAAGGCACTGGAAAGTGTGGCAAACTCTTGACAGTGACTTCAGGCAAGTTGTTAAATGCACTGTGTAGCATAACCTATCTTCGCGCCATCGATCGCGGGTTAAAATAACCAAAGGTCTCAAGGCAACAACAGAAACAGTAGACACCTCCCCCTGCAATGCAAATAACTCTCCAATAACTCATGATAAACAATGACAGGAATTCAACAGGCAAAGTGGGTCCCGAGTGTTAACTTGACTCAACAGAATGTAGATTCTTGGTTATTTTAGCAGCATGTCAACTTGACACACCGAGTGAGTGATGTGAGTGAGTCAGTCAAAGCCTTAAATAAAAAGTCGCCTATTTTTTATTTTTAAGCCACCAATTAACAGCTCGCAGAGTGGGCGGTGCTTTTTGCAGCCAAATCTGACTCGTTTTACAAGCTACATGTAAAAGCTTCTTGCAAAATACAGGAACTGGTCATGTAGCAAGAATCATCAGCCTTTTTAATCGTTCAAATCCTACCTACTGACCTACCTCTGTGTGTGTTGTGTGTGTATCTGACTGTCTACACAGACGATGGAACTTTACTGGGTTCTGTGATCAGGAACCAACCACCTATATTCTGTCCGTCTCCATCTCTCCCTCTCTCTCTCCCCCCTGATCCAATTCAGAGTATATTACCTCCTGCCCAATTCGTGCTGATTTCAAGGGGAAAAAGTGGGGGTTCAAAGAGAAAAAAAAGGTAAGTTTATTTTATGTCAATGTGTGTCTGTGTGTGTGTGTGTGGGGGGGTGGGGGGGGGTAATCTCAAAGCTTGACAAAAAAAACTAGTGCTAAATTTTCCCTGGGAAACTCCAGCAAAAAAAATTGCAATTTTTCTTATTTTGTTGCATGTAAAAAACTGTATCAATTAACAGTCACCCCCAACCTCCTTTTACCTCCACAGCCCACCTCCCCACCTCAAAAAAATATATTTATAAAAGCGATGAGATTGTTGTTCTGCCCTTTAACTCTGTCCCTGTCTCTCTTTGGTGTTTGCACAGCCTGGTAACGAACCGTCTCCCTATTAAGCTCATTGCTTGAGTTAAACTACGACTGTGAATGTGTCCTATTAAATTGCCAATCCCTCTTCCTCTTCGCATTATTAACTCAGAAGCTAAAGGCAGTTTCACTGAGGTTCATGTCTAGAGAGAAGGGACCATTTTGGTGACTATTCAGTGTTTGCTGATGTCTATTTAGTTCCTGGTTTCTGAGGTCTGTTTCTTCTGTCCAAAACCCTTGTTGTTTCTGCTCTTTGATCTCCTCCAGATAAGGGCACGTTATAATGATATTAATAATAATAATATCCTCGCATTTGATGTAGTGCCTTATCGCTCAAAGAATATACTGGGAGGTGAATTGACTGTGTATTTTATGGGTGAAATGTTTCATATATTTTCATATAGTCTGATATAGCTCCTTTTCACGTCGTCGAGAAGTCTCAAAGCACTTCGCTGGGATTTAGTGTAAAGTGGAGTGACTGTGTTTTGTGGGCAAAAATGACTTGCATCTTCAGGTGGGGCTTGTATAAGTTCAAGAAAGTTTTAGCGTTCCCTCTGGTTCCCAATGACAAAGTATCTCCATCATTTCAACTCTCCCTCTCTTCACACGCCCTCCTGCACCCCACACAGTTTGTCTGAAACTCTGCGACACAGTCACTGTGGAAAACCAGCCAAATATTGCTTACTGGCTGTTTCAGCATTGGGTACAGCAACAGAATAGGGAGGAGGCAGGCAGGGCGTTGGGGTTGGAAATGATTGGCGTATAAGGAACTTGCATTCATATATTCTATGTCCTTTGTTGGCATTTCCATCAAAAAAATGTTGCACTAAGTGGATAAATGTTTAAAGTGGTTTCTCGGACACATCCGGTCTAGGAATGAAGAACTGAAACCATCTGACTCTGACAGCACTCAGTCAAGGAGCTAGCAAGCATTGAGTATTTATGAGTTATTATCCACAATATCCACGGTTAATAAGCTCCACAGTCCAGGCTGTTGCTCCAATGCGGTGCTTGGGGTTGGGATGGGTTGGATGGGGGAACAGTTGTGTTCTTGGAGGTGTCGTCTTTCGGTGGGGAGACGTTTTAAACTACGTTCCCGTCTTGCCCGCTCGTGTCTTCTCCCGCACCAGGGTCCGCAAACCGATCACACCCATCCTTGGCTGGCTTCACTGGCTCTCCATTCCTCAGAGAATCGAGTTCAAAACCCTTGTACTCACCTTCAAAGCCCTCCATGGTCTTGCTTTCCCCCCTCGCTCTGTGACTGCCTAACCTCATATCAGCCTGTATGCTCCCTCCGCTCGATGGACACCAGTCTGCTCCAGGTCTCCCGCACTTCCCGCCACACCATTGGTGGTCAGCATCTCTGCCCCCCACACTCTGGAACTCTATCGAGTAACCCCTCTGCCTCACCCCCTCTCTTGCCTCCTTCAAGTCCCATCTAAAGACCTTCCTGTTCAACCGTGCCTTTGGCCACCCATCCACCCTCACAGCTCCTGCCGTCCATAGCTACAGACCCCAACTCCCAGCTCGGGTTCAAATTCCCTGATTGTCCAGCGCCCTGGGACATCTTTCCGACGTGAAGGGAGCTATGCAAGTGTAATTTGTTGTTGTTGTTGGCCGTTCAGGTGGATGTTAAAAACACCCATGGCACGGTTTGAGAAGTGAGGCTTTCACCCATGTCCTGGACAACCTGATCGCATCTCAAAGCGCTACACAAGTAGTTCCTGTCGAGTTCTTTGTTTTTTTTTAGGTAAATCGTAATCTACTGGTGTAGTGATTGTATTTTGTGGGTGATTGTTTAATTCATGTCGGAGCAGTCATTTCATGTTGTTGAATATTATATTCACAATATTTGTTCCTCTTCCTGGTTACATAGACAAAGCTTGGCCTCCAGGCCCTGGTCAAATGGTTTTATTGATGTTTAAACGGCATTGTGTTCCCGGTGCTATTGATAAACCGTGTTCGGGAATGTTAGACAGCGTAATTTCTATACGTTAATTACGTCATCGCAATTTTGAAACCAGACTTGATGAATGTGGGTTTAAGCGAGACTAATGATTGCTGTGAAATTGGTGGCGTAAATGGGGGGAGAAGGAAGGAACTAACTAACGCAACAGAACCTGGATTGGCTAAAGTGGCTTAACAGCTAGTTAGCAGAAATCCCTCTGTCGATCTGAACAGGGAAGCATTTTGTTTTAAATGTTAAGTGTTGTAAGGGTTTTAGGCAATGAAAACTCATTGCTTTGTAACTTAGGATTCAGAGACCTTTTGAGCTAGTGAGAAATTAGTTGCAATGAAATCAATTAAATTAAGTGCAGTAACAGGAGCAGAAGGTGCAATTGTTAACTAGGGCAGTTTAAGTGAAGAATGTGAACCATTTTCTTCTGAATTCAGCTGCAGATCTGAAATCTCTTCACCTCGTACCAACCCGAGTCAGGTTATTCCAAGTTTTATTGAACGTTTCCACAGCAACTTGCCTTTATGTAGTGCCTTTCACGTAGGATAACCTAACTAACCTAATAAAGAACCCTTGCCTTTGATGTAATAATAATAATAATAATCTTTGCATTTGATATAGCGCCTTATCACATCTTCGAGATGTTTGAAAGCGCTTCACAGAATATACTGTAAAGTGAATTGAATGTGTATTTTGTGGGCAAAACGCGGCAGCCAATTGCACACAGCACAGTAGTATAAACATATAGTGTCTATAATGTCATATCTCACAGTGATTCATTCCACAGTAAAGATGAACTGGCCTCTTTTGGGGCTAATTTGTTCCTTTTTCGCTCTTTACAACAACAACAACTTGCTTTTATGTAGTCATTCTTCATGTAGGTGTCAGCCTGGCTCTAAACGGCACCCCTTGGGTTTCTTCCTCATCAGTCTCTTACATGTACCCCTTCCCCTCCTCCCCAAAAAATAAACACTTAATGATAACAAAATGTAAAGCCTGCGGTCCCCGACTGTATACAGTTCCCCAAAAATTTAATTGATTTCATTGCAACTAATTTCTCACTAGTTCAAAAGGTCTCTGAATCCTGAGTTACAAAGCAATGAGCTATTCTTTGCCTAAAACCTTTGCAACACTTAACATTTAAAACAAAATGCTTCCTTGTTCAGATTGACGGAGGGATTTCTGCTTAGCCAAGTTCGCAGAAATGCTTTCGACATAAATTCTGAACAGCTGTTGAATATGAATATTGTAAGTTCCTGTTTGCTGCATAATTCCAGTTTGGTCGCTGCCAAAATGTCATCGGAGTGTTCCTGTTTACAGTGTAATATCATTGTTGCATTCGCTCCAATCTTGATTTACTTTCAGTGCCAGCACAGACATCAGGTTAATAAACCTGTTTTGTTCCTCTGCAAATGCTGGTGTGTCACTGATCCTCCAAGTGGGTCACATTAGACACCAGAGCAGCAATGTACAACTCTGTTAATCTGGGGACCAGCGATGTATTCTTCTAGGCATCCCCGAGAGCTGAGCATGTGATGGCTTTAGGTGCCAGCCTGGCCTTGGCTTTGGAGTGGTTAACGCCACTTGAGTCAGAAGGTTGTGGGCTCAGGATCACAAAGTTTCAAATTGCTTCAAAAGGTTTGCTGTGAAGTGCAGTAACTGCATTTTGTAGGTTGAATGCAGCAGCTAATGATTGCACAGCAATGTTGCACAAACTTGACAAGAATGGACAATTTTATCTAGGGGATTGTTGGCCGGGACACTGGGAGAGAGAAATTCCCTTCTCTTTTCAGATAGCGCCACGGGATCTTTAACCCCCGTCTGAACAGAGGCATGCGAGACATCAGTTTTATTGTCTTATCTGAAGATCGATATCTCTGACAATGCTGCACTGCCCCAGCACTGTGCTGGAGTGTCATCCAAGACTATGGGCTCAAAGTCCCGACATGGGGGGGGGGGGTTTGAACCCATGAACCCACAGGCAAGAGTGAGTCAGGCTGAGCCGGTTAGTCACCTCATTCAGTTTTGGTACGAGATGTGAAATCCATCAAAGTATTGAATCTGTGTCGTGTGGTTCTTTTTATAAAGACATTCTGAGAAACCATAACTTTATTTAAAGTGTACGAGAAAGGCTGACCAGATTGCACAAGTAAATGCTTTGTAGAGAGAGTAAGTACCTTTCTATCGGGAAAATAAAGTAGTTCCTATCAATGTACAGAACATCAAAAGAATTATGAACCCTTATAGATGTACGTCCCTTATAATAATAATAATAATTATAATAATAATCCTTGCATTTCACGTCTTCTAGACGTCTCAAAGTGCTTTACAGAATATACTATAAAGTGAATTGACTGTATATTTGTGGGTGAAACGCGGCAGACAATTGCATCCCACAAACAGTCATGGATTGAGTGATCAAATTATTATTATTTTTTTTAAGGATTATTATCCTCGGAAAAGCGATCCACAAATCGACTAGCAACCAGGTTTTTACTTCCTGCTAGGTAAACAAAGGCTTGTGGAGTAAGGAAACTTGTCCAACATTTCGTCCTGCTCGGGAATAGAACCCAGATCTCTTGCTTGCGAGGCGAGTGCCTTAACCACTGAGTTACAGGACTCCACTGTAGCTGTGTTATTGTTGTTGAAGCGCTTTGAGAAGACGTGAAAAGTGCAATATCAAATGCAAGGATTATTATTATGTGTATCTGGTCCCATGTTAGTTTGGGAATGGTTGATTCCTAACCATTGGCTGGTACCGGTTGATACCAGAAATAATTAATAAAATTGCAACAAATCCATTTTGCCCAAAAAATATACTGTAAAGTGAGTAATAATAATAATCCTTGTATTTGATATAGCGCTTTTCACGTCGGGAGGACGTCCCAAAGCGCTTCACAGAACACACTGTAAAGTGAATTGACTGTATATTTGTGGGCGAACGCGGCAGCCAATTGCGCACAGCAATGTCCCACAAACAGTCGTAGATTGAAAATGACCAATTTATTATTATTTTTGTTTTGGAGGGATTATCATTAGTCGTGGGGAGTAAGGAAACTTGCCCAAGGTTTCCTTACTTCAGAGGTTAGGAGTGTAAGAGCGGCTGACGCTAGGCGCAGAATGAAAAATGTTGAATTCCACACCTTTTTTAATAAGTCTAATAAACATTGTTTCAATTTTTTGCCAATGACTTTATTAAGATAGAGTGTGCGCTATTTGTTTCCCTCGGACTAAAAGAACAATCAGTACACGTGACAATTTCTGTTCAGCATTTTAATAATAATAAAAAAAATAATAACCCTTGCACTTGATGTAGCACCTTATCACATTGATGAGACGTCACAAAGCACTTCTCAGAATAGATTGTAAAGTGGATTGACTGCATATTTTGCGGACGAAACGTTTTGAGATCTTTCAGCCTGCAAGTTGCAATGAAAATCTTAGTACCTTGCTTTTTCTCTGCCTGTCTTAATCATGGACAGTCTCAGGAGATTTGTGGGATACAGTTTGAGGGGATTGTTGGTTTTGCAGCCGTCTTAATTCAAAACTGTTAAGAATCGAGGCTGATTCCTCGTCCAATCCATTACTGGACTTGACAACATCACTTGATTTCAATCCTTATTCCAGTTTCTGTCGCTCAACGTTTCTAAGAAGCGAATTGTAATTTGCTTCTCAGTTCCATGCGCCCTGCAATGGGGACCGTTAGCCTCTCTCTTATGGAGATTTTCCTTGCTGAAACCCAACAACGACGGTTTGCATTTACACAGCGTGCCGTCTCGGAGCGCTTAACACCGAGCAAGGGAGACCTCGGGGTTAGGTGACCGTAGGCACAATCAAAGAGGAAAGTCTTTCAGTGTGATCTGAAGAAGAGCAAAGAGGGTGCGAGGCGGAGAGATTGACGCAGGGAGTTCCCGAGGTTTGGGGTGGGGGGAGAGACAGGCAGAGCTGGCTGAGCGAAGTGGTAGACGAGTGGGGTGTGAATAGGTTGTTGAGGTAGGGAGGTGCCAGGGCAAGAAGTGATTTGTAGATGAGTACGAGGATCTTAAATCGATTGGGTTCAGGCTCCTGAGGCCCAAAATCTTACAAGTCTTTGGCTAACGCAGAACGTTGCAGCACGGAAATAGGCCATTCAGCCCCACTAGTCTGGTGTTATACTCTCTTGGTTTGAACATGCACCTTTGAGACAAAAACACCTTTTTTTTACCACACTGAGAAAGGGCATTGTTTGTGCATTTTAACAGATAACAGTCAGTCTATTTCATGAACCCACAAGCACATGTATAAGAGAGATCTTGCAAGCTATTTATTGCTTTGAAAACCTGTCTTTCCTTAGCTCACCATCAAACTCCGCCACTGTTAACCGCACAAAGGATGCTATATAAGTTACTGTTCTAAACTAAGGTAATTTCTGCCGTGCTGTTATCTTCTGGAAGTTACCTTTTAAAACATTGACAATTGTTTGGGTGCTTAACAAAACTGTCACATAAATGAGAGGGCTGGTTGTTCTGAAATAACGATTACCTGAATTAGTATTAATAATTGTTATTAATCATTAATAATAATAATAATTTTGAAGCTGATTTAATTTCTCAGTCCACGACTGTTTGTGGGACGCTGCTGTGCCCAATTGGCTGCCGCGTTTCGCCCTCAAAATATACAGCCGCTACACTTTACAGTGTATTTTGTAAAGGGCTTTTAGACGTCTTGAAGACGTGATAAAGCGCTGTATCAAATGTAAGGATTATTATTTATTCTATCCTCTTGTGTACACTGTCACCTCCTCACTCCCTCTCCCCCGGCTCGTTATCAGACTCTGCCACTGTGAAGTGCTCTGGGACACTACCCCAAGTGAACGGCGCTATATAAATGCAGGTTGTTGATGCAGTTGTTGTTCTAAAGGAAACCCTATTAACTTTTCATTAACCAGCAGTCGCTAGCACTCTCACCTCTGAGGCAGAAGGTTGTGGGTTCATGCCCCACATCAGAGCTTATGGTTTTTATCTAAGATGTCAGTGCAGTGCTGGGGGGCTGTTGCGTTGTCAGAGGTGTCGTCCTGTGGATGAGACAAGACATTAAGCCGAGGCCCCATCTGCCTGTCCAGGTGGATGTTAAAAATAATCCTTGCACGTCATATAGCGCTTTTCACGTCTTCTAGATGTCTCAAAGCGTTTCACAGAATATAATGGGTCAGTACAAACCGTAGCGAATTGAGTGACCAAATTATTATTGTATTTTTACTTGAGGCGTTATTATCAGGCGTGTGGAGTAAGGAAACTTGCCCAAGGTTTCCCCCTGCCGGGAATCAAACCCAGGTCTCTCGCTTGTGAGGAGAGTGCTCTAACCACTGAGCTCCAGGACTCCACTGATCCCATGGCACTATTCGGAAAGAGAAGGGAGTTTCTCCCAGTGTCCTGGGCAGCTAAATATTAGTCATTCACTTCATGGCTGTTTGTGAGAACATTGTTGTGTGCAGATTGTCTCGATTACAATTGGATTGGATGCTTTTGCCTAACAGTTCCTTGAGTTTTTATCAGGAGGTGAATAGTTTAGGTGGATTTAAATAGCGAGGATACTGATCCTTGTCTCCTATAGTACTCTGGGTAAAGTTATCCCATTTAAGAAAAAGCTCACCCACCAAAATAATAAGTTAACACAACTTGCACATTAGAGCACTTACTGGTTTTACACCAGTCTCTTGTGCATCTAATGTAAATAATGAACTGACAATTCTGGACTTGGAAATGGACAGTTGATTGGGCAATTGGTTGGCTTTATTAATGATAATAATAATCCTTGCATTTGATATAGCGCTTTATCACCTCGTAGAGATGTCTCAAAGCACTTCACAGAATATGCTGTAAAAAAGAATTGACTGTGTATTTTTTGGGTGAAACACGGCAGCCAATTACGCACAGCAGTGTCCCACAAACAGTCGTGGACTGAGTGACCAAATTATTATTATTATTTTTTGAGGGATTATTACCCTGGGAAAGCGATCCACCAATCGACTAACCTGCTGCTTATTGAGCGTAAGGTTAAGATTGTGAAATATTGAGACAGACAAAACTAATGAACACTCTTCTGACCAAATGACGAACAAATATTTTATAATTTTAATCGATGGCATTTTATCTTTTACCCTCAGAAACATGGGATGTGCAAAGTCGAAAGATGCTACTGACAGTCCAGAAAAAAGCTTAAAAAACGAATCCGTACGTAAATCTCAAAACGCTCTTTATGTGAAAGATCCCACCTCCAACTCACGTTTGAAAGTAAGTAGGAATAAAAGGCAAATTTTAAGGTAATTCTTCAACTACTGGGTTCATGCAGTTCAAAGAATCTGAACTGAGTGGCTGTTTGGAGGAATTTTGTTTGAAAGGTTGAATGGTGATCAGCAGGAATAAGGAGAGTTGCCAACAAGCCATGCTCATTGTAAGTTATGCAGAACAATTTAGCTAGTCCCTTATGGTGTTTAAACTCCACATGAGCTTCCACTCCTTCCTTTTCCCCTCTCCTATAGCCCTCTGTTTTCTTCTCTCTCGTGTGTGCACCAAGTTTTCTCTTGAACACATTGGCACATTTCCACCATATTGTACGTCAAAAAGAGCGAGACCCATTTCTGAATGGGGCGAAATTTGCCAACACATTACATCTCGCTTTGATTCCAACTGTGACTCTTGAATACCACTCCACGGGATAGTTTAATGTGAAAGAAGCCGTAATGAATGAATAAGGTTACAGTAATGGCGGTGCTCTAGCATCGATACCAGTTTTTAATAAAAAGGGACTTTTGAGGAAAGATGACCTGCTCACAATTGCTCAAGTTTACCCTGCAATAACACGATCTCAACTTCCTTGAGAAGGTATCACCTTAAGCTGGTTTCGGCAGCTCAGCTCGTGAAATAGTCTCCCCGCTTATTACAGCGAACTGGCGAATGTCGATTCGACCCAAGGCTCTCGGTTCTAACATGAAGCATTGACACTAGCACATTTTGGCAAGGGTTCTACTTCTCTGATTTCAGGACGGCAAAGCTAATTCAGTCAAAACCCCAACTTGCCGGCTTCTCTACGAAGGCAGGGGAGATAAGAGCAAAGAGAGAGAGAGCGAGAGAGAGAAACAAAATTGCCATACAAGTGAAACTTTGCTATTCTGAGGACTTGACACTTGTGGTGTTTAAATGTTATTGTCAGCTGAATTTGTGAACTCAGCTTCTCACCCAGAGTTCGCTTACAGTAAGCTGTCTCTGCTGTTCCTCAGTCCTATGCTTGCGCAACAGAAAAAAGCAACCGAGTACAAAGTGGGCGAACATTGGCATAAGTATTAATTGAACCCTTTTCTTGTGCTTTTTGTGCGATTAGGTAAAACCTGAATTTCCGTACGCGCACACACACACACACACACACACACACACATCTCTTCCTTCTTGGTTAGTCTCGTTTCTCTATCTTTTTAAAAATGTTGCAATAATTTTTCAGAAAATAATAGCTGCAATAGAGCTCTCAGTATTTCCCTTTTGATATCCATTATTCATTCTTATTGGTGACAGAATTGGATATTTGTCTCTCCTCGCTTGCTAATCAGCTAAAATACTAACAGTGGTTCTCACAATACAGTAATAACTAGTCATAATCCTTACATTTCCACAATAATCCCTCAAGGAAAACAAACAATAATAAATTGGTCGCTTCAATCCACAACTGTTTGTGGGACGCTGCTGTGCGCAATTGGTTGCCCTGTTTCGCACACAAATATAGAGTTAATTCACTTTACAGTATATTCTGTGAAGCGCTTTGAGATGTCTCGAAGACGTGAAAAGCGCTATAACAAATGCGAGGATCATTATTATTATTTGATGTAGCGCCTTTCATGTCAGGAGGATGTTTCAAAGAGCTTCATAGGAAGTAGCTGCACAATCTACCCCATCTCTCCTCACACTTATTTTCTCTGGGAGAGACGGGATAGATTTAAATAAATTCTATCTGATCAGCAAAGATAATCGAAGCCTTTTAAAGATCTTGTGACCCAGTTCAGAGAAAAAGGGAAGGGAGTGTCTCTTGATCTCCAGGCCAACAGAAATAATTTATCACATGGTTGGTTCTGCTATTAATAGCTACTGGATTTGTCTCCAAAAAACACACTTGCTCCCGTACCTGTGAGGTGATTTTGAGACAAATGTCCATACAAGGCTGGATAAAATGCTTGTCCATGCTAATTGAGTCCTGTAGCTGAGTGGTTAGAGCACTCGCCTCACAAGCGATAGACCTGGGTTCGATTCCCGGCAGGAATTCCCTTGGGCAAGTTTCCTTACTCCACACGCCTGATAATAATCCTTCAAAAAAAAATTGGTCACTTCAAACTACGACTGTTTGTGGGACGCTGCTGTGCTCGATTGGCTGCCGCGTTTCGCCCACAAATATACAGTCAATTCACTTTACAGTGTATTCTGTGAAGCGCTTCGAGACGTCTCAAAGACCTGAAAACGCGCTATATCAAATGCAAGGATTATTATTATTGGCATAGGGAGCAGGGGACTGCTTAAACCATTCAACACTCTCTTGTGGCTTGCCTTTGCTAAGCTGACTTCCTTGTTCAATGTATTTTGTGCTGAATACTCAAAAACCCGAAAACAAAGTTTATCCTCCTGTACAGTCGTGTGTGTGCCTTATAGTTGAAGAATTTACCTTAAAGAAGATAGAAGATGATGTGAAACCACCAAGGTCCCTCACCTTACATTGTTAATCGTGGGAATATTTTGCTGTTTAATTACTTTCAATTGGATTTGGAGGTCAGTGGTTCGCCACTTTGAAGTAATGTGAAATGCGTGATTTCATGATTTTCTTTTTTTTAATATTTTTTTTAAAAAAGGGGTGAAAATCACCTGCTGTGATAATTACAACAACAATAACAACAAGATTGCATTTGTGTTGCGTCTTTTACGTCGAATTAGAGTTAATTAATAAAGTTAGTTAATAAATTAAGAGTTAAATTATCCCATCATCAAGAAATGCTCGGGTCAAGTTAAAGCCCATCGAAAACTAACTAAAGAATGTTACATAGGTGAGGCACCAACACCTTCTTTCCACCCCCCGCCCCCCCTACCACCCGACTCCCACACAACTATTGGAGCCACCATTGAATTAAAAACCTAAGAAATGTTAGCTGAAAGAAGACCAAGATCCATCCAGTTCGCCTTCCAAAATCCTGGCAGTCGTTTGCACATGTCATGTCCCAAATTGTATACCATATCCCGAGATATTAATTCCAAAAATGTATCCACCCAATTTGCTTTCAAAAGAATCGACACTTTCTGCTTCCACCATCTCCCTAGAGAGCCTGCTCCGTACTTTCACTGCTCGCTCACTGAACTTGTGTTAGTTAGTTGGCTGCGAATCAGAGTCGGAGCGTGGTTAGCAGGGGTACACCAGCTTAACCCGACAAAACCGATGCATCAATCTGTGTCTGGTGAGTAGCGATGGTGGAGGAGTAGTCCAGTTATGACTGAGTTGGGGTGTGGAGGAGAGAGTTCATACCCATGGCTAATGTTCAGATATTGACTGGCCTCATTGACGGCATTTACCAACGATATGATAATTAACACAGCACGGGGCCCAATTTTGGTACACACATACCCCACCGCTATTGTGATTAGTGATGTGGATCTATGTATTTGAAGATTGTGTAGAGTGTTTTCACCCAGGCTGATCTCTTTCTTTTTCTCCCCCATCCCCTCCTCTTCAGAACCGGAATAGTTTTAACTTGCACATAATATCGCCCTCGGAAGGTAAGTGTGGGAATGGATTGCGCCTGTAATCGGATCTGTCGACTGTCAAAGACCTTTTGATGCTCTATTTAACGTCTCATGCTTTCCACATGGCGGTAATTCACCCTGATCAATACTGAGGCCCCTTCAGCCTATCTGATCTCATCCTTTCACAACACAGAGCAAAGCTCAAACTCTCTGCTCCCCCACTCTACCGCACACGACACCAACCCCTCTGAAGCCATTTCTCTGCATGTACTTGTCCAATTAATTTTATATCGTTTGAGCCATAACATGCTTATTCTGGTATTTAAGAAATCACACAAAGATGGTATGAAAAATGTCAACTTTGTTGGATTATTGTTGTTCCTCCCTGCTTCCCCACCGCGCCCCCCCCCCCCCAACACACACACTCACTCTTGCACTCCAAAATCACACTCGCCCACACACTCTCACTCTCTCTCACACTCTCTCTCTCTCTCTCTCTCACACACTTACTCACACTCGAGCCAAATGCAGAGTGGAATACTTTGTAATTTGCTGAATGTTTTAGTCGGAGCTTATTGCTTTGAACCTCTGAGAATCCAAAGCAGTGAAGCCATTTGAACTCATTTTTAGACACAAAATTGATAACTGGATTACAAATACTCCCAGCGCCAGACAGTCAGTGTTTAGAGACCTAGCCTTGACCATCCATAGGTGGTCAGTAATAAAGTGGTTTGGTTTATCAGTACGGGGGGAGTGAGGAGTGAGTAGGAACTGGCATTGCTCACCTCGTTCTATTAGAAGAGGTTTTACAAGGTTCTTGCTCATTAGGAAAGCAACTTACTGATTGACTAACCACTTGCTACAGGGTGTGATAAAATTAACTGTACAGGAAGCGGAGCTCTCTGTGAAATAAGGAAGAGGCCAAAATAGTTTCCATGATGATGCTCGGAAGTTGATATTCCACATCCAAGGCCCTGAACGTCTAGCGAGACAATTTTGTGCTGAGATTTAAGGGCACCCGGATTGAGGGAAGGCTCGCACATTGATAGTATAATAATAATAATCCTTGCATTTGATATAGCGCCTTATCACGGCTTTGAGATGTTTCAAAGCGCTTAATTTGGAAGCTGGTTTCTTTTTTGGTTAAAAAAAAACTCCACAAAATCAGCTTCCAAATCAAGACCGAATTGAAGAATCTTTCACAATTCTGTCCTCTGTTGAAATTCTTAAGACAAAATGTTCTTTCCAGCCTGAGAATGGTTGGGGTTTAGGGGCTTTCAGACCTAACGATGAGTAATGGGTGGATCCCTATGCATGTGCTTCACTCCAGGTTATTTATTCGTTATTTATTTATTATTTACACACAATCAATTCACTTTGCAGTATATCCTGTGAAGCGCTTTGAGACATCTCAACGACTTAATTAGGTGCTATGTCAAATGCAAAGGTTATTATTATTAGCATTAAGATAACAGATTGCCAATTACGGGCAATCAATAAAACACATTGCAAATTTATATTTTTATAGCGCCTTTCACTTTGGGAGGACGTCCCAAGCCGCTTGACAATTCTGGCTTGGCACCTGAGCCGGGAGAAATAGTAAATTACCTTATTCTTTGTTGGCGTGATATTCGCTCTCTTAATGTGTGAAGGAAATGGCACAAATTATCTTCTATTTACAGGAAATGAGGAAGCCTCAGTGATCGCCCTGTATGACTATGAAGGAATCCATGATGGAGACCTGAGTTTTAAGAAAGGAGACAAGTTGAAAATTATTCAAGAGTAAGTTTTATTTGTTTTGTTTTGTTTGGGGGAAAAAAGACTTTTTGGCTGTCCGTTCACCTTTACAATATTTCTTTAGCATTTCAGAATATCTGAACTTGGAAGCCCGTTTACTGGAAGCAGATCCGAAAAAAAAATTGCAAGGCTGTGGGGTAAAAGTGGGGGAGTGGAATTAGTTGGATAGCTCTTTTAAAGAGCCATCACAGGCACGATGGGTCGAATGGCCTCTTTCTGTACTGTAAGGTTCTGTGATTCTCTGATATTGTCATTCTTAAATGGAACTTACAGAGAACTGGCTTCAATACTGAGGACACATTTGGGTATTTGTCAAATTCTGGACGCTCTGAAACACTGCGAGTTGGACCTAAGCGCTCCGAGATGCTAGTCCCGCGTGAAGGGCGCTATATAAATGCAAGTTGTTGTTGTTGAGTGCAATTGGTTATGAGTTTGTGAGCAAATAAGTGAGACATGTTGGGCCACAGCAAAACCTCCCACAAACGGACATGATGTGAATGGTCGAGGAATACAAGGAACTCAGCAACTTACCAGTTACTACATCCAGTCGACCGGCCAAACCCTCAGCCACCATTTCATTGCCATTTTCGAACAGCTTCCATTTCAGAAGTTGGTGTTTTGGGGGTAGAAACTGAAGTAACCCAAGACCTCAGATAGAAACGTTTGATTATCAGTGCCCGGAAATATTTTGCGTCGTTGATGATTTCAAAGATTAATATGTTTGAGACAGCTGTGTAATTCATTATCTGGATAATTTAGTGTGAGTAATGCAGTGAAAATAACCCAACAGAAGAATTCTTACCACTTAACTCACCATGCTGTCAATATCCCCACTGTATTTATTTATGTATTTATACCTATGCTTAACTCGTCGCTCCTGATAACTCATCACTGAGTCCCTTTCCCTTGGAGCCTTGGTGTGATGTGTTATCAGAGGTTTACTGTCTATTGTGTTAGCTTTCTTTTTAAAAAAAAGTGCTTTATTGTGTCGATGCTGGGGAATAAAGAAACTCAGAAAGTCACGCAGTTGTTCTTAATGTGCTGCAGGTCAGGAGAATGGTGGAATGCGAGGAATCTAGGCACAGGCGAAGAAGGTTTCATCCCAAGTAACTATGTTGCCAAAGATAATACATTGGAAACTCAGGAGTGAGTATCTGCACTTTTTAACACCGCAAGATGTCAACGCGCTTCCATTCCATGCTTAATACTTTCAGGGGCCAGAAGCCCCGACTTCCACCTGGTCTTAGCCTGAAGAAGATCATTGTTTTGGGGTTTGTTTTTTTTTGGCCTTAATTTAAAGATCGTGTAGAACTGAGGAAAAATCGGTCTCTTATTTCATCACCGCTTTCCAAATTTTAAGACGGAAATTTCCGCACTTCTGTGAGGTCCTAAATTTGAATAATAATACTTGCATTTGACTGATAGCTTTTTAAACTGCCTTTCGTGCAAAAAACAAGGACCTTATTTTGCCAATCGTAGCGTGGAATGGTGTGGCGGTGTGTTTGGTGGTATGGGGCAAGGGTGGGAGTTGAGTTACAGCTCAGCCATGATCTTAGAATGGTGAAACAGGCTTGAGGGGTTGAATGGCCCTCTCCTGTTCCTATGTGTTTAAATACAATGGCGCGGGTTCACATTGCCTTCATTACATTTGGTGATCATGTGGCTAAAATTCCGCCCTTCCCTCCCTAGCTGGTTCTTCAAGGGAGTCAGCAGGAAAGATGCAGAGAGGCATCTTCTAGCATCAGGAAATAAACAAGGATCGTACATGATCCGAGACAGTGAAACAACCAAAGGTGAGAGAGCGCACATTCCATTCTGACAATCTATCTCTGGGATTTCCATATGTAGGTGGGATGCATGGAATTCTTGTTTGGTTTGGATGTTCTTACGCACGGTGATGGGTTTCAGCGAGTGTCAGACACCCGGCTGACCCAAAAAGGTGTAAGCTACAGCTTCACAGCTGAAATGCAGCAAAATTAAGAAACCAGAGTATGGGGGTTGCGTTTGCAATATTCCTTAAAACCTCCCTCACATTGTTAATTGGTAGTGTTCTCTGTTTGACTTTTGTAAATATCGATTGAGGTTGCCTATTGATTTTTTGAGGTGGCGTTTACATCAAATCAATTTTAATACGGGGTCGTGTAAGTATTGTGGTCAAGAGGGCCAATTGATCGGAATAAGGTTCAGACCCAAACCAAAATTCTACCTAATCTTAGCCTGTAAGACCATTTTATTCTTTATCATGCGGTCGGGCATTCAGCCTATTTGCTCTGATCCTTTGGAACTCCATCCCTCATTCCCTTTGCCTCACACCCTCCCTTCCTCCTTTAGGGCATGTCTCAAGACCCTCCTCTTCAACTGCATCTTTGGCTACCCACCAGGCCTTCCACCCTCACTGATCCCAATCCCCCTCAGCTCGGGTCTGAATCCCTGACTGTCCAGCACCTTGGGACGTCCTCCCAACGTGAAAGGCGCTATACAAATGTAATATTGTATAGATTCATAGAATCTTACAGCACAGAAGGAGGCCATTTGGCCCATTTTGTGCCTGTACCAGCTCTTTAAATGAACTATCCAAGCAGTCTCTCTCTTTCCCCATAGCCTTGCAATATTTTTCTTTTCAAGTAAATATCCAATTCCCTTTTGAAAGTTATTACTGAATCTCTGCTTCCATCACCTGATTATTTGGAAATCGGTTTAGGATACAAGTTTAAAGTATGGGGAAGAGTGTGTGTGGGTGGGTGGGAGGTTGGGGGGAGGTTAGGGAATGAGACAAAATGTGATAGATTTACAAAAAAATACTTTTTATTGTGGATTTAAAATGAAGCAAGGTTACCTAGTCCTTACCATACAGAAGCACAGCTTGTGGCCATCCAGCCACTCCACCATAGATGCAGAAATTATACGTTTTGTTCAAAACCACTTGGCCTGTTAATCGTAGGAAGGAAGTGAGGTGGCAGTAGACAGCAAGGGAGATGTGAAGGCACAACATGAACTCCGTTTGCTTTTAAAAGCTTTAAAGAGCTCGACCTGGGTTGAATGCCACCATATTGGCTTGGCCTTATAAAGAGATTTTCTGTATAAAATCATCCCACCAGCTTTGGTGAACCAGACAATCGCTGGCTAATTTGCTGCCACTTGTCAAGTATCAAGTGAAGTGGGACAAAAAAAGGTGTTTTTTTTTGGTCAATGGGTATTTTTTTTGTACCAACAATGAAGTGTTGTTCATTAATTTGATTTGCAGAAAAATAATTCGGGGATGAATTGATTACAGCATGCTAATCTGCATTTTGCAGCAGCAGCAACAACACCAACTTGCATTTATGTAGTAGTGATAATAATAATCCTTGCATTAGATGCAACGCCTTACAACATCATTGAACATCTCGAAGCGCTTTGCATAACATACTATAAAGAGGATTCACTGTATATTTTGTGGGCGAAACCAGCACAAAAGATAGACCGATCACGCAGGATAGCGTCTAGCGGCGTGGTGTCTGTATAAAAATATACACAAACGGGATAAACCAGGAGTGGAAAGCTCTGCACTTCTTTCAAATAGGCATGGGAAGGATTCCCTCAGCTCAGAGATCTTAGGTGACCACATCTTGTAAACTAAATTCAGGGACATGCCTATATATTAAAGATTGAACTGGAGAAGTTGTTGGATTAATGACTGCGTTTCTCTGATGATGAGTGTATTTGTTTTAGAACTGTGCTGTTCTTGCTCAGTTTGTTGCTGAACTGAGAACAGGGCAAATTTGGCTCCAGGGGACACATTGCCTTACCTAGGGACAACAAAAACAACAACTAATTACATTTGTATAGGCCCTTTTACGTCAGGAGGACGTCCCAAGGCGCTGGACAGTCAGGGATCCGCACCCGAGCTGGTGGTTGGGATCAGCAGGGTTGGAGGGCGGGGAGGGTAGGGGTAGGAGGGTGACTGAAGGCACGGATGTTTGAGGAGAAGCTGAGCAATGACTGCAAGATGTGAGTGACCAAGCCGCCTTGTTTCTGTTCTGTTCCTCATTAGGCAGCTACTCGCTTTCTGTTCGAGATCACGACCCGTCAATGGGCGACACAGTGAAACATTACAAGATACGGACCCTGGATAATGGTGGCTTTTACATCTCTCCCCGAATCACCTTCACCAGCCTAGAGGAGTTAGTCAACCATTACAAGAGTGAGTATGGTTGCGTAACCGAGCTCTGAAGACCAAGTCTGGATGTGACACGATGTGATAAATATCATTTTGAATCTGTTAAGAAACATCGCACTTTTCCCCTTCCATTTTTTTTCTCTGGCCACGGACGGGTCAAAGTTGCTTCCATTGATCACAAGATCGGTTCGGCTGACAAAGACCCTTTCGGCCCATCTGATCACATCCTTTTAGAACACCCACTCTACTGCCCTTCCATCACAGGATCAAGCTGTTTTTTTAAATGCGTCCCAGTCTCCTGGCCTCAGCCACCTTTATAGGAACAGGAGTAGCCCCATTCAGCCCCTTAAGCCTGTTCCTCCATTCTATAAGATCGTGGCTGATCTGTACCTCAACTCCAATTACCCGCCTTTGCTCCATATCCCTGGAAACCCTGACCTAACAAAAATCTATCCATCTCAGTCTTCAAAATGTGAATGGATCCAACATCCACAGCCTTTTTGGGGAGAGAGTTTCAGATTTCCACTACCCTTTTCTTTAAAAAGTGCTCTAATTTTAAGATGATGCCCCCGCCCCCCCCCCCCCCGTTCTGGATTCCCCCACTAGAGGAAGTAGTTTCTCGGTAACTACCATATGGATTCCTTTTATCATTTTAACACCTTCCTGACAACCTGCCTCAATCATTCATTACTCTCTGTTTCCCTGCCCAGAACAAGGAGACGGATTGTGTCAGAAGCTCACAACTTCCTGCATCAGCCAAAAGCCTCAAAAACCCTGGGAGAAGGATGCCTGGGAGATCCCGCGGGAATCCCTCAAATTGGACAAGAAGCTGGGAGCTGGGCAGTTTGGGGAAGTGTGGATGGGTGAGTTTCATCCTAATTCTGAACAAACAAACCAAATCTCGTCTTAAAGTGGAAACATCTTCAAGATGATTTACTGCGTTTCGGAGCATCCAGAACATGGCAAATGATTGAATTCAGCCTTAAATTTGAAATTGTTCTTAAAAGAAACCTTACAAAATGAAAGCTGGGTTTAAGAATTTGTTGAATTCCGGACGCTTTAAGTAGAGGGAGATCTAGACCTGAGTGGAATTTCTTCCCTTTGTCAGTGTTAAAGTCAAACACAGGACAGGTGGGGAGGTGGAAGTGTAGGAGATGTGGCCCTAGTGGTGTGAATACACTAGAATGGTAACTCTTTGCTTACAACTTCCCCTGACGCATCAGCTGATTGTCTGTCCCTCACTGTTAATGTGGTGGGTGAGGCTTCACACCTCCTGCAAGGAATGAGGAAGACCAGAATGTGACAGTGTAATGCGGTAGTGGGGATGGGTTGGGGGTTGACTTGTGCTCATAATGAAGAGTAATGTTCCAGTGCAGCAGCGGGAGTGGGTGTGGGGGGGAACGCATTGTCAGGGTGCTATTGGAAATCACTTTATGAAACCAAACAACCACACCCTCAACCTGGCCACTGATGCTATCTCGCCACTACCTGGGATAAAGTAATGTTGTTCCTTTATTTTTCTCTCTCTCTGAAGCCACCTACAACAAGCACACCAAAGTAGCTGTGAAAACCATGAAGCCAGGGACCATGTCTGTGGAAGCTTTCCTCGACGAAGCTAACATCATGAAGACACTTCAACATGATAAGCTGGTTCGGCTGAATGCCGTGGTTACGAAGGAGGAACCCATATACATAATCACAGAATTCATGGCCAAAGGTAAGATGGCGGCTGATCGGAGCTTTTAATAACAAATAATAAGCCTTGCATTTGATATAGCGCCTTATCACATCGTTGGGACATCTCAAAGCGCTTCACAGAATATACTGTAAATTGGATTCACTGTATTTTGTGGGTGAAACGCGGCAGCCAATTGCACTCAGCAGTGTCCCATAAACAGTCGTGGATTGAGTGACTCTTTTTTGGAGAGATTATTATCTCCAGAAAGTGATCCGCCCATTGATTAACAACCGGGTGCCTACTTACCGCTGGGTAAACAGACGCATGTGGAGTAAGGAAGCTTGCCTAATGTTTCGCCCTGCCCAGGAATCGAACCCAAGTTCTCTCCCTTCCAAGGCAAGTGAGTTAACCACCAAGCTGTGGGACTCCTTTTAGTTCACTGTGTTCACATAATGGGGCTCTGAAATTCCACCTGGTCTTTGTCTGCATGACAAATCATTTCAGTTTTCATTTCAAAATACACAGTTGCTATACTTTACAGTAAATCCTGCGAAGCTCTTTGATGTGTTAGCCGGTTCTTTCACCCCTATATGCACGCCCACGATATGGCTCGCTTCCCTCTCGCAGAGTGTACTGGGTGGCCTCTGTGTTCAATCCTCACTAATGAATGCAAAACCCTGTAACTAGGTGTAATTTGACTAATGAGTTCTTCCAAATTAACAGGTACTACCATTTTCTATTTAAATGAAAGCAAATTGGGAAGCTTCAGTCAATCAGAGGTTTATTACCTCTGTGACCTAGTCGGAACCTGTTTGTATATTCCCTCTTTTGATTTATACCGAAAGCTTGAGAAAGCACGGTTAAGTAAACTCAAACGGAATTTTATTGTAGGGTCGATGAAATCCACAACCCTTGGCATTAAATCTTAAACAACACGATAAATATAAACAAATAAACGCAACTATGAGATAACAAACATTAATCACGCTTAAACTAAACACACCAGCAACCACTATTAATGAAAGTAATGTAAAGTGCACGAAGAACCTCTGACTACTACTCATCAAAAGTCAGAGCACTTGTCTTTTGTTATTATCAGGTAGAAAAAAAGAGACCTTGAGCACATGGTGCTCGTTCTTTTATGGACATTGAGCCCCTCCCTGAATTAGGGTACCCAATGGTAATTGTATTGCACCAATTACTTGATGTAATTAGAGATAGTCAGTTATGCAAATGACAGATGTCATCCTGGTATAGAAGATACCGTATCAAATCCAATTTTTTTTTAACCAGCAGAAGTGTTTAGTAGATCAAAATTTTAACCCGGCAATGTGACAGATTTCAATCCCCCAAAAAGAGAAGTGTATGCAAATTTATTTTGGCAATGTGATAAATTTCAAAATGGCCCCAAAATGGCCTCTTTCTGTGCTGTAAAATACTACGATTCTGTGAAATTCATACAATGAATGGATGACTGAGTTAACGATAGGAACTGAGTCTCTCTCTCTCTGCTGAGGTTATGGTAACTCAGTAACATTAAATCATCTGTAGGGTTCATCTGTAGAGGAGTGAGTGCGTGAGTGCTTTAAATAGCTTGACTTGTAAAGGAAGGAAATCAAGCAAAGATCCTGAGTGCTGGGAGGGTTCCTTAAATATAAATTTGCTTCTCTTTTTTGGGTGGTTGAAACCTGTAACGTTGTCATTGGCAACTTGAGATGTAACAATAATGATTCTTACATTTGATACAACGCCTTATTGTGTTGTTGAGACATCTCAAAGCGCTTTATGGGATAGACTGTAAAGCTATGTGACTGTGTGTATATTTTAGCTATATTTCATTCACAGTAACACGCCACAAACAGCCAAAGGTGTGAGTGACTGATTTTATTTGGGGTTTCTCGGTTAAAACACTGGGATCCCAGAGTATAGACTATAGAGTATAGATGCATCACTTTACACAGAGAGTAGTCAACAACTGGAATAGGTCACGAGAAAGGATGGTTTGGAGTTGTGGTCAGGATACTGAGCTCATTTAGCAAACAACTTGATGTTACAACAGAAAAGTGGCAAGAAGGTAGTTGTTCCCCAAGAGATAAGATAAAGGGCCCTCATTCATTAAATCCTCTAATGATAAGAGAAACCGTTTCCACCAGAAGGTGGGGCGGTAACAGGAAGGCACAGGTTAAGATAAGTGGCAAAAGAACCAGAGGGGAGACCAGGAGAAATGTTTTTACACAGCAAGTTGTTATGATCTGGAATGCACGGCCTGAAAGGGTGGTGGAAGCAGATTCAATAATAATTTTCAACTTTCAAAAGAGAATTGGATATACACTTGAAAAGGAAAGATTTACGGTGCTGTGGGGAAAGAGCGGGAGAGTGGGACTAGCCAGTTAGCTCTTTCAAGGAGCCGGCAGCGAGAATGAAATTAGCCAGGGCAGTAAGGATCGACGACAACAACAACAACTTGCATTTACATAGTGCCCTTCATGCAGGGTAGCATCTCAGAGCTCTTAAAGCTGTGAAAGATTAAGACCGTGAAGGGAGTCAGGCAGTTCCAGTAACTAGTAGGGGGGGCAGAGACGGAGAAAGAGAAAGAGGAACTATCACAGAATGACCACCTTTTCTATATTTTGTCCTGTAAGGCTTGTGCGTCTTGTGGGTTGGTTTCAGCGCTTGTGCTCCGTCCTGCTCTGCAAGGCCAGGTGCGGGGGATGGAGCAGTGGTCTTGAGCTTCAGCTGTTGCATAACATTTGTCCTGGAAAAAACAGGGAGCCACACTGCTCTAAAAACCCCAAATATTGAACGACTCAATTGGAACCCATGACCAATGTGGGGGGAGGGGGGTAGAGAGGTGGTGGGGAGAATTGGGGGGAGAAGGGGCTGAAACGGTGCGGTTATAGTCAGTACATCTGTGTGTTTCATGACCTGTTAGCAAGGCAGACACGGCCACAAACACGAATGCTTGATGATATCAGTTACACTAACCTCACCCTCCCACGCTCGCAGCACTCACTGAACTCACACACACAACAAGAGCTCTCTGAATTCTCAGGGTTCAGCACAGGCAGGAACAGAGAATTCAGTGCTTTAAATTCACCCTCATTCCCAATGCTAATGATGCCAACATCAGATGTTCACAGGGAAGTCCTCCCTCCTCAAATTTTGGGATTGAAAGGCGCTTTACAACTATAATTTGTTGTTGTTTCTAACTTATAATAATCCTTGCATTTGATACAGCGCCTTATCACGTCTTCGAGACGTCTCAAAGTGCTTCACAGAATATACTGTAAAGTGAGTCGACTGTATATCTTGTGGGCGAAACGGGCAGCCAATTGCCATAGTCTACGATTCTGTTCTACAGTAGAGGCAACCTCACTATAACCCAGTCGCCTGGGTTCAATATGGTGGGCACCTTGTCATAATGAAACGCGAATGGTACCCTGCGTATTTTCACCCATTGTGACACCACAAAGCACATTATTTTACACGCCACAGCTTGTTAAATAGTGTGCCTACAGTACCTTTGCGATTTTAGCCATTTTGTGTGTGTGTGTGTGTACAATGCAAAATTACATTTATATAGCGCATTTTACGTCAGGAGGACGTTCGAAAGCGCTGGGATGTCCTCCCGAACCAGATATATACAGTATATTATATTATATACTATATGAACTGTATATTATAAACATATATATACATACATATGTACACATATACACATATGCACACGACAAAAACAATTTGCATTTATATAATGCCCTTAACACAGGGTAGCTCCTCGGAGCTCTAGGCAAATACTTAGTTCTGTACCAGCACAGACACAATAACCAAACAGCAACTTAATTCTGTAAACCTTCAGCGATTCTATAGATGTGGCTTGCTGTACTGTAATGTCACGTGTACAAGCATTTTGTCGCTTGCACTGTAAGTGCCTTAATTATAAAATGTGGGGGAGGATTTGAGTTCCTGTGGTCAGTAAAGAGCTTAATTCTCATTCGGTCACCTTAGACGTGAATTTCTTTGTTGCATTTTGGTTTTTAGAGCGCTCTGTACAGTCGCCACTGGTAACCGCCTGGGAATAATTGGTGTGAGAAGGATCGCAAGGCATCGAATCTGTCGATAATAACTCTTGAGCTTGGCGAGTGCAGTGCACAAGGGGTTAACTCTCGCAAGCCATACCCACTCTGTGCTTGACAAGGTCACGTGCCCTGCCAACAAGCTTCCTTCAAATAAGGCAGAGCTTCTGGTACGAAACCAGAAGTTGAATAGATTAAACATAATGTTGTATTCACACCCAGTATAGAACAAACATGCTTTGGGCACAATGTATTCTATTCCAAAGTCGTATCAAAATCTTGGCGGGTGACCTGCTCATCGAGCGAGCTTTTCAAAAGGGCTGTAGACTTTACACTTTCTTTTTAAAGGCCATTGGAAATGCTTCTCTCTATCCACCCCCCAACCCCCTCCCCTTTTGAAGTAGGTGTATAATAGTAATAATAATAATCCTTGCATTTTACATAGGGCCTTTTTACGCCTTCGAGACGTCTCAAAGCGCTTCACAGAATATACTGTAAAGTGAATTGACTGCATATTTTGTGGGCGGAACATGGCAGACAATTGCACACAGCATTGTCCCACAAACAATTGTGGATTGAGTGACCAAATTCTTATTAGTGTTTTATTTGAAGGGATTGTTACCCCTTGGAAAGCGATCCACCAATCGCATAACAAACGGTTTCCTATTTACTGCTAGGTAAACAGAGGCGTGTGGAGTAAAGAAACTTGCCCAACATTTTGCCCTGACATAGTCCAGAAGGAATTTTTTAAAAATCTTCATTGGTTACAGTTTTCCAGTTTACAGCAGATATAATAAAAAAATTCTAATTTACTGTATCGGAAAATGACAAATTTGTAGCTTTACAGAACTCGTTTGTGCTTTCGCCTTGTCCCAAGTTGATTTTGAAGTTCAAAGGTAAAGTCAGATTTGGTTACTCACTCGTCCAGCTCAGCGTAAGAACTCGCGTCATTGTGTAGGGATCTAGGAACTATGTCAAACGTGAAGTGCGCAATAAAATTGGAGCTATGGGAGCTGTGTTGGGAGCAAACCATGATGGGGCACTCATGTACTGTATCCCATACCACTAAAGAATGGATACAGCATATGAGTAGTTCAGGACATGACTTGTGTACGCGATTGCCAGGATGGTGGAGGGCAAACCGGATGGACCTTCTTGATTTTTTTCCGTCTCGCCTATTTTCCTGAGAATAACATACAGAAACAATGCGCATTCATGTCTCATCTGCCATGAATTCAAGAAAGTGGCAACGCAAGTTACACAAGTAAACAATTTGCCTCCGCACTTAATGCCGCCAAGGTGATTAAACATCTCTCTCTCTATGTCATCTGCAGGAAGTTTACTAGATTTTCTGAAGACAGACGAAGGGAACAAACTGCAGTTACCCAAACTCATTGACTTTTCAGCCCAGGTGAGTGTCGAGGTCTTTGCTGTTTGTGTGCCCGACAACTTGCTGGCTCGTTCACTGAGTAATGAGGGCAGGGGAGGGAGACAATACAATACAAAACTACATTTGTATAACGCCTTTCACATCGGAAAGATGTCCCAAGGTGCTGGATACATCTATAAGGGGAAACGTTGGTTAGCACTCAGACCATAGTGATAACAGAGTGAAGTCACCAAAGCATTTCCTTATCTCTCATTCCTGACTGTCTACCACATTTCATGTTCCTTTAACTCTTACCTACTAGTGCAAAACGGAAGTGGGTTTGATGTGGCTGTGTGCTAAGTTGCCCTACCATTCAACAGGAAGAGGAAGCTTGTCCCTTGTGATAACAGCTGTTAACGGAAAGTTAAACTATGTGCTTTCGCTCTGCGCCTTCTGGCAAAGAAATAGTCCACTGAGGTACAGGACCCTTCAGTTTTGTTTGACCTCTCTGATGTGGTTTCTCACTCGTTGTGCAATGGTAAAGGTTTACAGCACAGCATGAGGCCATTCGACCCATGGGAGTGGGGGGATTTGCAGTATGTGATGTGCTAACTATCACACAACAGATTTCCTCCCTTCCCCCCCAAACTGACCTTCACCCCATCCATTTTAAGGTAAAACCCGGGAGACCCGATTTGCCCTATAGCCAAGCCACGCCTTGTCCAGACAACAGTGCGATGTAAATTAACATTACGGTTCTTATGGTCTGAACCTGACAAAGGGTAGTGCACGCAATGGATCATCATAACTACAATTATTAAGCCTCCTAGCAACTGTGGTGCATTGATCACCAGCGTCCTGGCTTTACACTGTCCTTAAAGAACCATGGAATCCTGTAGCTCAGTGGTTAGAGCACTCGCCTCACGAGTGAGAGGACCTGGGTTCGATTCCCGGGCCGGGCGAAACGTTGGGCAAGTTTCCTTACTCCACACACACCTCTGTTTACCAAGCAGTAAGTAGGAACCCAATTGTCAGTCGATTGGTGGATTACTTTTCCGGGGGTAATAACTCCTTTAAAAAATAAAAATAAATTGGTCACTCAATCCACGACTGTTTGTGGACACTGCTGTTCGCAATCGGCTGCCGTGTTTCACCCACAAAATATACAGACAATTCTTCATATCCTGTGAAGCACTTTGAGACGTTTCGAGGACGTAGGCTATATCAAGTGCAAGAATTATTATTATCATCTCCTTCAACTGCCTTTAAACTTCCCCCCCACCACCGGTTTGGGTTCACTGCTCCTGTTGCCGAGCCATCGCTTAAGACGTCCATTAACCCCCCAAACAGCGCTGTGTGGAACAAATTCTGGTTAATAAAAGAACAACAGGCGCAGAAGGTGTGGTGTGACTTCTAATCTCTTTGGGGCTTTGATGTAGCTGTCTGCAAACTCTGACAAACACTTGCAGTGAAAATAGCCAAGGTTTTGCAGGCCCCAGTGGAATAAAATAGCAAAAGAAACTTATTTTTAGTTTTCTGTTGAGGTTTCCTAAAGAAAGTGTAACATTTCAATCCAGATTAACGCTCCTTCCCCTCCCCTCCCCCCCACCCCGCTACTGAATGCATCCATTCACATTCAGTTTGCGTGCTCCAAGTCAATAATAAATTAATATTAATCAATAGTCCTTGTGTTTAATTCTCTCCTTTCACATCGGGAGGATGCCTCAAAGCGCTTCTCAGGATTTACCTTAAAATGGATGTGTTAAAGGTCACTTTGGGGGAGAGCAGAGGAAATATGTGTGTGGTAGTTAGCCTGGGTGGGGCGAAACCATAGGCAAATTTCCTTACACAACACGTCTCGGCTCCTCCTTCCCCACCCCCACAAAGCTTGTCCACACGTAAATAATCGAGGTTGTCTTCAGACTGAAAGTTGAGTGTTGTGAAATAGTGCAGTAAAACTGGTCTCTTCACTTTCGTTTTTATCTTAGACAAATTGCTTGCGTGGCAGCAGTGTGCAAACACACACTTAATATCCTAGCAACACTGGATTTACAATACAAATCATATAATGCAAATCTATTTTTATGTAGTCTTATCACGTCAGTAGGGCGCCTGTCCTAAGGCTCTTCAAGGCGATTTAAAAAAACAAACGCCTTTCTTTTCTTTAGACTGTTTGGTTTGCTTCCATCGTGGTTTCGCCGTGTCTAAGCCTGATGCTTAAATTCCAATCAGGACCCCCGGGTGGTTTGATGTTACTGGAGTGGGCACAGCTGGGCGTTGAGGGTTTGGCTGTGGGGTCTGATTGCTCTTGTGATTATAATCTGAGTCTGTCTGTCATGTGACGAGCCTGAAAACCCAGTTGCATATTTTGACATTCTATATGTATGAACCCGGAGCGTTTGAACCATTCAGACCTGATCTACGGCTTCCTTCCTTTAGGAAGGAGATTTGGACAGAGAGACATAAGAACATAAGAATTAGGAGCAGGAGTAGGCCATTCGGCCCCTCTAGCCTGCCCCGCCATTCAATAAGATCATGGCTGATCTATTCTAACTCCACCTACCCGCCATCTCCATATCCCTTAATCCCTTTATCCACAAGAAATCTATCAATCTCAGTCTTGAACATGTTCAAGGACTGAGCATCTCCAGCCCTTTGGGGTAGAGAATTCCATAAATGCACTGCCCTCTGAGTGAAGAAGTTTTTCCTCAACTCAGTGCGAAAGGGCTTACCCCTAATTTTAAGACTGTGACCCCTGGTTATAGTTTCTCCAACCAGGGAAAAAGTCTCCCACTATCTATTCTGTCGTGCCCCTTAATAATCTTATAGGTTTCTATAAGATCACCTCTCATTCTTCTATATTCTAGAGAATATAGGCCTAAATTGCTCAACCTATCCTCATAACTCATCCCCTTCATCCCTGGTACCAACCTAGTGAATCTACGTTGTACCCCCTCCAAGGCAAGTACATCCTTTCTTAAATAAGGATACCAAAACTGCACACAATACTCTAGACGTGGGTGGTGGGGTGGGGGGAGTGCAAGAGCCAGAAAACGGGATTAATTAAAAATAAAAGGCTATCTAATAATAATAATCATCCTTGCGTTTGATGTAGTGCCTTATTATGGTGTTGTGGTGTCTGAAAGCGTTTCACAAAATATATTGTGAAGTGGATGGGTTGTGTATTTTGTGCGTGAAAATGCGTAAGCCAATTGCGCACCGCAGTGTCCCATAAACAGTTGTCGATTGAGCACATTTTTTTGAGGGATTGTTCCTCCTGGAAAATGATCCGACAATCAACTAACAACCGGGTTCCTACTTACCCGCTAGGTAAACAGAGGCATGTGAAGTAACAAAACTTGACTAACGTTTTTGCCCTGTCCGGAAGCAAATTCAGGTCCTCTCGCTTGCACTAACCACTGCTCTATACGACTTCACAAAAATAAGATTCTGTTTTAGTAACTAGCAAACCAGCTGCTGCATTCGTCTACAAAACACACAGTCAAGCTACAAGTTCCTTCGATGCGGAAAGCTAGTCAAACCCGAGGATTATTAATAGATATTGTTTATGAACCCAGTGCATCGATGGGGCTAGATTTCTTTCAGTTACTGGAAGCTGAACTGTACTTAAAAAACACAGCTTCCTCTTCCACGTGGTTCTTTATGGTTATGACGGCAATTTAGAATATCTTAATTTTTATGACTCCTGTGCGCCGGTTCCTCTTTTCCCCAAGGAATGGATCCCTTTCATTGTTAATGGGGACATTCTGCTGCCTCTCGGTTGCGGGTCTGTTCCTGGGGTTAACGCTGGTGTCTGCCCACTCATTTCGCTGAAGTCAGTTCCCTAACTTTGAGTGTCAGTCCGAAAGTCCTTCTTTTTAATCTGTTTGACGACGTGCTATTTTTAAACAGAACCTTCAAAAAAAAAAGGGAAGGAGGTATACTCCGCTTATTTATATCTTGTTCAATTGCTGAAATAGACAAAATTATGCTGCAAACTATGTATATTTATCTGTAGTGGAATCTGCCAACACTGACTGACTGACTTGACTGACTGACGGTTTTTCCTGTATGGTTACCATCTAGTGTTGGGTATTTTCTAATGTCTAATATTTCTAAGATTCTCCTCTTTACCTTCTCCCCTCTACCTCTCCCACTCCCCTCTTCCCCCCTATTATTATTATTATTATTCCTTCCAGCCAAAATATTCTCTTTTCTTTCTTCCATTTTAATATCTCATCTGAAGGACGGCATCTCCGTTAACATAGCACTCCACCCAGCTCTATATTGAAGTGTCAACCCATCCTATACAAAGCCACTGCAGTTGACAGCAATTGCTTGTGTAGCCCTTGAGATAATAATAATAATCCTTGCATTTGATATACCGCCTTATCACGTCTTTGCGACGTCTCAAAGCACTTCACAGAATACACTGTAAAGTGGAGTGACTGCGTATTTTGTGGGCGAAACACGGCAGCCAATTGCGCACAGCAGCGTCCCACAAACAGTCGTAGATTGAGTGACCAAATTATTATTATTATTTTTTGATACAGCTCCTGCAATGCTGAAATCAGCATTGCGGGAACTGTATCAAAGGCAAGGATTACTATTAAATTGATGGATGTGCGTATGTGGATACAAATAGGTGGCTGTGGATGTGGGAACCACCTTAAATTATAACATTTGAAAGCACGGGGAACACTTGGCGTGGGTGAGACTGAAGCAACAACGCCATCTGTTGTATATTCTTTGAACTAACACTCCTGAGCAGTCAGGGAACACCCAACTTTACAGTAAAGTTTAGTGATTGTATTTAGTCAGTGAATGCAACTGGTTTACACACAGGTAGATGGGGCCTCAGTTTAACAACCCATCCAAAGATGCGTCAACCTCCTTCTGACGAGGAGAAAAAAATATGTAACGTTTCCGTGAGCGATTGTGTGGCTAATTTTGTTATTTACTTTTGTTCTTCGTCAGATTGCAGAAGGAATGGCTTTCATTGAATCAAGGAATTATATACACAGAGACTTGAGAGCTGCCAACATCTTGGTGTCTCAGACCTTGGTTTGCAAGATTGCTGATTTTGGTTTAGCGAGAATAATTGAAGACAATGAATACACAGCCAGAGAAGGTATGCGAATCTGAGTGAATACAAAGGGGAGGGGGTCCCAAGAGAATGATTCACGTGCGGAAGGAATTAGTCCGTCTTTTTATTTCGGAAAATGATGTCTGAATCTGACTGATTTTCTGTGAATCGGCTCCAACCTGGATTCATGCCACTGTCTGTGTGTGAGTGGTTGTGTGTGTGTGTGCGTGGGGAAATGGGGAATTGCTGGTTGGTCAGACAATTATCTGACGCACACCGAAACCCATTGCCATGCTTGAGAGTACCCAAACCAGATACTTATAATAGAAATTTCCACATGGTCTGGAATGGAATGGATTGTACACTTCTCTCCCTGGAGCGGAGAATTCCACTCTGTTATATCGTCCCTCCTCCCCCCACCCCCCCCCCAAGTTTTTTTAATCCCCAAACTATGCCGATAAAAATAAAAATGGAAATTAAAACTCAAAGCGGTTTGTAGAAACTGCCGTTTTGTACAGTTTCCGTTCTCATGGACGGTCTTGTGTTAGCGGGAGTTTCATGCAACAAAAGAAGCCCAGGCACTTTTTACTGGGAACTTTTATTCCACGGGCGCGATGCCAGCCTTGTCGTGCAGTTTGACTCTGACAAATAGCCTCAGTTACTAAAGGATATGGCCAGTGGGAGTCCATGCTCCTGGGACAGCTGATTTTGCTCCACGGTTATCAATCTTATTCTGACTCTTTCACCAGTCCACAGAGATTATGCAGAAAGTTGGCAAAATCATTGTAAAGTAAAACCAATTGTAGACCATTAAACTCCTAGCCTGAAAACTTCTGCAGGAGGTTTTAAGCTCGTACAGCCTTCTATTCACTCGGACACTTCAGGCGGTGCTCAGGACGTGATGATCAATTCTAAATGTCTTTTGTTTATATTAAAAAAATGCTAAAATGTAATTTCAGTCCTGAAAGAGCAAAATATCCCTCCGCTATTCAGTGCTAGTTTGTTCAGGACTTGTAAATTTGTATAATTATGTATCAGAACTAACCATTGCAACTGTTCCTGGATAGAGTCCAACAGCCCATTGCCAGAATTGTCAATTGCCAGAACTGATCACAGCCTTGGCCTTGCTGAAAGGTGCTGTTTGGCTGGTTTCCAAACAGCATCACGTGTATTTGTGTGTGTGTATGTGTGCGTATTTGTTTCTTGTACATAACGGACATTAAAGATCCCATGTCGAAATTAGAGTTTTTCCTAGTGTCCTAGGCATCCAACCTCACTCTAAATTGATCGTTCACCACGCTACTGTTTTGGGGAGACAATTAGCTGCCTCATTTGCCTATAGACCCAATTGCATCACTTCACCTCCTTGATTCCAACCCCCAGCTCGGGTGCAAACCCATAACGTCTTGGATATTCTTCTGACGTGAAAGGTGCTATATAAATGTAATTTTGTTATTGTTGCTTGTGAAGAGCTTTGCGATGTTTCAACCCCAGAAGGTGCTGTAAGAATGAAACGTTCTTTATTCCACGTGAATGTGTACAAACTTTGGTTGTGTTTTGCCTCCAGGAGCCAAATTCCCTATTAAATGGACAGCTCCAGAAGCCATCAACTTCGGCTCTTTCACGATCAAATCCGACGTCTGGTCCTTCGGAATCCTGCTCATGGAAACCATCACTTATGGTCGAACTCCCTACCCAGGTAGGTGCAGTACCGCCCGCCACCCTATTGCCTTCTGCCCGTCCCTCATCCCCCCCGCTCCGTCATCAGCAGCTTTGCTTTCAGCCAATACGCCCCAAAACCCTGGAACTCTGTACTTCAATCCCTGTCCTCTACTTGCCCATCTTCAGGTTGCACCTGAGGGCCTTCCTCTTTCCCCCCACCACCTCCCTTGACTACATTCACCTCCCCTCTCTCCTTAGCTCAGCGTCAAGCTCCAGCAATGTTAAGCGCTCTGAGATGCAACCCCGTGTGAAACACGCTGTGTATGTATAATAATAATAATAATAATCCTTGCGTTTGATATAGTGCCTTGTCACGTCTTCCAGACGTCTCAAAGCGCTTCACAGGATACACTGTAAAGTGTAGCGACTATGTATTTTGTGGGCGAAACGTGGCAGCCAATTGCGCACAGAATGTGAGTTGTTGTTGCCGATATCGAAGCTCATGAAAGGATTGGAACAAAAACGAGACGCCGTGTTGTCTGTTTTCCTTCGAAGGAATGTCCAACCCGGACGTGATCCGCTCCCTGGAGCACGGCTACCGCATGCCATGTCCCACGATGTGCCCCACCGAGCTGTACGACGTCATGACAAAGTGCTGGAAGAACAAGCCAGAGGACCGTCCCACGTTTGAATACCTGCAGAGCGTGTTGGAGGATTTCTACACAGCCACAGAGAGCCAGTACCAACAGCAGCCCTAAGCCAACATTGTAGGGAAGCAGGCCATGGAGGGTTTTGGGATGTTGAGGGTGAAGGAAGTAACTCAAGTCACCGTTTATACACATTACTCCTTGAGGAGTGCACTTGTGTATTCTGAACCATGTTGTGTGTGTGTGTGTGTGTGTGTGTGTGTGTGTGAGAGAGAGAGAGAGAGAGAGTTGGATGAAAAGAGGTTTCAGAGAAATATTAAGAGTATCATTTTAATTTCCACTTAAGCCTTGACCTCAACAAATAGGTTTTGCCCACGTACCTCCCTGAATGTGATTTTATGCTGGAAAAACACACGCTAGAATTTTTTTTCTCTCTTAACGGGAAGAAAGTTTTAGTGTTTTCACCAGTTCTCAAGAAGATGGAAGGAGAAAAAGCACAAAGTTCTTTTTCTGACTGTTTTCATTTTTTTTTAGTTTTAATGTCCAGTTTTTTTTAATATACTGGGTTAACATCTTGAGTTCCCGGGCTCTTCTACAGCAGAACATGGCAATGCTTCAGCCTTTGACTGGGGTATCCCATTTTAGAAGTTCTACGCAGTTAAACGAAAGGGAATCAGCTTTAATCTATTTGTACAGTGTCGAAGATAAAACCTTTATTTTTTATTACGTGTCTTTACGTCACTTTAAAAAGTTACAAAAATGTCTGCCTGGAAACAGTCACGATGGAAAAACAAATGTATCTGGAGAAGCAGAGAGGGGAACATATCATTGTATGGGTAGGAGGGTAGGGGTAGGAGGGTGACCAAAGGAACGGTCGAAAAGGAGTCGGGTCTTGAAGGAGCCAAGGGAGGGGGCGAGGCGGAGGGACTGTGGGGTGGAGTGGGAGGAGAGGGAGTGAAGTCAGTACAGG
This sequence comes from Callorhinchus milii, assembly GCF_018977255.1. NCBI lineage: Eukaryota > Metazoa > Chordata > Chondrichthyes > Chimaeriformes > Callorhinchidae > Callorhinchus > Callorhinchus milii. Next base: position 2,765,033 of record NW_024704759.1, read on the forward strand.
AGAATCCGGGTTCGTCCTCCTTTCCCTCACCAATAGGTGTTAGATTTTTTTCAATTGAGAAATGCATTGCTGCATCTTGTCTGACTCCTGTACCATCTAGTCTAGACCTTTCTTTGCAATTATTCGGATGATTATGCAGTACTTCCAGATTGCCTGGTGTACAACATACCTCCCCAGAGTATAAATGTTTCCCCTCTTGCACCAAGCAATAGCGCGCAGAATTTCGCAATCCCCTGGTCACTTTATGCCTCTGTAAATATAGTTCAGTAACATTGACAAGCGCCTTGTCCTTTTTAAAAAAAAAAACTTTTACAAACAAAACTCAGGCTCCGTCATGCAATGGCTTAACATCATTTCCCACATGAGTGCTAAAAGACCCCGCGTTGATGGTGGCTTCGCGGACTGAGTCTTTGAGGGTTACTGGAGTTGAGACGTGAACACATTTAACCTCATCAACATCCACAGTAGCACCCAACGGCAAATTGTCCCAGGAGCTTTGGAGCACTGCTACCCTGAGCCACAGTTGTATCTCCCTTCTGCCATTCAATAACAGTCCAAAATAGAAAGTGAGTGGCAATGGGAACATTACCACAAGTTGTTAACAATAGTGGTGGCATGGTTGAGGAACCCGTGCGTTCTATAATACCAGGTGGTGCTTAGAGATTGCCTTCTCTTGGATCTAAATATTATTGAGATCGGTCCAAAGTGGCTCAAACCAAGTAATTGCAATAATGCCACACACATCAGGATTTCAGAGTGTAATTCTTTCTTCCCTCTTCTCCTCCCCCCCATCATCACCTCCCCCTCCCACAATTCCACACATGCCTCAGCAAAGTTCAAATTCCTGCTGATCAGGAAGAACGCCTATTTTGCAACCGAGTCAGCTGATCCTCGCCCGACCTAAGGTTGTTGGTGACAGGTTGTTTCAGCCCTCCCACGGCAGGTGAGGGAGGGGAAAATCAGCCAGGGATCCTGGTGGCTACCCAGCGACTGCTGCTGGAAGTGAGAATATATGTGAAAATCATCTCCTTTTAACTGGTTTCAATAGTGGGGGTGACAATGCGGTTCACATTGTCTTGGCGCCTGTTCACGCTGCATGTTTGACTAAAGATAATGCATTTTTTGATGTAACGCCTTATTAGGTCACTCGACATCTCAAAGCGCCTCACAGGATTCATTGTAAAGGCTAGTGACTGTGTGTTTAGAGATCCCAAATGATCCTTGAAACATGCTGTAAAAATTGGCGAAGAAGCCATTGAGTGGAGGTGAAGAAAGCGACATGGAATTGAGCGAAGAGGGATAAAGATTGCAGCAAAATCCTCTTAAACTAATTCTCATCTATACAATCCAAACTAAACCCATCCAGTCAACCTCCTTTATCTATTAAAAAATAATCTTTAGATATCGAGTGTTTTTTTTATTTTTAAAATATTTGTTGGAAATAATTTATAACACATTTTGTTAGTTGCATTGAATTTTACCTGTGTAACAGCTAAATACAATCGAGGCATTTCAATGGAAGACGTAATGTTTGGAGGATCGCTTGGATTATAAACTGTATATCTTGTTTTTTTTATATAGCTTGAAAGAGATTTAGAATAAAAAAAGGAAGTTGTGTAATTGTCACAAATTCCAGGATGCAGCTATTCATAGTGTACATTCAGTTTCTTAATAATAATAATTCTTAATGCTTTGATATGTGAAATAAAGTGCCTTAACCCCTATTTTTGCGATTGTACTGTTTTGTCTAGTTAAATCTTGGGGTGATTCAGCACACTCGAAGAGTATTTTAATGGGATTGAGAAAGTGAGCCCAGAGCACCGAGATAGCCTAACAAGAAGACAGTTTTTTCTGTGTAACATTTCTTTACCCAGAGAGTAACAAACTGGAACAGGTTACCAGGAAAAGGAGGGAGGGCGAATCCAGGATGTTAGGAGTAACTTAAAAAAATAGTTTGATGCTGTGACGGGAAATGGAAGGGTTTCTGGAAGAATAAGAGCAAATAGCCTGGAAGGCATTCTTCATATGTGTTATGTCAGTGTATTAAGGGATACGGGGCAATGGTGGATAATTGGACTTGAGTTACAGATCAGCCACGATCATATAAAATGGTGGAACAGGCTCGAGGGGCTGAATGGCCTACTCATGTTTCTATGTTTCATGCAAAACTTGTCTTATGAACTCCAAAGACCCCTTCTTGTAACTGGACGTTGATCAATATCAGGTGAGGACAGGGTTAGGCACATCTGCGACATGCCCAGAAAAAGGAATCGGACACCCTTAGGGGGAGAGAAATTAGCAGGTAATAGTAATAATAATAATAATTCTTGCATTTGATATAGCACCTTACATCTTCGATATGTCTCAAAGTACGTCACAGAATATACTGTAAAGTGGATTGTGGGCGAAACGCAGCAGCCAATTGCACAGAGAAATGTCTCACAAACAGTCGTGGATTGAGTGTGACCAAATTATTCTTAATAAATATATATGTTGCAGGGATTATTACCCTATACATAGTATCAGGTAATAATATACATTACATGTATGTGTGTGTGTATATATATATATTATATATAAAATACAAGGTATACCCATTGCAGCTTCGCTTGCAACCAAAGGATCCAATATGGAATGTAGATTGACACACACAGAGACTTTTCGTCTCTATACTCAGCTGGGAGGACTCAGCGGGAGGACTCCTTTAATATATTTTCTCTCTGTCTCTCTCTCCCAGTCTCTCTCACAAAATACAGTCACTACACTTTATAATATATTCTCTCTCACAGTCTCTCTCTCTGTCCCACAAGGGAGGACTCTAGCTCCCATGACAACCAGAAAAAAGTGCTAAAACTCTGTTGCAGAATATAGATGTGTATCTCTGTCGCTATGTAGTTGGAGTCCTGTAACTCAGTGGTTAGAGCACTCGCTTTGCAAGTGAGAGACCTGAGTTCGATTCCAGCAGAGGGCGAAACCTTGGGCAAGTTTCCTTACTCCACACACCTAATAATAATCCCTCCAAAAAACAAAACAATAATAAATTGGTCATTTTCAATCCATGACTGTTTGTGGGACACTGCGGTGCGCAATTGGCTGCCGCGTTCGCCCACAAATGTAGTCAATTCACTTTACAGTATATTCTGTGAAGCGCTTTGGGACGTCTAGACGACGTGAAAAGCGCTATATCAAATGCAAGGATTATTATTAGTAGTAGTAGTTGCAGAATACGATGCATACCTCAATTTTTAATATAGCTCATCAACTATACAAGATTCCCCCCCCCAAAAAAAAACAATATGCCCATGACACTTACCAGTTGCAGGACCTTTCCGATGAGGTAGAAATCATATCTCTATGTCAATTGGTTATTGCGTGTTTGACGGATACACTGACACACATTCACACAGATACACAGACATTTTGTCTTTATTATGCAAATATGCAATTTGTTTTGTGCAGTATCCCAGGAGGAGGGTGAGAAGCACAACCACACAAGAACTGTTAGACCCATCTCAAGACCCCCCTCTTCGACCATGCTTTCTATCTCCTTGCTTCCCACCCCCCCCACCCCACCCTCCACCCTTCCCAACCCTGACCCTCAGCTTCGTAACTCTGTCTGTCCAACTTCTTGGGACGTCCTCCTGACGTGAAAGGCGCTTTACAAATGTAATTTTGTTGTTGTTGTGGATATATATATATATATATGATGCAGTGCACACAATACACATTTCTATACATTTGGTTAAAACAGTGTAATTCTTATAATAACATGAAATGCATCCAATATTAAGACAATAAATAATTTGTTCATTGATGTTTAATGGCACATAGAACCAAATTATACTTGGACCACTTATCCTTTGAAAACACAATATTAATTCTTACACATCAATTCTTCTCTTCTATAAAACCTGCCAAGAAGGGAACAGCGAACATTATCCTGAGATACCTGACCACTGAAAAAGTCATTGAGTAAATGAGGTCAAATATGCAATTTGTTTTGTGCAGTATTCCAGGAGGAGGGTGACAAACACAACCACACAAGAACTGTTACTCCACGTTGGAATCCTCCCAAATTCAGATCATAAAATCATAAAATACCACAGCACATAAATGGTCCATTTGGCCCGTCAAATCAGCTTTGCGGTTTTCTCCACATGAGGCACACAACCTCATTTTGTTCTACCTGCTACCTCTTGCCTTTGATATTCATTGGAACATAGGAACAGGAGCAGGCCATTCAGTCCCTTGAGCCTGTTGCGTCATTCTATTAGATCATGGTAGATAATAATAATCCTTGCATTTGATGTAGGGGCTTATCGCGTCTTCTAGACGTCTCAAAGCACTTCACAGAATATACTGTAAAATGCATTGACTGTATATTTTGTGGGCGAAATGCGGCAGCCAATTAGGCATAGCAGTGTCCCACAAACAGTCATGGATTGGAGTGACCAATTTATTATTCATTTTATTAAGGAATTATTAGCCCTGGAAAAGCGATCCGCCAATCGACTAACAACCGGGTTCCTACTTACTGATAGGTAATCAGAGGCGTGTGGAGTAACAAAACTTGCCCGACATTTTGCCCTGCCCCGGGAATCGAACTCAGGTCCTCTCGTTTGCGAGGCGAGTGCTCTAACCACTGAGCTACAAGACCCCACAATTGTGATAGAAACTCAACTCCTAATTCCTTCCTCGCCTCCCCCCACCCCCCCCAAACCTAGAACCTATCTTACGTTGCCTTGGAAAGAATTTCACGGATCCTGCCTCAACAGCGACAGACAAATCCACATTCCAACCACCCTCTGGGGAAAGCTGGAACTCTGAACTTGTTCCGAAAGCTAGAACTTTGGTGTTTTCGAATGTAACAGATAAATTGTAAAATATGAAAGATAATAATAATAATAATCCTTGCATTTGATATAGCGCTTTTCACGTCGGGAGGACATCCCAAAGCGCTTCACAGAACACACTGTAAAGTGAATTGACTGTATATTTGTGGGCGAACGCGGCAGCCAATTGCGCACAGCAATGTCCCACAAACAGTCGTAGATTGAAAATGACCAATTTATTATTGTTTGTGGTTTTGGAGGATTATTATTAGGCTCTGTGTGGAGTAAGGAAACTTGCCCAAGGTTTCGCCCTCTGCCTGGAATTGAACTCAGGTCTCTCACTTGCAAAGCGAGTGCTCTAACCACTGAGCTACAGGACTCCACGATAGAATATAAAAAGAATATAAAACATATAAAACAAAGAATATTAAATTGCAGAATATAAAAGAATATATAAATATAAATAATATAAATGTATTTTATTGCTATAAAAGGGTTTTCATTCTGATTATGAATGAAGTTGTGGAATGAGGTGGTGAGTGACACCTGTGCACCTGGTCGGGGGGGTCACGTGATCCACACTGCTCTCCTGGAGCCTACTAGGGGGCGGGGCCAGCCGGCTGTCAAGCGGCCCCGCCCCTACTGACGTCAGTTCCGTTGAGCGACGTCACCGATGACACGTGGATTCCAAGATGGCGGCCAGGCGGGTAAGCCCCGGACAATCGGGCCCATGACCCTCGGCGAGAGGGCGAGAGGGACGGACAGAGAGAGTGCGGGCGGGTGGGGGGGGGGTCAACGAGGGTGAGGTACGGGGCAGGCGGAGCGGAGGCCGCGGTCTGGTCTAGTCTGTGGCGGCCCTGAACGCCATCCACTCCCGAAGGCCAGGCTACTGTCAGACCCTCGGCGGCCTAACACACTGACCGGCGGGCGCCAGTTGCCTTCCCCCGGTGTGGGGGGCGCCGGCGGGGGGGAGACCGGCCGCTGCGGGAGCCCCCGAGCTTCGCTTTCCCTCCATTCACCCCTTCCGCTCTGGGTTTGCTCCGAAGCGCTTCCGCTTCCTCGTCGGCCGCGGCGCCAGGGTTTGCTGGCCTGGCACAGACAGACAGACAGACAGACAGTCACTACACCTGACAGCGTCTCTCCCCCTCCTGAACAAGCACTGTGTCAGGTGCAAGGCTGTTGTTTTGGGGCAGCGCTCAGACCTTCCTTTAAGGTCACCGCTACTCCACCCCCCTCTCCCTCTCCTGGCATCTTGAATAAAATGCCCACAGTGTAAGCCACCCACCGACAGCCAACCGAACCCATTACATTAGTGACCCTCGAATGACCGTAACAGGTCGGGGTGCTGCTGTGCAAGACTTTGACCCGCAGAGTGCACTTGACAAGGTTCAGCATATGTCAGGGAGGAGAATGGCCAGAGTAGAGAGGGACTTCACAGAATGTCTGCCTTTCTTTTCTTGTCGAGCGTGTGTTCAGGTATTTCAATAATTTGGGTTCAGTGGCAGAGGTCTGCAATTCCGATTAAAGGCTTCTGTACCCGTCTCGATGTGTGTGCTCTGTATGTATATTCGAATTGCAGATATACACAAATATACAATCAATCCACTTCACAGTATATCTTCTAAAGCGCTTTGATACATCATAAGGTGCTATATCAAATGCAAGGATTATTGTTCTAGTGTTGGTTTTGACACTACTGTAATTTTTTTTGGATTGGTGTATCGGTTTGCTCAATGTCAGGTATATGTCTGTGAGTTGTTCTGCATTACTGCATTAGACAGTAATGTTTTTTAAAGTTAGAAAAGAGCTGAAGGACCCATCAGGATCTTTCTAATTCTGTGAAAATTTAAGACTATCTTGTCGTGTTGGACTGCTCGAGAACATTTAATATCTGCCTTGGGGAGGCAATGTAATGTAAAATTAACCTCAGACAGTTTCTGGAAGATGGTGAATGAAATAAACTTTGCGAATGTTGACCCGCATTTGTACTGTTTATCTTGTATCTGTGTTATGCGAAAATTGCTTTGTACTATACAAGTATAATTTGTTGTTGTTGAGGGGAGCACTTTCATCTCTGAGACAAAAGTTTGCGAAACCAAGTGCCATATTCCATATTAGGACTTTGAATTTATAGAATAAGATGACACTCCGATGGGGTTCTGGGGTAGTGTCAGCCTACACTATTGTCGGTGGGTGTGGTCCTTTGGATGAGATGATGAACCCAAGGTCCAAAGGTCCCACGGCATTATTTGAAAAGAGAGGAATTTCTCCTGGTAAGGTGTCTTGGCTGACCCCAGATTAAAAATTTGTGGCTGTTTCTGGAACATTACTGTGCAATAAATTGGCTGCTGCTTTTCCTACAATTACACAGTGGACATTACACAATGTTCCTAAATATTTCAGTAGTATTTTCATATATTTGTTCAAAATATTATTGATCCAATGTATTCAGAATGGATATAGTGCCTTATCACATTGTTGATGCATCTTCAAAGTGGACCCCTGTATCTTAATGGTTAGAGCACTCGCCTCACAAACGAGAAGACTTGGGTTTGATTCCCGGAAGGGCGAAACGTCAGGCAAGTTTCCTTAATCCACACGCCTGTTTACATAGCAGTAAGTAGGAACCCGGTTGTTAGTCGATTGGCATATCGACTCACAAAGATATGGTTTGACTATATTTTGTGGGTGAAACGTGGCAGCCAATTGTGCACAGCGCTGTCCCACAAACATGGATTGAGTGTTTTTATTTATTTTGGAGGGATTATTACCCCCAGAAAGCGATCTGCTACTTCAACTAGCACCCGGGATCCTACTTCTGCTAGGTAAACAGGCGGCGTGTGGAGTAAGGAAACTTGCCTAAGGTTTCGCTCTGCCTGTGAATCAAACCTTCTCGCTTGCGAGGCGAGTGCTGCAACCAAGCTGCAGAACTCCCATTTCACTGTGTAGAGTCGAGTCCTGTAACGTATTGGTGAGAACACTCGCCTTATTAAAAGTATTAAAACTATAATCTGAAAAAGTCTTCTAATTTTTGATGTTTATAAATAACTACTATTATAAAGTATCATGTTATACGGTTGCTATACATAGTAGTTTAGTAACAGGGAAACCCCTTAATTTGTATTTAATGGATATTATAATACTATATAATGTTCCTTGCATTTGAAACAGTGCCTCATCACGTCTTCAACACGTCTCAAAGTGCTTCACAGAGTATACTGCAACGTAAATTGCAGTGTACCATAAAGAGTCATGGATAGTGACTAAAGTATTATTTTTTTAAAAAAATTCAAGGGATTATTAACTGATATCATTACTTGACTGGATATTCGATGAATAGGTCCTTTCCTTCATCGTGCTGATGTCTGACTTCACACTGTATAATTTACCAGCTTCCGTTTAGTACTCCATGGCTAAAAACCCACCGTTTAAGATTATAGTTAGCATTAACATCAGGTTTAGTTTTTTGGGGGAGTTTAAAGTTTAAATGTGAAGAGAAAATGGTTACTCATATTTGGAAGTGACTACAAGACAGTAATTATAATTGAGAGATTTAAATGTCGATAACGGGGATGGTCATGGATGAATCATTTATAAAAAAAAATCTGAAAGCTGTGAATAAACTACAGCTTGAAAATCATTGCTTGGTGTCCATAATGTGTTGATGTATGTTTTGCTTGCTTTGGTGCCAATATCAATTATTAATGTGATTCAAATCACTTATGTGTTGCTCTATCTCACTGATGATTGAACGGCCCTGGTACCTAGCTAGCTTCGTCATTGAGTAGCAGAGCCATGCTACTGTTTGATCTTTACATTTCTCGTCATGGATTGATTTACTCTGTTCACAAAAGTATTCCAATGAGGAAGGCTCTTTGTTCCATTTGTTCTCAGCCTTGCAGCTTATTCTCCTGTCTACCCATACCAGCATCAAGCCATTTTTTAAATCGTCCATTGGCACAGCTTCTACCATCCTTCCTGGTAACCATTCCAACTAATTCTAACCCTTTAGGAAAGAAATATTTCCTAGTATCTGTCCTGAAATTATCCTTCATATTCTTCATTGGTTCGTGTAGATCTCTTTAGATACAGTCTTGTTAAAATATCCTTTCTGACATAACTTGCTATTCATGGACTCTGTACTCAAATAATCTTGGTCAGAAATTCCAGATAATCCCTGATAGATCTTCATTGCAGCTAATATCTAATGTGATCTATTACGGTGGATTAAAAACCTTCTGTTTCCTACTTAATCAATTTGCAATTGTATCTTGAACTCTATGAGCTTCATTTGGCCATGAGTTGTGAACTGAATAGATTTCCCTGTGAATGCCCCAAGAAACCATCATTTTGATCACTTCTTCACTACTGTTAAATCCTTAGATTACCAATAAACTTGGGCTGTGTTTGAACCAATCCATATTGAAGTGGATTTATTGATTTTTGCTGGATCTTAATTTGTGTTATCCCTGTATATTTCCCATGACAGCTGTCAAGCTAACTGCTTTATAGTTTTCAGAGTGGTTCATCAGCATTTTTAAAGATTGGATACTGATCACATAAATTGCTCTTGTGTCCAGTTTGGGTCACAACACTTCTTACTACCTTCATCTTGTTTGGTGATCTATGTTAATTAACGTTTCGACTGCTGCTTTATGAGCCTTACGGAAACTTCAGATTGATGCAATGTACTTGCGTTGTAGAATAGTACTGAGTTTTGCATTACTGGATACTGTTACGAATGCTGCAGAAGCAAGCCCCTATTATGTTGCTTGCAAGGCCATTTCTACACACAGGATCCACATTTAAACAATTGCATCTTTTCTGTGTGAGTGGTTATTTTATAGGCGTTGCTTTTTGCTGGAGTTGCTTACGTGACCCACACTGTGCCGCAATGCTGGATAGGAATGATACAACAACAACAACAACAAGATTCCATTTATAGAGCGCCTTTCACGTCAGGAGGACGTCCCAAGGCGCTGCACAGTTGGGTCATGACCCGAGCAGGGGGGAAATGGTCAGGGTGAGGGAGGAAGGGAGGGAGAGAGGAGGGGGAAATGGTCAGGGTGAGGGGAGGGAAGGGAGGGAGCGAGGAGGAGGAAGAGAGTCGAGAGGGGAGCTGAAGGCACGGTCAAAGAGAAAGGTTTTGAGACCGGCCTTGAAGGAGGAAAGGGAGGAAGCAAGGCGAAGGCACTGGGGGATGGAGTTCCAGAGCCTCGGGGCTGAGAGGCTGAAGGCCCGACCACCGATAGTAGGGCGGTTGGGGCGGGGGACGTGGAGCAGACCGGAGCCAGAGGAACGGAGGGTACGGGCAGGTAGGTAGGGGGATAGTAGGTTGGAGAGGTAGGAGGGAGCAAGGCCGTGAATGGCCTTGTAGGTGAGGATGAGGATCTTGAAATCAATCCTCTGGGGGATGGGGAGCCAGTGGAGGCGAGCGAGGGTGGGAGTGATGTGGTCCCGAAGCCTGGTGCGGGACAGTACACGAGCTGCAGAGTTCTGAATGACCTGCAGCTTGTGGAGGGAGGTGCCGGGAAGGCCGGCGAGGAGAGAGTTCCCATAGTCCAGCCTTGAGGTGACAAAGGCGTGAACCAGGGTTTCAGCAGCGTGAGGGGTGAGGTAGTGCCGTAATCTGGCGATATTCCGGAGGTGATGGAAGGCGGTGCCAGTTGTGGTGCGGATGTGAGGGAGAAAGGACAGCTCAGGGTCGAACAAAACGCCGAGGTTCCTGACTGGCTTTGAGAGGTGGAGAGTGCAGCCTTGGATGCTGATGGTGATACAGGTTTGATGGCTTATAAGGGATGGATGTGAGTGATTCAGTACTTAAATATTGTACAAAGAAGTTTAGATGGGAGCTCATCACTTCTGACAACACTGGCAATGCTTTATTTTGTAATCCTGTTTTTGAGTTAAATGGGGTGTTCAATGTTGAGTGTTTTATCCCCCTCCAAAATAAAACTGAAACTGAAAAAGCCTCAATGATGAATGCCGTAGTTCTGATTTTTCTGTTGAGGGGAAACTAGCACCTTCCCCAGTGCTCCTAAAATAGTTACACAGCCTGAACGGTTTAATGTATAAATTGAGATAACAGTTACATTTTATTTGTCAATATTTATTCTGTTGGGTTATTCTAATTTGCTGCGTTCTCAGTGTTTCAGTGGAGGGAAGAAATCCAGATTGATTGCAATTGACTTGGTAAGAGTTTTCAGTGTTACAATGGAAAAGAACAAAGTGCTGTACTAAGAAGTGTGCGAACCTTATAATCTTCATTTGGTAGCATTTTAGCATAACTTTAAAACAACACTTATTTTATTGAGACCATAGTTAATTATACAAAACGTTGGATGTAAAACAATGGTACTTTAATCTCAGATCATGTAATATCCATGGCTTTTGCCATTTCAAACTTTGTGATATTATCTGAACCCCCTTGAGTAAATTAAATTTATTACTCACTCCCAGTTGTCAGGAGTTTGTATTTGTTTTTAATTGTAAAGGCACTTTGATGGTTGAGATATACTGGATTTTGCTTAGTTCAGGGGGTTGGTCATGAGTGTTTGAGTATTGGTCAGTGAATTGTGGACTTTGGTTATATTTAGCCTGCGATTATGAATATTTCTAAGTAGCTAAGGTTTCATGCTGTGCAATTGTATTGTTGACAGAGCACCTAGTTTGTATTTTTTTTAATAATTAAAGTGCATTGTTTTGCATTTTCTCTGAATGGGTTATTTTACCTTATGTTCAAGAAACGCTCTGTGAATTTTATAATTTACTGTGTATAAACAAAAGTGTAAACCTTTTCAGTTGAAGTAGTAAAACTGGAATAAAAACACAGAAGACCTCGTCTAGATTTGGAAATGTATCTGTAGGGCGTCCTGTAAAATGAACATTGTATCAGTCAGTACTAGTGTTTACCATTGGAGTTCCTCGGTAAATTGTCAGATTAGCGCTCCCTCTAGTAATCTGAAACTGGTATTGCAGCAATTTGTTTTGGGCATGTCTTATAGGGTAAGTTATTTTTTACTTTTTAGTGTAGTGTTTGTGGTTGTTTTTGTTATCTTGGTGTATACAGATCCAGATGACTTTAAAGATCCCATGGCACTATTGGGCGATAATTCCCCCCTCCATTCCCCACTTCCAATCGAATTGGTCATTCACCTCATGGCTGTTTGTGGGCATTGTTGTGTGCAAATTGGTGTGTTCACTTACAAAATGCAGTCACTACACTTTACAGTATATCTTGTGAAATGAGTTGAGATATCTCAGTGACATGGTAAAGCACTGTAATCAAATGCAAATAATAAATTTGCCTGCAATAAAATATGAATAGTTGAGGAATGAGTGCATACATTTTAAAAATGTTGATTTGTAGTTTCCCTCAGAAAACTCACTGTCCTTGAAATTAACCCAGTGACTCTTGCCAGACTGTACAAAGATGGTTTTAAACGTTGTACTGCAGACAAAATATTTTGATTGGGTCGATATTTTATCGATACCTACATGATTTCCCAATGGTTTTTTTTCCCCTACCCTTTCTCTGATTTATCCTCTGATTTTTTTCTCCTGTTACCCCTTCTCTTCTCAAGGTGGCAACTATTGCAGGGGCACTATTCCATGGGCAAAGGCAGCCTCTGGTACCTCACTCAAGTGATCATTCGTCATGTGTTGGCATGGACAGTGAGTGATAGCAGGTTATTTGATTGTGGGCCACCTCCTCCAAACCTAATCCTGTCTAAACCCATTGGCCAGTCATGCACTTTCAGCAGGAGTTTCTGGATAGAGATCAGGAGCAGGGACTATACCCTGTTTCCACCGACCCTCAGAGTGACACAACAGATTCTAATACCCCTTAACTCAGTAAACCACAAGGTGCATTAACCCACTGAGCCATCGGATGCTTGACTTACTGTTCACTATGTGCTTATGTCTTTGAATTATAATTAACATTTTAAACGCAATGATGGTCTTATTGTTTTCTTCCTCCTAATATTTGCTTCAAACAACTAGTAATCTTGCAAATTTATAGAAATTCTTGAACAAACTTTTAATTGTTTTAAAAGTGCTACCATTATTAGTGTTCCTGGCATTGTCCGATCTCATGTTAACCAGTTTTAATCCCTTTATTTTTTCAGGTAATACTAATCTGGCCATTGGTACTGCTCTTAGTCCTGCATGTGTCCTATTGTTTTTATGTACCGGGTGTGGCACCAATTGACTTCCATCACAATCGTCCTGTGGAAATTAAGGTACAACCGTTTTTAATGTTATCCTAGTAATAATAAAAAGTAATAATAATAATAATCCTTGCATTTTGATATAAGGCATTATCATGTCTTTGAAACGTCTCAAAGCGCTTCATAAGTAGTAAACTTATGGAATACGCTCCCTAGGGAGACAGTGGAAGCAGAAATGTCATTTATTTCAAGAACAAATTAGATTGATTTCTGCTGGAAAATAATATCTCAGGATGCAGTATACAGTTTGGGACACGACATGTCAAGCGACTGCCAGGACGGTGGAAGGCAAACTAGATGGACCTTGGTTTTCTTTTGTCGAGCAAATTCTTATGTTCACAGAATATACTGTAAAGAGTATTGACTGTATATTCCAGCACCTTGGGACATTCTCCCAACGTGAACGGCACTACACAAATAATTTTGTATTATATTTTGTTTGCGAAAAGCGGCAGACAATTATACACAGCAGTCCCTCACAAATAGTTGTGTAAATTATTATTAAAATATTATTTTCATTACTTAGTAATAAGTACTAAAAATAATAAGTAAGAGTAAAACTTAGTAATAATAAGTACTAATAGTAATAAGTAATAATAAAAACAATTTTGTCACTCAGTCCACGAGTATTTGTGGGACACTACTGTGCGCAATTGGCTGCTGCGTTTTGCCCACAAAATATGCAGTCAATTCATTTTATATTCACAGTATATTCTGTGAAGCGCTTTGAGACGTCTAGAAAATGTGATAAGACGCTATATCAAATGCAAGGATTATTATTTAGTAGTAGTAGCAGAAGGTTTATTGGCAAGTTGAAGGGATGTATTTGTATACTGTTTAGGAAACTACAGATATTGGGACGATTTACAGAGCATGAACCAAAACAAATGGAAAGTTACACATTGATTTTTTAAAAAATGATTGAAAGGTTTTGGTTTTGATCTTTTATATTTAAAACTATGTTCTTATTCAGTGCCAGGGCCAGACCAAAAGAAATAACAAATGCTTTGGACCAATTTTTTTTTCCTCTCCCCAAAGTTAAAGTGACATTTTGATATTGTCTGATGACATTTTGGCTTTTTCTTTAAAATGATTCCTACCTTGAGTCACATTTAGGATTGGATAGTAGGATTGTGTTAGACTTGACTGTTATCAGGACATTGATGTAGAACAAATGTTTGCCACATTGACAATGTTGCAAACTGCAATGACATTTGCACTAACTGTTATTACTAGTTATAAGTTTATTAGCTCAGTGAAAATGTAATGTATAATTTACCTTTTTAAAATGTAATTGATCCGCTGTTTTATTTTTAAGTAAATCTAGATCCAGATTAACTTGCTTGGTTGCCCCTCTAAAGATAAACTTACACAAAATGTCAAACTCGATGTTGCGCCCAGCATTTACCTGAAATCTTTGTTTCAGGCTGTGAAATTAACCAGTTCACGGACACAGCTCCCCTATGAATATTATTCCCTCCCTTTTTGTCGACCAGAAAAAATTGAATATAAGGCAGAAAACCTTGGTAAGTTGATTGTAACCTATAAAGCACCTGTGAACTAAATCAAACTGGGACTATTTCTGCATGCTGCTCGTCCTGGGATGGCATCTTTCATCGATGGTCTGTCAGTTCACAGAGTAGAATGTGGAAACCAAATTTGGAAATGCAACCCTGTTCTTAAAAGTTCACCCTTGTCTTCAAATCCCTCCACTCTTCTGCACCCCCCTATCTCTCTGACCTCTCTCCTCACAACAGAGCCATTTGGGACGTCCTCCCGACGTGAAAGGCGTTCTATAAATGTAATTTTGTTGTTGTTGCTTTCGTTCCACCAGGTCTGGCCGCCTCCTTATCCCCCAAGTCCTCCGCTCCACCCTCGGCGACCGTGCCTTCAGCCACTGTGCCCCGAGGCTCTGGAACTCCCTTCCTCACTCCCTTCACCTCGCCCCCTCTCTTCCTATTTTCAGGTCTCGGCTGAAGACCTTTCTTTTCGACCGTGCCTTTGGTCACCTTCCTCCCCCTCCCGCTGGCTTGGCCCCGGGATCCGTTAATGTGAAGCGCTCTGAGACCCATCCGGCGTGGAGGGCGCTGTATAAATCCAAGTTGTTGTTGTGGCTATAACATCAATGTCCTGGGATTGACATTGCATTAAAATCCTTAACACATGATCAGCATATGATACCTCATAAATCTTGGAAGTTATAATTGAAGGTGTGGTAATACTGTCATCACACACAATGCCTCAAGTAAATACATCTGTGAATAGAGAATCCGTGGCATGAAACACAAAATGATTGTTCTCGCTCTCAAATGTGTTTTTTTGTTTAAAAAAAACAATGTCATCTTTTACTGTGCAGGAGAAGTGTTACGAGGGGATCGCATAGTCAGCACCCCGTATGAAATACACATGAACATTGAAAAGAAATGTGAAGTACTCTGCGGAACGCCGACCAAGCCTCTCAAATTTACAGTAGTAGAGAGCAAACTGGTCGTGGAAAGGATCCAGGAAGAGTATTATGTTCATTTGTACGTGTATCTTTTGTGGCCTTTTTATATGTTTGTATAGAAGGGAATTTGAGCACAACTTTTGTCTGTTGAAATATTTGGGAGGGGTGGAAGTGCGATGTTCAAGCAAATTTTAAAGTACTTTACCTTCTGAATACCTTCAATGCAAATTCTTGTGTAGAGTTAATTTTTAGTAAAGAAAAGAGTCAGCCGCTGTCTTAATGCCACAAGTCAAATCAGACTCTGTCCTTTTACCAAGGGGGAGGGGATAGGGGTCATTAAGTGCAGCTCTCACCGGAAATCTCTTCTATGTTCTGAGGTTTCTACGTGAAATATCCCACCAGGCAAAGGATCCAGGAAGAGTATTATGTTCTTCCTGTCCAACATTTTCGCATTGCAGGATGGTTTGCGTAAAAAAAAATTCAAACTACTGCTGTAAGGGTATTCATTCTCCTGGGGTATGCTAATGACACAATAGAGTGCCCCATAGCTGATTCAAGGAGTGTGTTGAAAGCTGACACTTTATGACTAAAATGCAGTTGTGTTGCAATGGAGTTGATGCTCTCAGTTTGAAGGGAGAAGTAAGTACTCTCCTTTATCTGTCTCCGAAAATATTATGCATTTCAAAATCAGTAAGAAATATTGTAACGATATACACTTTGAAACGTCTCAAAGTCATGATAAGGCGCTATATCAAACGCAAGGATTATTATTATTATAAAGTTACAAACCAGAAGTACTCCCTCCAGACTTTCCTTTCTCTTCGATATCAAATCTCATCCAAAAAGTAGCATTTTTATGCATGCTGTCAAAAGAGATTTTCGGTGCAATTTCAACGTTTGAAACAATTTACCAGAACTGGCGTGACAGATGTTTCTCTTGGGGAAATACCAGGTTGAAAGTATTTCTATATTTATTGTCTGTGACTCTTGTTACAGAATTGCAGATAACCTACCAGTTGCAACACGCTTAGAATTTTACCCCAATCGAGAGGATGAAGAGAAGAAGAAAGAAAAGGAGGTTCAGTTCGAACACGGCTACAGACTGGGATTTGTCGACAACAACAAGGTTAAACCATGCACAGATTTCTAGAGTTGTGTAGTTTGAACACTGCGAGAAATTCCATGTGGGCATTTAGCTCAGTACGGGAACAAATATTACAGCCCAGCTCATTCGGCTGGTGTTGAAGCTTCCCAGCTTGTATTCAGCAAGTCAGCATTCAGGATGAGAAATGATGCTGATCAGTGGGATATCCTTTGTAACTGCTTGCCAGTAACTCCTATTGCTGACATCATTGACTAGCTGCTGGCTGCTGTGTGCGGAGACCTGAAATGGCAGACTTAAATGACGAGAATTTGAAGCAAAAGAGTTTGCACTGCCTTCGGGTAAAATTTCTAGGGCCCAAACCAAGTCTAAATGAAACTAAAATGTCTACAGAAATATCAATACTGTAACAATTCCTATTGACCAACTATTGGTAGGGGTTGAAAGATGAACTCTGGAGATCAGGTACTCGGAAGAAGTTATAGCACAAGCTTTTACTCAACACTTTAGAAACTTTATCTTTAGAAAGTCAGAAACTCTTTGACTTTTCTACTGTGAACACTGTGAAAACATTGCCCTTATCTTCCAGTTCTACCTCCACAACCATCTCTCCTTCATTGTGTATTACCATAAAGAAGAAATTGAGAAAGATCAGGAGCCTACATACAGAGTGGTGCGTTTTGAAGTTATACCACAAAGTGTTAAATACGAAGGTAATCACATTATTATTATTGTAGTTCATTATATTGTGCGAAGTGTTGTATAAAGTGTATTTTCACGAGACACTGAAAAACTTTGGGCTCTGCATCGGTCAACAGTAATGTTATCGGGCTTGCATTATGCCTCTCTTTCCCCTCCCCCCCACCAGCTGTATTCAGTTATGTGTATGTTACCACATGGGAAAAGGTGATGAAGTAAATTCAAATGATGAATTTTATCTTGTGGAGGGGGTGGGTGGGGGTTCCACTACAACTGAGTGTTTTTTTTCAGTTCTGAAAGAATCTTTTGCCTTCAGTGAATATTTGACTCGCTTGTTGAGTGAGTTTCCAAAACTTTGTAGATGGGGCCCTCTGTTTTGTAGTTTTGTTTATTGAATTATATTTTTGTTTATTGAAGACCTGAAAGCTGACGAGAAGGGAAACTGCAACCTGCCTGAGGCTGCAGGCTCTATTGCCCAGGAGATTGACCCCAAGAAAGAGAATGAAGTCCTTTTTACTTATTCTGTTCGTTGGGAGGTAAGCAGAGCGTCAACAATTGCAGATGTGACATAGTAACATAGGAACAGGTGTAGGTCATTCAGCCCCTCGAGCCTGTTCCACCATTCTATTAGATCACGGCTGATCTGTACTTCAACTCCAATTACCCGCCTTTACCCCATATCTGGAGTCCTGTAGCTCAGTGGTTAGAGCAAGACCTGAGTTCAATTCCAGGCAGAGGGCGAAACCTTGGACAAGTTTCCTTACTCCACACACAGCCTAATAATAATCCCTCCGAAACCAAAAATCAATAATAAATTGGTCATTTTCAATCTATGACTGTTTGTGGGACATTGCTGTGCGCAATTGGCTGCCGCGTTCGCCCACAAATATACAGTCAATTCACTTTACGGTATATTCTGTGAAGCGCTTTGGGACGTCCTCCCGACGTGAAAAGCGCTATATCAAATGCGAGGATTATTATTATTATCTGTGACCCTGTTCTGTGCATTTGTGCACTCTTCAGTTTAGATGTTTCACCTGGAGAGTTTGCATGATGATGATGTGAAAGAATGCAGTTTCCTGTATCACCAGTTTGGGAAGAACAATGCTCTAAATACTCTTCATTAATTGATTTACTGTTTCATGATTTAACAGCGTTGTCATGCTGTGTACATTTCATATTACTGTGACTTGCAGAACATTCATATACTCCAAACTCATAGCAAGTAACATGAAGATGGTATTCCTGCTAAATGTCTCTACAGCTCCTCATGTCACTCTGTATGTTTATTGAGGCTGGTAGTAGTTCTAATGCTGCCATGCCAACTTTCATTCATTTAAAACTGTACAAGTGTCCCCCCGATGTCTATAGTGGGCAAAGACATGGCATTCAGCCATCGCGACGCAGGCTCTCATTCCCAGTCTATGCTGAGTTAACTGATTCTCCACTGGACAGCAGGTGAGGGAGCTTGAGCTGGGAACGAAAAATATCAGCCAGGTTCCCTCTGATCCCCATCCAGTGAGCACTTCTGGTGAGAACCGCTTTAGTGTGATGTCCATTGTGGTCAAGAATTACTACTTGGATCAGGTACTGGAGGTGTCTGACATCTCAGCAAGTAACCATATCTTTAGGAGAGGAGAAAATGAAGAATTTTAACAGAAGTTATATATACACACATATATATAATGTGGCACGGTGTATGAGGCAGTTCAATTTGAGAACTAGCAATATTTTTCTAATTTGTATTTTCAGGCCAGTCTTGTTAAATGGGCATCTCGCTGGGATACATACTTAACCATGAGTGATGTGCAGATTCACTGGTTCTCCATTGTGAACTCGGTGGTTGTGGTTTTCTTTCTATCAGGTAAGGATGAACATTGCTGATTTGAACATGATCTATCATATGCAGGTCCTTTGTCAGATGCAGCACATTATACCCATTTATTGAGCATTCACCTGTGTGTAGTTTTTTTTCAATAAAGTTCTTTCACACTATACTGTAGGAAAACCTAGGTATTTTGTCAAACGGTTCTGTTGAGATTAGAAATTCAGCTTCTAGGGAATCAGTGGTCAGCTCATCTTCCACTCAGAAGAGGTGTGCAGAACATTAATAATAATAATCATCCTTGCATTTGATACAGCGCCTTTATTGCATTGTTGAGAATTAAACTCCTGATCAGTAAACTGATAATTCGTCATTCTAAGGGAAAAGGGTTCAGTGACAAGTTATCAGGAGTGGCGAGTTAGGCATGTGTATAAGTACATAAACAAATATGGCTGGGATATTGACAGCAGGATGGATGATTTAATAATGAAACCTTTCAACATGCACTGTTAAGCCAGGATTGAGTTATCAGGGATTTACTCTTATTTTGTTCAGTACCGTGAATCCTAATTTTCCTTTCTTTTACCTCTTTTTCCCAAAAGGAATTCTGAGCATGATCATCATCCGGACTCTAAGGAAGGACATTGCTAACTACAACAGAGAAGATGACATTGTATGTATTTTGAAGATTAATCTCAAATGGGTTCTGGATTGAGAGAATGGGAGGGCCCTTAAGAGAAATATAGCATCGGGATCGTCCTGTTTGCCTGGAACATGTTCACAACATAAACTATCTACAAAATAGTGATTTTAGTGAGATTAGGAAAGAGGTATAGGTTAGGGGTTGGGTGGTGAGCGAGAGTGGTGTCATAGAAGGTGTTGTCTTGAACTTGGGGATAAATCATATTGTTGGGTCAGAATAGATAGGGTTACTATACATACAACTAAACTCTATCTTAGGTGTTGATCCTTGTTACAAATGCATTGCTTTGCAGGAGGACACAATGGAAGAGTCTGGCTGGAAATTGGTCCATGGTGATGTGTTCAGACCACCTCAGTATCCGATGATCCTCAGCTCTCTGTTAGGATCTGGTATCCAGTTGTTCTGTATGGTCCTGATTGTAATCAGTGAGTATCTTTCATCTGGTCACTGTTCCGTCAGAACTAAATAACGATTTGGTACAATTGACTGAGGCTTGGATTAATGTGGTAAATGTGTTTCATTTGGAGTCCCGGGCGCTCTCACTTGTGCAGTCGCCTCGCAAGCGAGAGCACCCGGGTTCGATTCCCAGATGGGGTGAAACCTTGGGCGAGTTTCCTTATTCCACACACCTCTATTTATCTAGTAGTAAGTTGTTAGTCAATTGGCAGATCGCTTTCTGGGGATAATAATCCATCCAAAAAAAGACAAATTGGTCACTCAATCCACAACCGTGGGACACTGCTGTGCGCAAT
This sequence comes from Callorhinchus milii, assembly GCF_018977255.1. Taxonomy (NCBI): domain Eukaryota; kingdom Metazoa; phylum Chordata; class Chondrichthyes; order Chimaeriformes; family Callorhinchidae; genus Callorhinchus; species Callorhinchus milii. The sequence continues at coordinate 2,785,623 of NW_024704759.1, forward strand.
TGACTGCCGCGTTTTGCCCAAAATATATATAATCAGTTCTCTTTACAGTATACTCTTGTGAAGCACTTTGAGACATTTTAGAGATGTGATAAGGGGCTATATCAAATGCAAGGATTACTATACTTAGTATTATAATAATTGACCATGGTATGGATAATTGTGGCCAATGTGTTCTATTTTCAGTTGTTGCCATGTTGGGGATGCTGTCACCATCCAGCCGAGGAGCGCTGATGACAACCGCTTGCTTCCTCTTCATGTTTATGGGGTATGTGGACTCCTTTCCTAGTTTGGCAAGTGCTGAGGTACTTAGATTCTTGCTCATTTAGCTTCTGCAGACAGATTGGAAACTATAATGCAAGTGGGGGACTTTCTGGGAGATGCCTTTTTGAAGAGCTTGGTTCTTAACGAGGATAGTGATTGCCAGTGTTTTTTTCACCGCTGTGTGAGTGAGGATGTACTTTTGTGCAACATTAATTCCGTAGGCAGAATCGTGATAGGTGGTCCTTTACTTCTGCTCATCATCTACTCTTGCTTTCACCAGTCTTCAGTCTCTTTCATTCTATTTTATTCCTCCCTTGTTATATCCTCAAGCTCCGAAGGCATGATCCCACATTATCTTCTGCCTGCACTGCTCCGAGTTAAAGTCAAAGCTCCTTGCACTATTCTCTACTCTTTCTGCACCTTCTACTCTTAGCTCATTCTTTCTTGATGACCTCAAGATTGTAGGATCCTTAATCCCTTCTCAATCTTCCCTACTTGACACTTTTAAAGCCCAAGCTGCATGTCGCTGCACCACTATATTGCCACCGTGTCCTTTTCACTCCACTCTGGGTCTCAATCCTTCACCTTGATGTTCACATTGGTTCTGAGTAAAATAAATCAATAAAGCTCAGTGATGAGGAGGTGTATCCCCTTTCTCTTTTCTGCCATCCTCAACAGCAGGATACTTGGAAAAAATATTCTGGGTTAAGGCCACATAATGACCTAATCCTCTGAACAAAAATACAGGGAAGAGATGGATTTTGCAAAAACGTTCATGGTTAAGAGCACAGTCGCACTTTATCCTGGGCTATTCTTGTAGCTACGCCTTCAAAAACGATGTGAAAGGGCGCTATATCAAATGCAAGAATTATTATTATTGAAGGAGGGAGATCAAATCCCACAGTTAGCAGTTTGCTGTGTTAATTTTCAGGTTGTTTGGTGGCTATTTTGCTGGCCGTCTCTACCGTACTCTAAAAGGTCACCGATGGAGGAAAGGTGCCTTTTGCGTAAGTATGTTTGATGACCCATGGCTTTATTCCAAATTATATTTTTGAACCATTTTGTGTTAGCTTGACCAGGATTTGGGTAACTTGTTGCGTGTCTATCTAATGCCCATTCTGGAGTCTGCTGTTTAGTCTTATCGGTTTCTATATTGTTAAATCTTCAAATCACCATCTCATCTTATCCCACCCTTGCCTTTCACCTCAAAAATTCCTCTCATTCCTCTTCCCACTCCACCCTCCACAAGCTGTAGCCGCTGTTCCAGTTTACTTGAATGTTCACTCCTTCCTTCCATTTTGCCATCTATTGTGAAATATCAGCTGCTAAACACCTACAAAATACACAGTCTCTACACTGTACTTAAAATCCTGTGAGGAACTTTGAGACATTCTCCGGACCTCAAGGCTGAGACTGATAGATTTTTAAAAAATAGAGGGATTAGGGGATATGGGGATAGGGCAGGTAGTTAGAGTTAAGTCTGAAGATCAACCATGATCTTATCGAATGGTGGGGCAGGCTCGAGGGGCCGAATGGCCTACTCCTGCTCCTAATTCTTATGTTCTTATGAAAAGGCTGTATTGAATGCAAGTATTATCATAGCATTTTGCCCACAATCTACACAGTCAATTCACTTTATAGTACATCCTGTGAAGCGCTTTGGGATGCCTCAAAGACGTGATAAGGTGCTATATCAAATGCAAGGATTATTATTATTTTTTAGTATTATTCTCCTTATGTTTGGAATGCCCTTCCCAAATGAAGTTGCCTTTAACCCTCTGCCTTGCAAATCCATCTAAAACCTGTCTCTTCAAACCATGCCTTCCAACATTTTTTTTTACCTGCTCAGTCTTCACCACTACGTTTGGTCAAACATTTTGAGGTGTTCCTTTATTCGTAGATAAATAAAGGTTATTACAATAAAGCTGTAATACATTTAAAAATCTTAAATTTCAATCTCAAAGGTTTGAGTACGTCTCTATATCTTACTCATCAATAATAATTTTCCCTTTATTTGCAGACTGCTACCCTCTATCCTAGCATTGTATTTGGATTGTGTTTCATCCTGAATTGTTTCATCTGGGGAGAACATTCATCAGGAGCTGTAAGTATTAGAAACTGGTGTTTCTCAGTTCAAGGAATTTCTCAGTTAATGTTGTACAAAATGTTACATCACCAGAAAAAGTCTTGACTTACTTTGCCAGTCCACACTCCTGCCCAGTGCTGCCCCGCCATCTACTCGCACTGTCACAATCTGTGGGAAAGCAAATAGGTGGTAAAAAGCAACACAAAAGCAAAGTGTTTGCAGGTGCCTCCAATAGAGGCTGGTTGCAGGCATTCATTCAGCTTTTGGCTTTGTTAGCAGCAGAACGAAACTGTGCCCAGCTGGTCTGTTTGACCTGAAAGTGGAGATTCATCTAGTTAAATTTCAAAGACTTTGCCAGTGACATTTTACAAAACATTTCCCCTAACAGAATAAAATGTGCTTCTGTAATTTGTCATTGCTCCCAATTACAGTTGCACGGCCTCATGTGTGAAGAAAACCTCCCTCGCTTCTCTTAACGACTAGTACTGTTCCTGTGTTTAAGGTTCCATTCCCTACTATGCTGGCCCTTCTCTGCATGTGGTTTGGTATCTCCCTTCCATTAGTATACCTCGGCTATTACTTTGGATTCCGAAAGCAACCGTATGATAATCCTGTGCGAACCAATCAAATACCCCGGCAAGTTCCTGAACAGAGGTGGTACATGAACAGATTTGTTGGGTAAGTTTGAATGGAGGTGGGAGGACGTCCTCCTGACATGAAAGGCGCTATACAAATGTAGTTTTGTTGTATTTAAACATTCCAATGCAGAAAAGCATTATTTGCATCTGATTTCTTGCAAATGTTTTAGGTATATTAGAATCTTTATTTGTACGTTCATGCAATACGACTCACAAAAGTTTTTAACAAAAAAATTGTTTGAAGTTAGGGTTAAATTCCACCTATAAAGGCTAGAAAAATGCAGTACTTCTGATCACCTGATTGCTTTTGAAGGGTTGGGCGTAGTTCTCGTCAAGCCTTTGTACATTATGTCTAATAAAAAAGCTATATTCTGACTTTACAGGTTTTTCAAAAGAATATTCAGAAGATGCCTGGCAGCAGGCTGTTTTTTCTAAAATTCATATAATGCTACAGAAAGAAATACTGCACCCTTATAACACACTTTTAAACTCTTGCAGTTAAACGTCAACAAAATGGAAGCCATACTCTTTTGGCTCCCATCGACATCTTGTGTCCTGCGGTTCAGACCGCCTCAATCTACCCGATCTGTCCTTAAAACTCTCTGAACCCATGCCCAACTTAGGCGTCAGGTTCGATACCCAGTTATCCTTCCTCCCCCACATCCGGTCCTTGCCTCCACCTCCGCCGCATTGCCCGTCTCCGGCAATACCTCAATCTACAAGCTGCTGAAACCCTTGTCCACGCTTTGTCACCTCTCGGCTGGACTATAAGGGCCTCCCTCGCCGGTTTCCCGTCGTCCACTATTCACAAAATTCAACTCGTCCAAAACTCTGCCGCCCGCATTCTCACCCGCACCAAACTCCGTATCCTGTACCCCGTACCCTGTGGAGTCCTGTAGCTCGGCGGTTAGAGCACTCGCTTTGCGAGTGAGAGACCTGAGTTCAATTCCAGGCAGGGCGAAACCTTGGGCAAGTTTCCTTACTCCACACGCCTAATAATAATCCCTTCAGCCACTTCACCCCGAAGCGATGGAACCCCCTCCCTCAATCCCTTTGCCTTACCCCCTCTGTCCCCATTTTCAGGTTACACCTAAAGACCTTCCTCTTTGACGTGAAAGGTGCTATACAAATGTAATCATGTTACTGTTGTTGCCTATGGTCACCTTCCCCCTCTCCCTGGATTGGCATCATTAAGACATGACTAAAGAACAGACTGTCAGGAGATTCTTGCGTCGGTCCCCAATGTTTCTCACTGTATTGTTGGCAGCAACACTGCACCATAAAATAAACCGTTCTGTTGGCTCCAGAGGTACTTAGCACTTGCTGCCCTGAGGTGCGCTTTGATCTCAAGCTTCAGAAGTGGAAAATGCAAGACCCTGTTGAATTCTAGAAAGTCTTGGTATTTTTGTACCAAAACTGAACTAACTGTTCACTGGTTTCCATCAGACTGCTCACTCACAGGCAATCTGACTTGAGAGTGCAATTGTAGAACAAACTTGTTTTGGCATTGAAGGGGTTACATAATAAAATATAACAAGCCTTGCTTTCGATATAGCAACTTATCACATTGTCAAGGCGCCTGAAAGCAAGTCAAAAGATTTAAATTCCACAGCAGAGAGTGAAGGCCACGGGTAGCAAATGCTCAGTGAGATGTTATTCTATGACAAAGGCTGGAATGGTTAAGTATTTGCAAGTCAGCACACAGCACTTTGGGGTAAAGATTTCTATATCTACAGATAACGCGTTTGTTTGTTTGACACTTGATATTAAACAGGTTAATTGTGTTCCATTTTCACAGAATTCTAATGGCTGGTATCCTACCATTTGGTGCCATGTTTATTGAGCTCTTCTTTATTTTCAGTGTAAGTACGTTTACATCAAACACGTTTCTGTGTAATAGTATTGCATAACTGCTCCTGTTCGTAACCAGTCTAGAATTACTCTAAGCAATTCTCACCAATTATTCTTGAATCAGGGCTTAAATTTTTAATGTATTTTTTTAAAAAAAAGTCCTTTATATAACTTCCCTCATCCCCATCCCCCGAACGAAGCATGTCAGAATTTATAATTTTTTTTCAAATGGATGGAATTGGAATTAATGGTTAGCTGAAATAAATAGTGGTTTAAAAGACTCATTAATCGATCAATGTAGATTATTTAAAGGCAGTTTTTTTGTTTGTTTTCTAGGCTATTTGGGAGAACCAGTTCTATTACCTCTTTGGATTCTTATTTTTGGTTTTTATTATCCTGGTCGTGTCGTGCTCCCAAATAAGCATCGTCATGGTTTACTTCCAACTCTGTGCAGAGGTAAGATTAAACCGGTCCTCCTGCATCTCAGCAGATTTCAAGTTCCTAACACTGGTTTTCAAATCCCTCCATGCCTTGGCACCTCCCTAGCTCTCCGACCTGCTTACTCCCAAACTACCTACTCGCTGCCTCCACATGTGCCCTCCATTCCACTATTGGTGGCCACGCTTTTAGCTACTATGCCCCCAAACTCTGGGACACTCTTCCTCTATCCCTCCGCCGCTCTCTGTCCTTCCCCAACTGTTGGGTGTGAAGACCTTCCTCTTCAACCGTGCCTACTGTCACCTTCCCTCGTCGTGCTCCGCCACTGGCAAGCGCTCCGAGACACTGCCCTGTGTGAGGGGTGCTATATAAATGCGACTTGTTGTAACATAAAACAAGTCGAGCGTAATTTTGCCTTTTTTTAAAAAAATATATATTCTCATCATAAAACCCGTTCCACGAGGGTCACTGGGAGAATGTTCTCATTGTTTTAATCACAATACAGAATTGGAATCTGGCGTCCTCAATTGCCCGCTTCCTCCCATCAAGTGTGTTCAAACACTCCCTGGGCTTGTGTGCCAATTCTGCTGAATCAGATTGTTTGTTTACGATACTAAATTTTCCCAACGCCACAAGCAGCCAAAATCTGTGTGGCCGGGTCAGACTTTGGGCCTAAGACTGGAATGAGTTCAGGACCTAGTTGGTAAACAGCCCTGTTGGACAGACTCCCAGATCATGACTATCATTTCCTCCCACCCTTGCACTCCCTGCCTTTTAAAAGACTCCTAAAAAACATCAACCATCCCTTTGGTCAACACTCGTAAATCTCTCATCTCCCTGCTCGGTGTGTGCACATTACACTTGTCAAGGACTTTGAGCTATTCTGTTACCTTATTAATCCCAGTAGCTATATGCCGCCCAATCCCTGAGCTGCACAGGGATGGGAGAGGGTGCGACTTTTAGAAGCCAGTTGAAAATGTGAAGAACAAATACCGTGCGTGCACCCTGTGTTTTTATCATCTGTAAAATGACTGTTCTCGCTCAGCAGGGAAGGGGAAACTCATTCTCGTTGGCACAAGCTGCTTATGTCAGGGCTAGTATCGGAATTGTGTGTATCTCACTACTATATCCACGCTGCTGTGCGCAATTGGCTGCCGAGTTTCCCCCACAAAATACAGTCAATCCACTTTACAGTATATTCTGTGAAGCACTTTGACGTGACAAGGTGCTATATCAGATGCAGAGCTTATTATTTTCAAGCACTTGAGAACACTGCCCTGTGTGAAGGGTGCTATCTAAATCCAAGTTGTTGTTGTTGCTCTGACATTTGTACAAGTCCAAAATGTACGATAACACTCGCATTCCCGAACATGGATATGGAATGTATTCAGAGCATGGTGCTGCCTGCATTTGTTGGGATGGAGATTAGACTTGAAATGTTCTTTTCGAGGGTTTGGTGTTAAAAGAATTCAAATGAAAACTTGAACTTAATCTGTTCTTTCCATTGGTGTTTCAGGACTATAGATGGTGGTGGAGAACATTCTTGGTATCTGGAGGATCAGCATTTTATGTCCTTGTTTATGCCGTATTTTACTTTGTTAATAAGGTATGAATTGAGGGGAAAAAAAATAACGGGTCAAATATTGTTTGGTTTTCCTTTGTAGTTTTAATTTTTAGTGTTCCAGACTATGTGAGTGCATATTTTTGGGGGCAAGTTTTAACCTTTTAACACTTCAAAAAAAAAAAANTGTGGTCACTCAATCCATGGGACACTTCTGCACGCAATTGGCTGCGGAATTTCACCTTCAAAATATAGTAAATTCACTTTACAGTATATTCTCTGATGCGCTTTGAGACGTCTCAACGATGGGATGAGGCCAGGATTATTATTATTATTAATAATAATGTGGAATTGTCTAATAGTTTATTTTGTCTCTTGCAGTTGGATATTGTGGAGTTTATCCCTTCATTGTTGTACTTTGGGTACACAACTCTCATGGTTCTCTCCTTCTGGCTGCTAACTGGAACGATCGGATTCTATGCTGCTTACATGTTTATACGCAAAATCTACGCGGCTGTGAAAATAGACTGAAAACAAAAAGCCCAGCCTCGTAACTAAGCAGTTTGTATCTATAAAGGGCCTTCTAACTGTTAAACAATGATGAACATATTGGCGGCAAGCACCTCTTGATTCTGAAGAATATAATTTCTGGAGAAAAAAAACTCCTTCAATTTGGGTAATTGTGGTGTTCACAAATGGGAGGAAAAATACATCAGGCAGTAATATTGTCATTTGCTTTCAGAGGCATTTTTTTATATAATATATTTACGCCCGTGCTGTTTTTGTTTTGAAAACAAAAAAATCAGTTTCTTTTGAGAAAAAATAATTTATGATTCCCGCATAGGATTCATTGTACAAGGCCATCAGGATCCCATTTCCAGCTTTGTTTCTTCCCCCCATTACGTACCATTGTGGACACTACATCAATTAAATGAGCTTTTACCTATTTCGTCACGTGTGTGGTTATTCCGCATACTTTTTTTTAAAAGGGGAAAAAAAGATCTTTTTACTGGAAATATCTATTGCCTCTGAAGCGGTTGTATCATAAATGTTCATGCATTTTTGCAGTTAAGTGTGGCGATGAGATTTTTTGTGCAGAATGCAATTAAACAGGTTTGAGGCCACTTGCAAAGATGGATTCGTAGAATGTCGTATCGAGTGCCATTTTGAGTTTGTGCAGAGCGGTTCATTCTTTATATTTTGTACACAACCTAACTAACTGATGGGGGACGGGGGATGAGGGGAGGGGGGGGGAAGAATTAAGAGTTAACCTTTTTAATAAGTAGAAGAGTTGCAGCATCTTATGAGAGGCTTCATACCTTACTCAAATGTATTTTCAACCCAAATCTTGCTCGGAAGTATGTGTAACTAAACCTTGGTTAGCTTTGGTCCACCGTATTCATCATTATAAACAGCGTATTTTGCTTGAACAGATTTGTGAGAGTAGCTGAAATGTTTAAAGCGTGGGATATCCCTTGGATATAAAACCTGGGACGTGAGAGTAGCGGCAATTCCTGCCTGAGCATTTTCACATCCACTGGAGATGGACCTGATCTTGAATGCATTTGTGAATAGAATTGCGACTGAGCCAAACAACTAATCTAGATTGTACACCAAAAGTAAAAGTTTAGATTTGCCTGTAAACTTGTAAAGCCAATTTATTTTAATTTTTAAAAAATTTAATGTAAAAAACTTCCTGTAAACAGTAAACCATATAACTGAAGTGTTTAAATTGCTGTATGCCCTCCCTATGTACATTATAAAAACTGAGATGGATTTGTCTGTGCTAAAATGCAAAGATGCGGTTTTGAGTTTGGGAATCAGCTTGTGTGGGTATTGAGTAGTTAGCAATTTGGTCCTGGGCTTCAATTTACTGAGGCTCTTGTGCATTTTTAGATATTATCTGCATAACTGAAAAAAAGAAATTCGGTGGGAACATGACTTAATTTGATGTGTTTCCCCATCACAACCCTCTTTGTTCTTTTTAATGGCATGCAATCAATCAAAGCACTGAGGAGTTGTGGTGGGCACAACAGTTTTGCACTTTTCTGTCTGTAGGCAGTGCATGTGAAATAGTATAGATAGATATAGCAGGGAAGGGTTTTTTTAATGATAAAAACAGCTCTCTTATTACTTCATGGATTTGGCGCTTTATGTGTTGTTCCTTCCCCATTGTTTTGGGCAAAGTAAGTGTGTTCTTTTTGAAACGGAAATCCATTTTAACTGACCCACAATTTGGAAATGCGAGCAGCAGGGTTTGAAAATAATGTTATTTGGATAGGAACCTGTGATCAAAATTGGACTGTGGTGAGGGGTGGGGGGTAGAGGGGGAGAGACGGAATTGGTAAGAACAGGGGCAGTTGTTGGATGGTGGAAGGCCCGACCTGCGTTTTCTATCTATTGTTCAGGTGTCATAAAATTCTGCACTGACTTCAGCCAGAACCCAAGATGCCTCTGTGTCTTTGGCTGTTTAGCGTATCATAGATCAATTACTTCTTCTTTTACTGTTCCTGTGCAGTAATTATCTTTTCTGTTTAATAAGTAGTAAAACGGCCCTCGAAAGGGCAAAAAAAGGGGTGGTATAAAGTTTACTGTGATTTCATTTTAAGTTATACACATCTCAAAATATTTGAAGGCTTCCCTGGTTTTCAAATTCTGTGATTTGATTTTGTTTTCCTACAGAGTGGTTTCATGGGACCCATTTAATTTTTATGTACGTCTTTCATGTAATGGTGTAAATAAATGCAATTTTGTACTGTTGCTTTTCGGTCATAGGCACTGTACGTACCCAATTATGAAATTGTTTCAGATGGCATGTTGCTCTTTATATAAGAATGTCCAGTATAAAATAAAAGTGTCAACTTTCCTTTAAGGTGCTATGCTTTTGTACTATCTATCTAATTTGTTCTTAAAAGAATCAACACTTTCTGCTTCCACCATCTCATTAGGGAGCCTGTTCCATATTTTTACTACTCGCTCAATGAAGAAGTGTTTCCACAGATTTGTTCTGAATTTATCCCACTTCATCGCAGGCCGTGTCTTCTGGTTCTGCTGTTCAGTACAAGATAAAACAGCTTATCCATGGTCTACATTTCATCTTTTAAAACCAAAATGGGGGGGTGGAAAGAGGGTGAAGAGGAGTGTTGGAGTAGCAGACAGAAAAGCTTACCTCATCTCATGCCTTGGGTATTTGTTCCTTCTGTTAGAATGACCAGAGTCACAACTGACAATGATTAGAAAAGAAGCTTGCGAACCTAGTTGTCCCAGGCGGATGAAGATGCACAATGATGGTGAATAATTTGGAGGGGAAAACCTTTCAGAAATTCTTCAAGGCTGTAGACTGAGCAAATTCTGATCCATGTGTTAATACACACATGCACATTACCAGCGAGAAACACAGGTTAAACACTGCCATAAAGCTCTGGGTCTCAATACAGGCATTATGTTTCTTTGCATTCAGTTGAAACAAATTGTTGGGAGTGAAAGATAATGGAAATGATGAATATTTAGCAGTTGAAGCTCCATAGTTTAATTGTTCAAAATAACATGGTAGCAGTCAAAAAGTATAATGTACAATAAGTAAATACATTTGCTGAAATACTTTTCTTTGGATCTACCAATACAAATGTCCAACAAAATTCAACTGCAGCAACAGATTGCAAATGAAACCTGATAAAACACTCGTGTAAAAATATGTGATTATGTTGCTCTTTACCTGAAATACATTTTGTACAAATACCAGTAGTATGTAAATAAAATGCTATATAAAAATAATGATTACCATATGCAACAACCATCCTGTCATAACAGAATGCAGTGACGTAAAAACAAAATGCGGGGGAGGGGAGAAATTACTATTTACTACACAAAGAAAAGGAACAAAATGGACTGTTTTATTCCCCCCCACAGCAGCCCTTTTTATTATTTTTACTGTTGCTAATGATCGAATGACATTTCTACATGGACTTGTATGCAGCAAGTGTTTTACACATTCACTTTAGTCCTGGGTGAGTGTTGGCAGGTGGACGAATTCGAACGAGAATCATTTTGAACGGTATCTAGTGATTTGTGAGCAAGCAAAACTTTTTTTTAAGCCTTCAGTTGTCCACTGCAAAAAAACAATCCAGCAAACACAAGTATTTGTGCCTCCATTTTGCTCTTTATCTCCCCTTCCCCTCCAGAGTCTATAATCTTTTGAGAATAGGCACAATTTAAAACAATTCCAACCAGGTAGGTACATTATGTTGATCTGCTTTCGTTCAGTCCCAAAATATCAGTACAAATATAGAACATGACATTTTTAACTGTAAGGATTTTTTTTACAAAATATAGAGAAATTGTGCAATTATGGAAGCACACTGACTATTTGGGCATTTGATGTATAAATCACAGGTAAACATCTGTCAATATACAGTGAACGAGATGCTCTTCGACCATCTCCAAAATACAGCTGTTCAATCTTTTGAGTGCTGACGTAGACTTTTAGTACTACTGTAATTAAAATAAAGTCAGAGATTACAGCACTCAAGAATCTGAGAGAGAGAGGATTTCTGAGAGTAACTGTAGTTTATACACAATGGTGATTTATACATCAGATGTTTTGGGTATTAAATACAACACAGAGCAGCTGAATGGTAGTAATACAAAATACTGTAATGCTCTTTTTTTATCATAATGAACACTAATAAATCTAACAAAATAATTCTAATGGCACTTAATTTTATAATAGACTCATTACCAGTTGTGCAGAAGAAATACATTTCCTATGAGGGTTTCTGAAAGTGCTAGAAGATAGCAAGTTACCAGCCATAAGAGGAACTTTTAGCCTTACAATGAATAAATCGAAGGATTTCACTCACAGTTTTTCTTAAATGTCTTTGTTCACCAATACAAATAAAATTTCCGATGTGGTTTCAAAAGTATTTAATATCAACTAGAAAATAGGTCTGTCCACAGGTAATACACAGCGTTGCTGGGCTTATTTTTAATTTGTTGTTCAGAACAATATAAAGTAATTATTGTAGGCAGCATAATACTTGAAAATATTTTTTGTATAATTTTCCAATTAAAATAATGGTACCAAAATTGATTCACATTATAAAATTTCCCCCCAAACTGGAAACCCTCTTGAAATATTTTCCCACCATATAAATGATTTGAGTAATGCCACGATGTATTATTGCAAACCAGTTACATTGTTTGAAAAATAAATCACTGTTGGCCACAAAAGAAAATACTTTTCGATATAAAAATGTAAAAATAGTAATTTGGTAATCGTATTGCCCAGCCCCAGATTTAGCAAAGGAAGTTTCTAGTCATATTAGACACACTAATATGTATCTAATTGTGTAGAATTATATTGTCGTGAACCAACAGGGATCAATGTTTTGCACTGCTGTTGAGCCTGTGTCAGTCTGAAATGACTTTGTGTCCGAATTCACTGTAAGGCAGGTTTGGTTTTCTCCTAGGCCTATAGCAAGAAACATGCAATGAGGTGATGTGTTGTGTCTTTGTGAGGTCCTGCTCAGTGAACTGTGAAATAAAGATTCAAAATAGCTCAAAGCCTCTTTGGAGCCAGACCAAGGCACTGTCAGCAGAGGCAAAAACTAGTTACAGAACTAAAAAAAAATCTTTTTACATTATTAAAAACACAAGCATAAACATAATCTTTCTTTAAGAGACCCCGACTTAATATAATCAGGCAATTCTTAAATCAAACACCCTGTTCTGTATCCTTTCTAAATCTCACAGCTCCTAAATATAAGGAGGTACAAAATTACCATAGTACATTTTTCACTACAATTAAAAGTATAACTATTCAATGCTTTTTTTATTTAATAGACTATATCTACAAGCCAAAAAAATGCATTTCTTGCAGATGATAATCAAGAATGTATTAAGCTTGATGTGTTTCGACTACTTAATTTGGTGCTATCTCCTCTACAATATGCATTATAGTATTTATACACCGAGGAATATCATAATGTCTTGAAGATAAGTGGGGTCTAAATGAATACGCAGAAGCAAAATTGTAGGATTATTATTCAAAAGTAAAGGCAGGATAATTCAAATATCATAAGCTAATTGCTTTATAATGATCCACAATATTCCCCATCTAGCTGAGAACTCGAGAAGGTTCAGTGTTTCTTTGCGGTAGTTAAAAGCAAAATTAGTGTTGGAAGGAAAACCGTAAGCACTTACTGGCTATTATTCCGAAATGCTAGATTTAACTGTTCCACTTATCTGGGTGCATCAGGTAATAATTTTGCAGCGTCAGGTTAATAAAATGGTTAGGCGACATTTTTAAACAAAATGTGCATCAAGCTAACTTTGATCAATTGGCAGTGATTATTTTTGTGCTTGTATGTACCTTTTTTCCAAACGGAGTGAATTCAAGTCTGCCTTGCCTTGCTCACCATTTTCTCCTTCAACACTGCTGTCTGCTACTTCTAACTATTTAGCAAGCAACACTTGTACAGTACTTGCAGGGAGTTCAAAAATGGAAAGGTTTCCTGAGCCCTGGGGCTCAGGCATGTTAGGTGCTTTGTCTGTACCCTACGTAATTCAGCAGCAAAAATTAACACTGCTGATTTTTTTTTCAATGATAAAAAACACTTGAACTTTGCCTAACATATGCTACTTACTGTTAGCTTTCAAAATCTCGCGAAAGCCAGATCGCTGTGTGATTTCTAAGTGCCAGCTCTGCACAAATGCAGCAAAAATAATAGGTTTACTTAAGGTGTCAACCACAGGCTGAAGCGACGGGTCATCAACACGTGATATTTACCCTTCTGAGAAACATTGTGATGCTTGTCAATCAAAGAAGCTATAGCATTTACTTCCCACTTGTGGAAAACCTGTGGCGTGGGGTTGATATCCACTTGACAAGAAAATCTCCATTTGTTATATCCCAGTACGTAAATACAACAACTAGTTGGAGGTATACAGCTCTCTGATTAACACCGTCAATAATTCTTTTGTAAGATCTTGACTTCCGTTTTGCACCGATTACCTCAATTTGTAAAATAAAATTAAAAGTATTTTTTTAACAATGAAATATATGGATTGTTTTAATCACTGGGTGATTGTGGGCGGGGGGGGGGGATTAAAAGGGCTGTACAACTGCGTGTGAATTGGGTAGTTAGCAAACCTCAAATCGTTTTCACTGTGCAACTTCTGCTCCACACATCTCTTGTCTGTGTGACGTATTGTACAAAAGAATTTGGAGGCAATTTCCAAGCATGGCTATCAAAGCCCAGATTAATACATTGTTTGCAATAATGCCATAATACCTAACGAATATTATTTTTTTTCCCATCCGTCATTAATTTCCCTGTAATTTTACTTCAAACACAAACAAAAAATTTAGCTCGCCAACTAACTTCTATCGTAACAGGTCTCCTCCGTATACGTTAAAAATATATGAATGATTGAATGAATGAATGAATGAATGAATGAATGCATGTAAGCTGTCAGGGTGTAATTTCACATTAAAACTCATCCACTTTTCACATAGTTCGGATACGTTCCGCCCTCGTGTGGATTTGTATTCATATTAGAGCGTAGAAAGCAACTGTCTTGTCACTTCGCCGTGCCTCGTCAGTCGCCAATAGATTATTAAAGAACTCCATCGTATTGTGGATTTGATTTGAATAACGGAAGTTGCCTTATATTTAAAAGCATCCTGAAAGCTTTCAGCCTTCCTTGAATTTGAGAATGTTTTGTGCGTTTCAGTAACATTTCCTTGCTTTACAGATTGCTGAATAAAGATTAAAAAAAGGGGCCCAAACGGCAGGCAGTCTATTGGAAGGCCTGGTGAAAGCGTGGCAGTGTGGTGTTCAGGCTGGTGGTAAAGACCGGAGACAAGGGATGAAGGGGGCCGAGGCTCAGGCCAGTTCCTTGCGAGTCCTGCAGCTGCGGCTGGAGGGAGGTGAGCGAGGGCTGGGGCTCGCTTTGGGCATAGCCCATGATCAGCCCCCCTGATGAAACAGGGGGATTGTACGTCGGGTGGTTCAGTGGTAAGAAGCTCAGCAAGTGTGAGAAGTCCATGTTCGCTGTACAGAGGGATTCGGCGATAATGGCGGGGCTTTTGGAGAGCAAATGCTCACCGGAAATGTCATCCAGGGGCCCGCTTTGCGAGTCCAAACCCACTTTGGGCGGCGAACGCTGGGAGTCGTGAGATGAAAGAGGCAAACCGCTGTTTAAGTCCATTAAGTAACTCTCCATCTCGATTTTTGTTGGCTTGTCAGGCAGAGCAGTGGCATATGAGGTAGATCCGAGCTGGTACTTAGAAGGGGGTTGGGGAGGCGGTGAATGAAGAGGGCTTGGAGGTTCCATTTGGCAACCCATTCCCATGGCTAGGGAACTGGCAACCAGGCTATGCGGTGATCCTGAATTGGTCATGGCTTGAATGTGAGGGCTGTACATGCTCATTGGCAAACTTGTAAATGGCTTACCTAATGCCTCCTTGGAAGCCATGCACATCATGGGACTCAGTTCCTCCTTCACGGTGACGGGTGGGCTGGAGTGGACCAGACCGATCATGTCTGACGGCTCAGTCTTAATTTTCAACAGTTCCTGCGAGTGACTCTTCTTCATGTGTCTGGTCAGGTGGTCCTTCCTCCCAAACCTCTGAGCGCAGTACTGACACAGGAAGTCCTTCCTGCCTGTGTGCACCACCATGTGTCTGCGGACATCCTTGCGAGTGTAAAATCTGCGGTCGCAGTGGTCGCACTGGTGCTTCTTCTCCTTGACGCCGCTGGATGACTTGCCCGAGTGGGTCTTCAGGTGTTCGAGCAAGACCTCTGTACTCTCGAATGTCTGAAGGCACACTTTGCAGGTCAGGTCGCCGCTGGTGGCAGCATGCAGGGCCAAGTGACGCTTGTAGCCCAGCTTTGTGTTGTAGTTCTTGCCGCACTCCTCGCATTTGAAGGCCTCCTTGTTGGGGTCGTGCGTCTGGAGGTGGTTCTTCAAATGATCTTTCCGGTGGAACATCTTTTCACAGTAGGTGCACTTGTGTGTTTTCTGTGGAGAATGGGTGGCCATGTGCCTACAATTAACAGGCGGAGGTTGGGGCAAAAATCAGGAATGGATATCTTTATATAATTGTATATAATATATAAATATAATTTACTGTCCATTTTAAGAGACAATGAAAATGGATGTACTCAACAACACGTTATACATTAAAATGCTTGCAGATAAAAGTTGCCGACATATTGGTTAAGTCGACGTATATTAGAGTTTTTAACTGTCATTTTGCAATTAAATGTAAACTACTGTTAAGCAATTGGTTTAATCTCCATTAATGCAATAGAGATCCTTCAGATTATGATTACAAGAAATTACTTATACTAAACTTTTATATATAATATTTTTATATATACATACTTTGCTTTAAAATATTGTTACAATATTGCAAAGTTCTGTTCAAATGTTACTGTACATGTCACACCTATTGTAAGCAAAAACAATATATAATGCTGTATCAGGTTGCAGGAAAACTCGGAATTACACAAACGTTTTGACATTAACTGAGATTGAAAGGGATAATGGGGAAACATCTATCACTGCAAAAATCTACCTCTGAAATCCAAGGTAATGGCATAATTTCAAAATACTTCCACTCACAGTAAGCCACCCGACGAAGCACATGCCACATAGCTCAGTAGCCAGCAACAAGGTAGACTATTCCAAGTGGTTTCGCCAAAACCTTTCTCAATGGATGTCTTGTGGGATGCCAAGACAGTATTCACAATGCAGAATTTCAACATGCGTGTTCAGAAGTTGACACGCTTTTAAACAATGGGCCAGACCACTCTGAACCCTTTATTTCCAAACTCTGCAGCTGGCCCTCAGCAGAAAGGACCTGAAGGACATTGCGCAGTGTAAAGAATGAAAATGTGACATTCTATAACTTATTATTTGAAGAGGGGGAGGGATCAGGGTGGGGGCGGGAGGGGGAGAAAAGATGGAAGAGAGAATTTTGTATTCAGTTGCACTGAATGTCCCTATCCCACTTTGAAATAGTTTGTGTACAGATGATGTTTGATTTATAATAAATAATAATCTTTGCATTTGATATAGCGCCTTATCACGTCGTTGAGACGTCTGAAAGCGCTTCACAAGAATATACTGTAAAGTGAATTGACTGTATATTTTGTGAGGGAAACACAATGTTGTTTTTGTGGGCGATTTAAGGGGGAAGGAGGAGAAATGGTAACTCAGGATATCAATCCAAAGTATCACACTGGCCACTGAGCAAAAAATCCTCAATGGATGTCTCGTGGGATGCCTAGTCAGTATTCACAATGCAGAATTTCAAAAGTGCGTGTTCAGAAGCTGACACAAATGGCAGCGGGAAATGATTTGATGCCTTTTTACTTTGTAAAGTGGGTCCAACAGCATAATATACCCTTGCTGTACAATGTGACATCGTTGCCTGCAGAAAAAGTAATTGAACGAGTGACTGGTCCAACGTGGAGTGGTCTCTAGCAGACAGTTGGTAAGAAACCTTGTTATTGCCTAGAGGAGGTGTAGATTAACCTTAAATTAACCCTTTGAGGACTGCAATCGCATTTCTGCAAAATGTCTGGTAAAATATCTTTCACACGTTTTGAGGTTCTCCAGGGGCTGGGAGGTGGGGGAATACAGCAAAAGTGTATTTACGTTTTCAAATATTCTAATTCTGTGTCGGAATCGGACAGAATTTAATTTTCTTTGCAGAATATTGTCTGAAAACCATTTTTAAAAACAAAAGAAAAATCTCTGATATAAAGATTTCAGCAAAATCGGATAGGGGAATAAAGTAAATGTGTATTTGCATTTTCAAACGTTCTAATTGTGTATCGGAATCGGACAAAATTGAATTTTGTTCGCAGAATATCATCTGAAAACCATTTTTTGGGGGGTTGTTGGGGGAAAAGGAAAGTCTGTAATATAAAGATTTCAGCAAAGGAATCGAGTCCTCAAAGGATTAAATAACATTTGATAAACAGGTTTCCCCAAATCAGCTTCCCATACCTGAGAAGTTTATACTTGGACACAAAGGCTTTAGTGCACTCCGGGTGCGAGCACTTGTACGGTCTCTCTCCTGTGTGAGAGTATGAATGGACTTTAAGTTTGTCAACACTGCTGAAGAATGCTCCACAGATGAGGCACTCAAGGGTTCTCCTTGGCTTTGACTCCTTCCCTTTCCATTTGGCTTCTAAAACCTTCTGTGCATCTTCCTTCTGTTTTGTTATTTTGATTTGACTTAGGTCATCAGTGGCAACACCTGCCATTGCCGCCTTATAGGCCCAGTCCCTAGAAAAATGGGGCTTTACCCACCTTCTCTCTAGCAAGTGTATTTCCTGTGTTTTCAGTCTGTGTATTATGATCACTTCCAGTTGATAGATACCTGTTGCATCCAGAGTATAAGGCAGCTTCAGCAATATGGGAAGAGTATAGACTGTTTAGGCCTAAAAGTCAAATTGAATAGAAAGATTAATATTTCTGAACAATTATTGGGGAGAAATAAAATACATTGCATCTGTGCTTTCAGCCACTACGCCCCGAAGCTTTGGAACTCTCTCCTCCGCCTTGCCTCCTCCTTTCCTTCTTTTAAATCATGACTGAAGACCTTCCTCTTCGACCGTGCTTACGGTCACCTTCTCTCTCTCTCTCTCTGTCTATATATATATATATATATATAGATATATATATAGCTGCCCTGCGTGAAAGGCAATTGTATTATATAAATACAAGTTGTCGTTAAGTTTCAGGCAAGTCAGAAAATTGTAATCCCTTGAAATCCCCAGGCTAGCACTGACCAATGGTACAACATCTCTGGCCTGGTAAACTTCCACAAAAAACACACATTTTCTACTAAGCATAATTTTAATGCGTAATCCAATGTCCAACAAGCCTACAACTGAACTGAGATCTCTCAAGCGTGGATAAGCAAGCTGCCCTGTATGTACAGGTTGACCAAACAGTCGTGATACCCTTACAGTGTCTAATAATAATTATGATTTTTTTAAGATAATAGGGTAGTCATCATGACTTTTCGGTGTACAAACCCTGGTGCCACGCTTTATTGGTGGCCTTTTTCAGACAATCTGCTTCGACTGGAATCGTGATCAGCTCCACTTTGTGAAAGGCAATTACTCGGGTGGTGCTGGGAGCACAGGCACAGGGATTTGTAGTGGATGATTCCCTGAGAGAGGACAAGTTTGGTGATCTCCCGACAGAATGGAAGAGTATATAAGAATAATGGAAACTATGATTGCTTGAAGTATGAATCAGGAATGAGTTTTGTGGGACGTGTGCAGTGATAAGGGAGGACTACCCTTTGAGTTGGGGCTTGGGCTCACATGGCTAAGGACATATCTACACTCTCATATCCCAGTGATGATCCAACCATTGTTAATGTTAATGTGGACCTTCCCAGACACATCTACTTTGGGGGACAGACCAACCTTGTAGCCTCGCAGTACCACATCTAATTAGCTGCTCTCCACCGAGTGATCCCTTGGGAAATATTGGGTTCTGGCAATAGCCCTGCTGTGCTGTTAATAAAATAATAATAATGAGCTTCGCATTTGATATAGCGCCTTATCACAACGTAAACTCAGCTCAGAACTATATTTCCATTCAAGTTCCATTCAATGCAACACTACAGGTTGACCCGTCTCCAAGGTTGATATGTCTGGGAAGGTCCACAGTACTAATAATGATGATAATAATCCTTGCATTTGATATAGAACCTTATCACACCATTGAGACGTCTCAAAGCACTTCAAATTATATACTGTAAAGTGGATTTTATATATATATATATTTATAGTGGAGTCCTATAGCTCAGTGGCTAGAGCACTCGCCTCGCAAGCTATTCCTGGGCAGGGCAAAACGTTGGGCAAGCTTCCTTACTCCACATGTCTCTGTTTACCAAGCAGTAAGTAGGAACCCAGTTGTAAGTCGATTGGCGGATCGCTTTTCTGGGGATAATAATCCCTAAAAAAAAACCAATAATAATTTGGTCACTCAATCCACAACTGTTTGTAGGACATTGCTGTGCGCAATTGGCTGCCATATGTTGCCCACAAATACACAGTCAATTCACTTTACATTATATTCTGCAAAGCGCTGTATCAAATGCAAGGATTATTATTATTATTATATGCAGTGCTCCAAGGCATTGACAATGGTTGACCAACCGGTCTAGGTCATCTCGTGGAGTCCTGTAGCTCAGTGGTTAGAGCACTCGCTTTGCAAGCGAGACACCTGGGTTCAATTCCAGGCAGAGGGCGAAACCTTGGGCAAGTTTCCTTACTCCACACACAGCCTAATAATAATCCCTCCAAAACCAAAAACAATAATAAATTGGTCATTTTCAATCTACGACTGTTTGTGGGACATTGCTGTGCGCAATTGGCTGCCGCGTTCACCCACAAATATACAGTCAATTCACTTTACAGTGTGTTCTGTGAAGCGCTTTGGGACGTCCTCCCGACGTGAAAAGCGCTATATCAAATGCAAGGATTATTATTATTATTATCTCTGCTAACGGTGCAGTTTTCAGTCTCAATCACCTTGATTAGTAAAGACTTGCATGCATAATTTTAGAGTGTATGCGTGTGGGGGGAGCGGGTGGGGGGAAGATCACAAGACTATGCTCTTGGACAGGGCTAACTCCTCTATGCTTTTATAAATAATTAATTTACAATTAGCAACTCTTTTACATTGATTTTACATTGAGTCAGTGACTCCGAATTCTATACTAGAAGCGTTTTGGGATGCTACCCTGTGTGAAGGGCGCTATGTGGAGTCCTGTAGCTCAGTGGTTAGAGCACTCGTTTTGCAAGCGAGAGACCTGAGTTCAATTCCCGGCAGAGGGCGAAACCTTGGGCAAGTTTCCTTACTCCACACAGAGCCTAATAATAATCCCTCCAAAACCAAAAAACAATAATTAAATTGGGCATTTTCAATCTACGACTGTTTGTGGGACATTGCTGTGCGCAATTGGCTGCCGCGTTCGCCCACAAATATACAGTCAATTCACTTTACAGTGTGTTCTGTGAAGCGCTTTGGGACATCCTCCCGACGTGAAAAGTGCTATATCAAAAATGCAAGAATTATTATTATTATATAAATGTAAGTTGTTGTTTTTGTTTTACTGTCCCACTAGGTGGCTGCAGGCTTCCTCAATGTCATGTTTTCAAATGCAAGTGGGCACCGAGTAAAAACGGGATAATTGCAATGAGGGAATGAGGGACTGGGTGAAGAGCAAGTCCACAGCTCTCTTCTCCACCCACCAATAACTAGCAATCAGGTTGGAAACACAGCCATTGGGAGATGTCAGGAATGGTATCCGTCTGCTATTTGCGTTTGGGTAAATGGGTGAGGCATCGGCAGAACTAAAACAACACAGGCATTAAGTCGCGCAGACTATGGCAATGGAAGGAGGCAAGCTTTGTGATGTAAGTTGTTAAATCGTGGGTCAGAGTGCAATAGAGGTAAACCCAATACATTATGTACAAAGCACCAGAGACCTTGGTCAGAAAGATTAACAGGGTGTTTTTATTTCTCCCTCTTTCAACTAAACCCTGAATTCACAACACACTTCACCTTCCCAAAACACATTTAAGTGTTTCTCCAGATACTCATCAGGTCCTCAGCTCTTTTCACAGCCATCCAAAATGAAATGAATAATAATCCCTGTGTTTGATACAGCACCTTTCACGCCAGCAGGTCAGTCACAAAGTGCTTCACAGGATATACTGCAAAGTGTAGAAACTGTGCATTTTGTAGGTGAGCACAGCAGCTAAATTACACACAGCAATGTCTCACAGACATTCACAATGTAGTGAATGACTAATTCTTTTGACCACGACACCAGGAGAAACTCGCTTCTCTTTCCGAATGGTGCCATGAAATCTTTACTGCCCACCTGAACGGGCAGACGGAGCTTGGATTTAACTTCCCAACAAAGGATGGGTCCTCTGACAACGCAGCACACACCCAGCACTACAATTAGGTCTCAGTCTAAGACTATATACAATACAATACAAAATTACATTTGTAAAGCGCCTTTCATGTTGGGAGGACGTCCCAAGGCGCTAAACAGTCAGGGATTAGGACCTGAGCGGGGGTTGGGGGTGGATGGGTGGGTCAGAGAGGGTGGTCCCTCCCTTGCGACATGAATTTAAAGTCTCAACATGGGGCTTGAACCCAGAAATTTCTGAAGAGTGAAGAGTGCTACCAACTGAGCCAGGCTGAACACCTTGCCTTACACACATCAACATGTTAACATATTGTTGCTTCGGAGACGCAGACAGCTGAACTGAGCAGTGTTACCAGTTTTGATTGTAACCACAGTTCAGAAGCTTTCACCTAAAAACACTGCCCAACGCAACAAAGTAATAGGTTCTAATCCCACCCGGGGTTAGCAAACCTCTCACTCCTTCTCCATGTTTAACATGCTGGTAAACTACTCAATGATAACTTTCAAAAGGGAATTGGATATTTACTTGAAAAGAATTTTTTTTGCAAGGCTATGGGGAAAGAGCGGGGAAGTGGGATTAATGATTCAAAGAGCCTCCACAGGTACGATGGGTTGAATGGCCTCTTTCTGTGACTGCAGGATTCTATGATTCTATGATTCTCTAACTATTTACCTTCGGCATGACTTGCTTCTGTGCGGTTCAAACCTCCTCCAGTTCGGACGATGTCAAATTGCCGGGACCCAATTTCTTTCTCAGCCAGTCCCAACGACTCTCGTTGGAGGGGCCCAGAAAGTGCTCCACATCTTTACTGACCTGTACAGACAAAGACAAACACAGGTTCAGGTTGAGCTGCTTAAAATAAACCTTTTGCGTAACAGGACTGAACTCGAGCTAACTTCCTTCAAGTGATGCCATTGTGAAATGCACCTAAACACAGCACAGAGGCAACATATTGGACAAGACTAACAGGAAGCTGACAATCTAATGTCAAACCCCAAATCGGTCTATGAGCTCCTCTTAAAACTAAAATAAAACTTATATTTGATACACCTGCCTTCCCCGCCCCACTCACTTCCATCCCCTGGCTCCATATTCGACATTGTCACTGGGAAGCATTCTGAGACGCTATCCTATGTGAAGGGCGCTGTATAAATTTAACTTGTTGTGGTTGTTGTTAACTTGTGACTTTGATCTCGTTTACGAAACAGAACTCAAGACAGGAGACGAGGAGGGAAAAAAACATCTGTTACATTGAGCGCTTTTGGAGTAACAAGATTTCACTGTATCGAACTTCCTTTTAAGCTATACTTGTATGAATTATTTCTCTCAGGAGATTCCCGCTGGTCTAATGGAAAGAATCAAAGCGCAGGCAAATAATCATTCATCATATTTACGAACGTCTGTTTAAAACGGTTCTGCTGTACGAAGAGAGAATTCTCCGAAAATAATCGGAGCTTTTTTTTGATAAAAATAATACTGGTTAAGGTATTGTCAGTAATTGTTAAATACTACATTGTTCACGGTTTCACAATCAAGATACAATCGTTTCTTTTCTCCTGATAAATATCAAAAGAACTATCTAAGCATTTTACTGGCATACTTAAGCGTGAAGATTTTTTTAAAAAAACTTAACAAGATATTTCCTAAAATTGTGCCAAGTGCTGTCTGATGGTTTCCTGTTTCTGTTAGTAGCGCATTGCCTCCACTAGGTGGTAGAAGCTGGAAGACTGGATGGATAGAAGTGGTTGGGAAATAAAGACGACACAGCATGGGCTCACCTGGGATGGAAACACAATAATATAGTTTCGCCCACAAAATATACAGTCAATTCCCTTTGCAGTATTTTCAGCGAAGCACTTTGTGACGTCTCGAAGACATGTTAAGGTGCCATATCAAGTGCAAGGATTATTATTATTATTATTATTAATAACTCTTGCATTTGAGGCAGCGCCTTCTCATGTCACCCAGGACACCAGGAGAGAAGCTCTTCTCCTTTTGAATAGTATCACAGGAGCATTAACATCCACCTGAACTGGCACAGGCATTTTGCTTTAAAGTCTAGATTTAATTTTGTAATTGAATCACACTATATATATATATATATATATATATAAGAGAGCTCTGAAACAATACACGAGTTTGCAAAACTAAGGGCTCCTTTCCTTTTAGTGTCCGAAAACGAACTCACCCGCCCATAGCATTCCAGCATCCATTGGGCTCCAGGCACAACGTTGAGTTTCTACAGTGAACTGCAATTATCTAACCACAATACTTTTTGCAACTTTAATTAAAAAGCTAATGAACAGTACATTTTACAATCGTAAGCTGGTTTGCTCCCTGTGCTGCTGGAGCATTTGGATGCATCTGTGTCTGCACTGGAGCAAAGGAACGACGCTTGCAGTTAGCAATGCAATGACAGGTGTCAGCCTGGGTCGGTCGGTAACTCTGTCACCTCTGAGCAGAATAATAATAATAATAATCCTTGCATTTGGTATACCGCTTTATCATGTTGTTGAGACATCTCAAAGCGCTTCACAGGATATATTGTAAAGTGATTGACTGTGTATTTAGTGGCAAAACAGACAGCCAATTCACAAATTGACTAACAATCCAGGTTCCTATTTACTGTTAGGTAAACAGAGGCGCATGGAGTAAGGAACTTGCCTAAGCTTTCGCCCTGCCCGGGAAGGTCGTAGGACCAAGCTCCGTATCAGGACCTTGAGCTCGCAGCTTAGGTTGTCACTGCAGTGCAGTGCTGTGGGAGTGCTACATTGCCTGGAGGTGCCATCCTGCAAAGGAGACGTTAAACCAAGGTCCCCTCTGTGCCTGGTCAGGTGGATGTTAAAGATCCCATGGCACTAATCGAAAAGGGAGTGCTCCCCCACTGTCCTGGCTAAGAATCTCCCTCAAATAAAATTGGGCGTCATTTTGGACGTCCCGAGGTGAAAGGCACTAAACAAAAGTGATTTTGTATTGGATTGTGTTCATGGGATGTGCACAAATTGGCTGCCACATTTGTCCAAAACTAAGCAGTCACTACACTTTACAGTAAATTCTGTGAAGTGCTTTGGGACATCTCAACAAAGTGGTAATGTGCTACATAAAACACATGGATGAAGATTATTATTATTATAATAAAACAGCGCTGGTCTCTCTCTCTCTCTCTCTCTGTAGAAAACCTATAGCTGCCAACGAGTTCAACGACCCTTGAACAAGCCGCACTTGTAAATAGTCGGAGGAGGACAGCGGGACAGGAAATGGTGAGAGCCATGTGAATGGGTGATCTCTCCGCCAAGTCGATGTACATGACCCCATCTTGAGCGACACTTTGGTAAGTCCAGAGCATTGCAGGACGTCAAGTTCGTGCTTTGCTGGTTGAATCCACATTAAGTGACATGAAAAAAGCATCAGATCCAGTGTTTACAACGGAGGAAGAAATCATTATCTGTCTTGGCAGGGCTATTACTGATATGCTGTACTTCCATTAGTGCTGTTGTCCACTTTACAACAACAACAAGATTACATTTGTATAGCGCCTTTCACGTCGGGAGGACGTCCCAAGGTGCTGGACCAGAGTACAGCATTTCAGACCTGAGCTGGGGTCAGGGGGGGAGAAGGGAGGGGAGGGGAAGGGGGGTGGCCGATGGCATGGTCAAAGAGGAGGGTTTTGAAGCGGGATTTGAAGGAGGCGAAGGAGGGGGCGAGGCGGAGTGATTGGGGGATGGAATTCCAGAGGCTGGGGGCAGAGTGGCTGAAGGCTCTCCCGCCAATGGTGGGGCGGGGGACGTGGAGCAGGCAGGAGCCGGCTGAGCAGAGGGAGCGGGCGGGTTGGTGGGGGTTAGGAGGTCACAGAGGTAGGGTGGGGCGAGACTATGGAGGGCTTTGTAGATGAGGACATCAGTAATGGGAGAAACTCAAACTTTACAAAGTATTTGTCCATCCTGATAATAACACTAATCTTTATATTTGGTATTTTGACATTTCACCTCAAATTTGGTCACTCAATCCATAACTGTTTGTGAGACACTGCTGTGTGCCATTGTACCCTCCACTCAAAAAATACACACTTTACAATCCACTTTACAATATTTACAATTGTACGCCCACAAATATACGGTCAATTCACTTTACAGCATATTCTGTGAAGCGTTTTGAGACGTCGAGAAGACATGAGAAGTGCTATATCAAATGCAAGGATTATTATTATTATATATTTTGTGAAGCGCTTTGAGACGTCTTAACGACGTGATAAGGCGCTATATCAAAGCAGCAATTATTATTATTATTTGACCTTTTACTTTGGGAGGACATCCCAAAGCACTTTACAAAGTGATTGTAAACTCACCCTATAAAGTGAAGTGACTGTGTGTTTTGTGGGTGAATGTGGCTGCCAATTTGTGCACAGCAATGTCCCACAAACAGCCTTGAAGCAAATGACCAATTATTTTTTGCAGCGAATGCTGAAGCCTAAGGATACATTAGCCAATGATTTTGAGTTCCAGGCTTCTAAATAATACTTTTTCAAAATAATTGGTGCAATGTTTTGCCAAAGCCACTGCTGTATTCCTTATATAAAAAAAAGCAAAATCGCCAGTTAGTAAATTGCAAACGTGAAACTGACAGAGTGAAACAAATATAAAAAAATGAATATGCTTCACAGTAATTATTGTGAAGTTTTTTAATAAGTTTCAATTTGATAACTTGCTATATATGGTGTCCTACTGACCCTGTAAATTACATTATACAGTGCTCTTCAGGTAGAGTAATGTCTTGATGTCAGCATACAGTGCTCATCATTGATCATGTCCAGCTGATTTGTGAACACAATGCAACATGAAGACTCTGACTGCCAACGTTAGCCAATTCCCATTACCCATGAGAGCAAGCAGTGCAGCATTTGACCAATCACACTAACGTGAGTTAATCTGAAACCTCACAAAAAGTACAGTGAAGACCTGTAGCTCAGTGGTTAGAGCACTCATCTCGCAAGTGAGAGGACCTGGGATCAATTCCCGAGCAGGGCGCAACGTTGGGCAGGTTTCCTTACTCCACACGCCTCTGTTTACCCAGCAGTAAGTAGGAACTGGCTGTTGGTGGATTGGCAGATTGCTTCTCCGGGGGTAATAATCCGTCCAAAAATAATAATAATTTGGTCACTCAATCCATGACTGTTTGTGGGACACTGCTGTGTGCATTTGGCTGCCGCGTTTCGCCCACAAAAATACACAATCAATTCACTTTAAATTATACTGTGTGAAGTGCTTTGAGATGTCTCAAAGACGTGATAAGGTGCTACTTCAATATAATAATAATAATAATCTGTGGAAGGAATATTTATATTATTACACAAGAATCCCATTCTCGCAAGGACATAATAATAATACTTGCATTTGATATAATGCCTTATCACGTTGTTGATATATTACACAGAAAAAAAAGTTCATCCGACTCATTGATTGCAGCAGATCTTTTAATTCCATGTCCCTTTTTACACTCCCTACCCACCTATCTTCCTCTTAAACATCCCATAGGAACAAGTCAGCCATTCAGCCCTCAAGCCTTTTCCACCGTTCTATTTGATCGTGGCCCATAACATTTCACACAACAATTTCTGCTTTTAGATTTCCTGTCATGCCTCAAATGCACGTTTGAAGAAACTAGGATAACTTAAGCATCCACGACAAGTCTATATTTATATCTATATATGTATATATATATATTTAAAAAAGGCTCTGGCCCTCCCTGGGGACGGGAGCATTCTTTACCCGGCCGTTTAATGGCAAATCGAGCACATCTCACTCTTCACTGCTCCATATTTGCCTCAGTAGATGATCCAGTGCCACTCACACTGCAAGAGGAACTGCAGCTCTCAAAATGGCCCGAACAGCTCCAGTGCACAGGAGAAAGTACACAGGACAAGAGCATTCTGAAGATGAGCAGCACCCGGTTTGGTCAGTGTTCTGTGCGGCGGCATAAAAGTGTTATTAGGATACAACAGTTGCAACCTTGGAGTTTTGCTTTTCTGCGGGGGTAATAATCCCTTCAAAAAATATAAAGATATAATAATTTGGTGACACAATCCACAACTGTTTGTGGGACGCTGCTGTGCGCAATTGGCTGCCAAGTTTCTCCCACAGAATATACAGTCAATTCACTTTACAGTATATTCGGTGAAGCATTTTGAGACGTCTAGAAGATATGACAAAGTGCTATATCAAATGCAAGTATTATTATTATTGGCATAGGGAGCAGGGAGCTGTTTAAACCATTCAACACTCTCTTGTGGCTTGCCTTTGCCTTCCTCAGGCGGTATATCAAATGGAAGCAATATTTTATTTACTATTGCACTATATTAAAGGCAAGGATTATTATTTTATTTACTATTATAACAGTGCAAGACTCTCAATGGGACCGCTGACAAAGCTTTGTGCTCTTGCAAATATTAATATGCACAAAATAAAAAAGATGCCGTTTCAATTCTCACAGAATCGTACAAGTTCCAAGTTTGAATTTTTAAGATATGTACCTAGATATTTAAGGGTGTAGCAGAGTTAGTGAGTTAAGGGATTGGCAATAATATTGTGTACAATATTGTATATACAGTATGATAATCCTTGTATATAATCCTTATAAGAGACTCATGGATGAAGTCAAAACTGATGAGATAAAGAGGATGGCATTAATTAATTAATGAATCAATTAATTAACTGATTAACTGGATGGGGAACATCCAATCTCCTGCTCTGGACGTGGTACAATAGGAAGCTGTTAAGGCTGCTCGCTGACTGAGGGAGGTTGGCTGAGGTCCAGGCTGGATCCTCGAGGGCATCGCAGGAGTGTGGCCAGGCTATCCACCCTTTCCACAAGATCACGACACGGAAAGAAGCAAGAGTCACGGCCGCAAGAGCCAGCTTTCTGGTTCATTTCACCATCTCCTCAAAACCCAGTGACTGGGACAACAACTCCTCTAGATAAAATCAGTCACTCACTCCACGGCTGTTTGAGGGGACGTTGCTGTGTGCAAATTGGCTGCTGTGTTCACCCACAAAATACACTCAGTCGTACTACTTTACCGTTTATCCTTTGAACCGCTTTGAGACGTCTCGACAACATGATAAGGCGCTGTATCAAAGCTTGATACAGCGCCTTATCTGCTTGATGTCTAACCCCACACCCCCCACCCTTCCCACTCTGTGTCACGCTCTCAGACATTATGCTACGATGCAGGTTGCTGTTGTTATTGTTGAACATTCGACTTTGTGAAGGTGAAATGACTAAGTGCGTGTGAAGTGAATGTTAAAGGAGGGAATGAATGTATGAGATTTATTGGGCAATGACACCATGCGTTCTAGAAGTTTGGAGGATTGCTGCTCTGTTTCGGACACTCTGACCGATAGTAATTTTACTGCTACTTTGTTCCTCATTGGTCTTCCTGTTTGAAGACAGTTCCTTAATGTGCGGTCTGCTGACAGGACATGATGTCGTTACTTCCAATTGCTGCCTGAGGAGCCTAGGTTGCAACGATGCCTTGGTTTCCTGTGTCTTTGGTGTCTCAATAATCCCGAGTAATGGTATTTTTTGGGGGGAGCGAGAAGGACCAGAACTATACAAACTAGAGCAACCCATTCGTACTAAGCAACATCCCACAAACAACCACAAAACGAAAGACCAATTTTGATAAATGTTTCTTCCGTTAGGATCTAGTTATTCTCAGTGCAATAATTCCATCTGAAGTCCTCGAAGGATTAACCTGTAGGTGTTCTTCATGAGAGAAGAACACAGAGAGCCTCGGGCTCACACCTCCCATTGAAGGCTAACATAAATCTCACACGTTTAAAGCAACCAACGAGAAAGATTTATTCGTACCCACCTACTCATAACGCTGCAGGAAAGAACATTTGTACTTTTGTAACACTTTATCACATCAAAGCATCTCAAAGTGCTTCACAGTAATTACTGTCAAGTGTAGTGACTGTTTTCGTAGGTGACGCGACAGACATTGTGTTATAAGTTGTAAAGTGAACAACAAACTTATCTGGAGCACTTGTTGGCCACAAACCGCCTTCTCTTTTCAATACAGTGCCATGCGATCTTCAGTGTCCACCTGAACACAGGCACAGAAGGGACCTGGGTTTAACATCTCTTCAGAAGGACAACACCTCCGACAATCAGCCTAGTCTTTCTCTCCAATGCCGTGACGTTTGCTGAACATAATCTGCAAGTAACATTACCCCGCCAGCTCACCCGAAACTTAGTGTGATAGAGATTTATTTGATGTAGCAAACCATGCAGAATTAACGCTGGTTTTAATAATAATCTTTATATTTGATATAGCGCCTTTATCACATCGTTGAGATGGCTCAAAACACTTTGCAGGATATACTGCAATTGACTGGGCATTTTGTGGACGAAACTCAAAATTATTTAGTTTTAAGCCTGAATAACTCAGGAAAGCTTGTCCAATCCAATGCACTCTGCTGACTGGGAAAAAATCAGAATAGATGTGGGTTTTCTTCAGTTTCAATTCCGGGGCCGTTTTGGATCAGCTATAAAAAGAGAAGCAAAAACTTCTTACAGGACAACACACCAGCTGCAATCTCAGGAAAAATAGTCATCTCTTTAAAACTCTCTCTGCATCTGGAGCTCTTTTGATAATAATAATCCCTCCAAAAAACCCATAACAATAATTAAATTGGTCATTTTCAATCTACGACTGTTTGTGGGACATTGCTGTGCGCAATTGGCTGCCGCGTTCGCCCACAAATATACAGTCAATTCACTTTACAGTGTGTTCTGTGAAGCGCTTTGGGACGTCCTCCTGACGTGAAAAGCGCTATATCAAATGCAAGGATTATTATTATTATTAATTATTATAATAATAATAACTGTTACTTTCGAGACACTTCACAGAATAAACTGTAAAGTGAATCGAGTGTGTATTTTGTGGGCGAAACGCGGCAGCCAATTGCGCAAAACAGTATCCCTACAAACAGTCGTGGATTGAGTGAGCAAATTATTATTGTTTTTGAAGGGATTATTACCATGGCACTAATGGGAGGTGAGGGGATGGTGGAAATCCCTTTCTTCTCCAACAGTATAGTGCCTTACCGTCCCACTGAACATGCAGATAGCACCTCGGTTTAATGTCTCATTTCAAAGGATGGATAATTCCAAACCTTTGGCCACAGCCTTGTTAAAACTATGAATGAACGTTGAGCAGAGAAAGCCACAAATAGAGAAGGACAGATAGAACAATCGGGTGTCGCAATGTCATTTTCTTTCAACAGATCGTCTTCGCATACACACGCACACACATGCACAAGCATGCACACACACACTCATGCACACACTCACACACACAGCAACAACAACAAAATTGCATTTACAGAGCGCCTTTCACATCGGGAGGACGTCCCGAGGCGCTGAACACACTCACGCTGTTATCCAATGGCGTTTTACTCAATCACATCCCAGTGTGGCCGTACCGATGTTAGAGATAGCTTCAGTGAAGCGCTCTCTCTCTCCACAGTGAGTCTACACCCAAGTGTAAGCTGTGCTAATGGCTCAAATTTCATTCAGGTTCCGAATGATCTGACCCAAATCACTGCACACTCGAGCGTGAAGTAACTGGTAATAACTTGCGGTCTTTACTCAAAACTTGATCCCAGTAATAATAATAATGATGAAAACCATAACAATAATAATAATCATTGCGTTGATACAGCTCCCTGGATTGTCAATTCGTTTCAACGTGTTTCCAGAAATTACCATCAAGTGTAGTGACTGTGTTTTTGTAAGGCGTTCTGTCTCGAGAATGTTTTATTTGAAAAGAGAAGAGTTTCTCCCGGTTTCCTGTCTGACAATTCCCCACCTCCCCCACCCCAAATAAAATCGGTCATTGACTTTG
Organism: Callorhinchus milii; assembly: GCF_018977255.1. NCBI lineage: Eukaryota > Metazoa > Chordata > Chondrichthyes > Chimaeriformes > Callorhinchidae > Callorhinchus > Callorhinchus milii. Next base: position 2,817,349 of record NW_024704759.1, read on the forward strand.
TGGCTTTGTGTGGGATGTTGCCTTGCGCAGACTGGCTGCCGCGATTGCCTACAAGATACAAGTGGCTAGATTTCACAGTAAAATCCTGTGAAGAGCTTTGAAACGTCTCTCCGACGTGACAAACTGCTGTATCAAACGCAAGGATTATTATGAGAGAGAGAGAGTGAGAGAGCGGTCATAATCTAATCTAATCAGATGATACCGTAAACCATGAGAACTCTAGCAGTTCCTGAATGGTAACTAAACCACAAAGTTACATTTCAGCTCTTAAATGACTTATTTATTTACAAGACAACTTGGTACTAAACTTTTTTAAGCTCATCTCGTCGTGGCCCCAGTCCATGGCTGGCTGTAGGCTGCGGATATGCTTCATGTGGCTATTACGCAGTGTGTTTTGCAAACTGTGTTTGTTTGTGTTAAACATCTAAAATATATCAAATCATAATAGTGACAGCGATAAAAACGGCAAAGGCTGCAACACGCCTTTTTTTAAAATTCTTTTTGTGTGTGAAAAAATAACTTTTAGAAGGTTCTCGGTGGGGAGCATACAGTGTGCACACTATACACCAATGGTGACCGTTGGTAGCACTATATTGTACCAATATTGCTATATTGCTCTCTCTCTCTCTTTCATTAATAGGATCATAGAACGATACAGAGTAGAAACAGACTTTGCTTCCTATCACGCCTGCATCAGTGTTTCATAATAATCCTTGCATCTGATACTGTGGTTTGTCACGTTGCCGAGACATTTCAAAGCTCTTCACAGGATTTTCCTGTTGTAATATTTTGTAATATTGGTAGTGTTGTTTGGAATTTTAGAAAAAAATTTAAGGAGGACATTGTGTTTTTCTACAGTCGACGCATGTTTTATTTGAGGGCAAGAATTTCATCCAATTACTCCCAAGATCTCTAACTCATAAGTGGCTGACTGATTCTACAACTGTTTGTGAGACGCTGCTGTGCGCAATTGTCTGCCCCGTTTTGCCCACAAAGTATACAGTCAATTCATCTTACAGTATATTTTGTGAAGTGCTTTGAGACGTCTCGAAGACTTGATAAGGCGCTGTATAAAATGCAAAGATTATTATTAATATTATTATATTGCGCTCTGTATGCTCCGCGCAGATTACCTGCTAAACATTTTTTTTCACACGCACAAAAAAATTGCAAATCACGTGGAATAGGCAGAACGGAGCAAACTCAAAACTGGGATCTAATCCCACGGTGGTAACCGATAGGTTTTATGGTGACGGGTCAGGACGTCATTTCCCCCGATTCAAGGTGCCTTGACCCGTCGCCGCATGCGCACTGATGGGCGAGGGTTGGAATCGCATTGAATCGCGGGAAACGAAGATCTTCTGCCCATGTGTTCAAAACTGCTTTTCTACCCGCGAGTCAACGCAGCCGGCAAGTGCAGCAGTAACGGGAGGGTTGGGGAGCCGTGTTATGAAATAGGAAGTGATTAATATGATTGGTGCAAAGAAATCTAAGCGGTTTTGCTGGGAAACTGAACAGTGCTCGTGTAAATGAACGATTTAGGCAATTATACGATTTACGAAGATGAGATTTATGCGAGTTTTACTGTAATAATTCTTGCATTCGATACAGTGCCTGCAATGTCGAGATGTCTGCATGTTCCCACTGAATTCTTTTTACATTTTTATGATTTCGGATGGAGCTATCTCACGCTGCTTATTCTCTGACTGAATCACCCTTTGACTTTGGTTTCACATTACATTACATTGCTGTACTGTACTCCGGGCAAAGCATTTGCACGGAACGAACAGCTGGATTAAATATGAGCCATTACTAGGATAAAGAAAGGGGGGTGGGGGGGGGCTCCTGAATATACATCGAATGGATACGTTAAGAAATGCAGTCCAGAACGGAAGAACGAAGCTTGAACATAACTCATTTTAGTTCCTGCCGTGCTATTTACACTGGGAGGCACGTTAATAAGATGCTTCATGTAGGAGGCATGAAGATGATTCATCCATCGCTTAACTTTGCCTGACTTAGAAGGAAACACACTTCACCATTCCTGCTCTGATCACAATCAGAAACCTGAGCTGTCAAGTACTCAAAACGTGATTGAGAGGTAAACCGGGCGTCTGTTAAGTAAGTTACAAAATTCGGGATCAGACGGAGCAGAGATTTTCCTAATGATTAGCTCCACAATGAACAACGATTTTTTTTTATATATACACACACACACGATCCTCTCTTTTGTTCCGTTTCGTTCTTTTTCCTTTCCTTAAAAGCCACAAATCAGTCCCAGGACACGGATGTATTTACTTACTGGCTGGTTTATTTTATGAATCAGTGCTACCCCATTTACTGCTGGGTTCCGATGTGATTCATCATTCGCTAGTTAAATGTTTACCACTGGGCGATGAATCATGTAGGAACTGGGTTGCAGTCCAGCCTGGCTCAATCGCTGATGTGCTCGCCTCTGGGTCAGAGGTTTGTGGGTTCAGTTCAGACTGAAAGTACTGAAAGGAGGAAGCCTTTTATTGCTGGCAAACACGTGCGCACAAAATACCTGCTGTGTCTTGCCAACAAACACAATTTTAACAATTACTTGTGAAGCTCTTTGAGACTCGTCATCATTACAGGTACTTAAAATAATAACCACGACATTTGATGCAGCCCCTTTCACGTTAGGAGGATGCCTCGCATCTCTTCACAAGATTTTACTGTAAAGTGTAGTGACTGTGTACTGTAGGCGAGCATTACATCAAAATCAAAGCATCATTTATTGTTCATTACATGAGTTTTTCATTCTCCCCCAAAAGGCTGTGGACGCTGGATCAATTCGAATTTTCAACAGAGGTGGATGGATTTTTGTTAGGTCAGGGTATGAAGTGGCGTGGAGCAAAGGCAGGTAAATGGAGTTCAGCCACGATCTAACAGAATAGCAGAACAGGCTCGAGGAGCTGAATGGCTTTCTCATGTTCCTGTGTTCCTATCTTCTTAAGACAACCACGCTAATACAATCTCCTGGCACAGAATAATTCAAAAGGAACTGATTCACCATTTTCATGTCGTTTATTTATAGCTAGTTCCCCTTTTTTCAGGCTTTGTGTTACTGATACTTTCATCACGTTTCCTTCTGCTCCGGAGCTCGTCTACTCTACAGAGATTTTTTACAGCAGAGTAATAATCCCACCAAAACAACAAAAACATGGTCACTCACTCATGGTGGAGTCCTGTAGCTCAGTGGTTAGAGCACTCGGTTTGCAAGCGAGAGACCTGAGTTCAATTCCAGGCAGAGGACAAAACCTTGGGCAAGTTTCCTTACTCCACACAGAGCCTAATAATAATCCCTCCAAAACCAAAAACAATAATATTTTATTTTCAATCTACGACTGTTTGTGGGACATTGCTGTGCGCAATTGGCTGCCACGTTCGCCCACAAATATACAGTCAATTCACTTTACAGTGTCTTCTGTGAAGCGCTTTGGGACGTCCTCCCGACGTGAAAAGCGCTATATCAAATGCAAGGATTATTATTATTATTATTCAATTCCAGGCAGAGGGCGAAACCTTGGGCAAGTTTCCTTACTCCACACACAGCCTAATAATAATCCCTCCAAAACCCAAAACACTAATAAATTGGTCATTTTCAATCTACGACTGTTTGTGGGACATTGCTGTGTGCAATTGGCTGCCGCGTTCGCCCACAAATATACAGTCAATTCACTTTACAATGTGTTCTGTGAAGCGCTTTGGGACGTCCTCCCGACGTGAAAAGCGCTATATCAAATGCAAGGATTATTATTATTCATGGCTGATTGTGGGACAGTGCCGTGCACAATTGGCTGCTGCCCAATTACACAGTCAATTCACAAAATTACAGCATATTCTGTGAAACGCTTTGAGACGTCTCACAACAATGTGATGAGGCGCTATATTAAAGCAAGTATTATTATTAATTTAAACAGACTTTGTGAGCAGGCAATGTGATGGGAGATTCCGTGTGAAAGGGACAAGTCTGAATGTGTATTTTCCCGTCCAGTTTTCTCAGCATTTCGTTGGCAAACGCAACAACCAGTCACCCACAGCAATACCCCGCAAACTGCCGTGAAGTGAATGGCCAACATAATCCTTGTGTTTTGTAATAATAATTAATTAATAGGAAGGTCAGGAAGATGTCAGGAAGACATCTCAAAGTGCTTCATACATAAGAACATAAGACCATAGGAAATGCTAGATGGAAAAAGACTAAGGTCCATCTAATTCGCCTTCCACCTTCCTGGCAGTCGCTTGCACATATGTCCCAAATTACCTATGTAGTTAGGGTTAGGGTTAGTTAGGGTTAGTTAGGGTTACATTATCCCATAATGTTATTTCCTAAAAGAAAACTGTCTAATCTGTCTTTGAAAAAATCAACACTTCCTGCTTCAACCGTCTCCCTAGAGAGCCTGTTCCACAGGTTCACTATTCGCTCACTAAAATAGTGTTTGCGCAGATTCGTTCTGAATTTACTCCCTTCAGTCGCAGGCCATATCCTCTGGTTTTACTATTCTGGACAAGTTGATAAAACCTGTCATGATCTATAATGTCTTGCTGCTTTAGAATCTTATAGACAGTAATCATGTTGCCGCTCAATCTTTTTTGAGCGTGAACATGTCCAATTTACTTATAATAATAATAATAATAATCCTTGCATTTGATATAGCGCTTTTCACGTCGGGAGGACGTCCCAAAGCGCTTCACAGAATATACTGTAAAGTGAATTGACTGTATATTTGTGGCGAACGCGGCAGCCAATTGCGCACAGCAATGTCCCACAAACAGTCGTAGATTGAAAATGACCAATTTATTATTGTTTTGGGTTTTTTTGAGGGAATATTATTAGGCGCGTTGAGTAAGGAAACTTGCCCAAGGTTTCGCCCTGCCTGGAATTGAACCCAGGTGTCTTGCTTGCAAAGCAAGTGCTCTAACCACTGAGCTACAGGACTCCACTTATGTGATTCATAGTAATATAAAAATCCTTGCAATTGATATTGTCACATGGGCTCAATCCACCTTGCAGGATGCACTGTAATGCGTAGTAACTATGTATTTTGTGAGTGAAATGTGAGAGATAGTTTGTGCACATCAATGTGTTTAATTCGCTGCCACGTTTTACCCACAAAATACACTATATCCCATAATGGTATTTCCTAAAAAACGGCGTGTTAAGGTGCTATATCAAAAGCAAGAATCATTATTATTATACCAGATCATCACAGGGCAAGTCACAGGGAGAGGGGAAAAAAGGGGGGCAATGAGGAGATGGAGCCCAGGAGGATGGATTTCCAGCGACCAAAACAAAACTCCATTTTTAAAGAAATGGAAATAATAGGAATGAAACAGAGCAGCTCACCACACATTGCACAGCTGCTAAAATGCCAAGGCTTTTTTTGTTGGGGGGGGGGGAGATATTATCACATTCCTCTCTTCTCTCCTCTCCCTCTAACTGCTGTGGGGGACACTACCCTACGCGAGGGGTTCTATATAAATGCAAGTCGTTGGTGAGATGCTAAAAACCCTAGAGATGACTGGCCAGAAACCTGAGATCAGCGCAAGTACAGTATTGTTGTGAGGTATGTGCAGTTAGCTAGTTGCTGAACGGCTGCTCTTTCTTTCTCTCTCTCTCTCTATATATACACACACACATACAAACACACATACACTGTATAAAGTAGATTGAACCATTTCTTATTCATTATCAGCCACTGGTATGATCGTCATTCCCTGGATTGGGGCCAACCCTGGAGCCTTAGTCATTGCTGTAAACAGCAGCAATGCTGAAGCAGAGGAAATAACACTGCATTTCACCTGCAGGAAATATCTCTCTCTCTTTCTCTATAAATGATTGAACGGTCAGAGTCCTGGACTTGGATGAATCTCAAACAGGTAGATCTCCTCCTACTCTCCTTCTCCTCCTCTAGCGTTTCCCTCCCCCTACTCCGCCGTCAGTAAAAATTATTGGCTTACGGAAGCGCAAGTCAGCGATGAAGTGGGAAATCTCACAATAATTTAGGGACTGCTGGTGCATAAAGGGCTTAATTGCAGCACTTACAAGCTTCCTTTGCGCACAAAGCCAAGGCAAACATCACCAATCGCCCCTTTCATCAGCTGCCTTTTCATCTCCCGGTGGCTCATACGAACTTCGCAGAGCAGAGAGATGTGCGTAAAGATAATCGCCTGGCATTAGTGCCCGAGCTTCAATGTGAAAATAAATAAATCGAGAGAGAGAAAAAAAATGGTCTGCACCTTGCAACCAGCTGTGATCCACTTTCACTTCTCACAGCAGCTTCACGGAATCCTATAACTCAGTGGTTAGAGCACTCGCCTCGCAAGCGAGAGGACCTGGGTTTGATTCCCGGGCAGGGCGAAAACGTTGGGCTAGTTTCCTTACTTTACATGCCTCTCTTTATCTAACAGTAAGTAGGAACACGGTTGTTAGTCGATTGACGGATCACTTTTCTGGGGGCAATAATCCCTTCCAATAAATAATAATAATATGGTCACTCAATGCACGACTGTTTGTGGGACACTACTGTGCACAATTGACTGCCACATTTTGCCCACAAAATATACAGTCATTTCACTTTACAGTATATTCGGTGAAGCGCTTTCAGACGTCTCGAAGACGTGATAAGGCGCTATATCAAATGCAAAGATTATTATTTCACTGTATAGTGTAGTGTAGTGACTGTACTGCAGGTGAATGTTACATCAAAAGTCAAGGGTTCATTTAATTATTTACAACACAAGATTTTCACCAGATTTCTGTAGCTAATTATGCTGGAGATGACCTTTTTCTCCCCTCCTGGGGAAGAATTTTGTTTTATAGGTTTTTTAAAAAATAGTGCAATCAATAAACTGCTGTGGATTCACTTTTGCTTGTTTAGCAGATTGTTTTTGTTTCCGAACACTTTCTTTCCACTGCAAAGGTTTGTATAAAATCACTTGTCATCTGTAAACCACCCACGGCTGATATTAAGGGAATATTACAGCATCCGGATTGCAAAGTGCATTGAGCTTGTCTTGGAATATTGAGGTTGTGGGTTTGAGCTCCACGTCGGGACTTGAAATCACATAGTCTAAGCTGACAGTCCAGTGCAGCACTGTGGGGGTACTCCATTGTCAGGAGGTGTCATCCTTTGGTTGAGACACTAAACCATCTGCCTGTTGCACAGTAACGTCCTACAAACAACCGTGAAGCAAATAACCCAATTTATTATATTTGGGGGAATTATTGGCCAGGATACCAAGAGAAACTCCCTTCTCATTTCAAATGGTAAATTACATTAGAGCTAGACGTTCACAGAGGCAGCAGTAGTTATTGACAAGACACCAAAAATCAGAGGTACTTTTTACTTATGAAGCCGGGTTGATATAATAATAATAATAGTTGCATTATGATACAGCACTGATCACTTAATTGAACCGTCTCAAAATGTTTCACAGGATATATTGTAAAGTGGATTGACTGTGTATTTTGTTGGCAAGGATTGGGAGCCAAGTCGATTGCGCCTAGCAACATCCCACAAACAGCCATAGAATGAATGAGTACTTTTATTTTCAGGGATTGTTGACCAGGACATCGGGAAAAAGAAACTCCCTTCTGTTTTTGAGAAGTGTAAATAGTCCGAAAAAAAGAGAGCTTCAGAACAAATTGTATTCAGAATCAATTTACGTTGCCCTACCCACTCCCCCCTCCCCCAATCCCGTTCCCAACACCCACAAGAATGAAAGCTCGGCTCAGTCGGGAAGCACTTTCGCCTCGGGGTCAGAAAGTTGCAGGTTCAAGCCCCCGTGTGGGGACTTGAGCTCATAGTCTGGGTAACCGGTAGTTTATAAAGCCACAATACAACACATTAACCCTGTCTCCAACACTGCACAGAATCTACAGTTGGTTGACCTGTGTCTGCCTGAATGTCAGAACGGGGCTGAAAACTGCTGAAATCTCTACTCCCCACCACCCCCTCCCCCACCCTTCCTTTCTCTGGAGTTCAGGCTGCAGAGAAATGTCTAGCAGTGTGTTTTGTCACCCGCTGTTGTTGGGTTCCGACATTGAACTGCAGGCTCAATATTCCAGTGCCTTTGTGGTTCGTTCCGCGCGTGAAATTATTCACAAGCCTGGCCAGCAATCTGCTCCCAGAGCAACACATCCTTTTGTTTCCTACTCAGGGGGGAGCAGGTGACGGGGCAGTAGTTTGGTACAGAGCTGAGACAAAAGGGGAGGGGGGGGAAGACAGAGATAGAGAGAGAAAGAGAGAGAGAGGGGAGAGCGAATAAAGAGAGAGAAAAAAAGAATGAAAGGGATAAAAAAAAATACGAGGAACCAATGAATACGGAAAGTGAGCGTGAGTTGGTTTTATATCTATTTCGCAATGGGATGGGAACATTTCCTATTGTTTAAAAAAAAACAAGACCATTTAAACACCCTTTAAAATCTGCCAAGTGCCTTGTAAAATACTTCATGTCAATGTCGTTCTTACACTGAACAAAGGAAGAGGCTGTGAGGAGCGAGTGCTCCCGGGCGGGCTTTTTACCCACCCTCGATGCTGGGGTGTCAGATCTCTCTCTCTCTCTCTCGCTCCAGTGCCTTGGGTCATCCTTCTGACGTGAAAGGCACTGTGTAAATGTCATTCTGTCATTTTTGTTGCTGTTGCTTACCTCCACAGTGAATAATATTAATAAAAATCTTTGCATTTGATATAGCGCCTTACTATGTCATTGAGACGTCCAAAGCTCTTCACAGAATATACTCTAAAGTGAATTCATTTTATGGGCGAATCGAGGCAGCCAATTGTGCACAGCAGTGTCCCACAAACAGTCGTGGAAACAGTGAAGCCTAGTTTTGAATGAGAAGTGGATTTGCAGCTGTAAATGATGGGCTTTCCTCCATTGAATGATGGTAGTGAGACTTCCTGAATCTCGATGTAACCTCTTTACTGTCAGTGCGCGTGTGTCGACTGGTCAGGACATCAATTCTCGTGATTGAAGGCAGCCGGCAAGTACAGGAGTATAGAGGAGCGGTGTTATGAGTTAGGAGGTGATTAATACAACTAGTGCAAAGAAATCTAAGTGGTTGTGATAGGAAACGGAATGGGACTTGGGTGAATGTACGACTTACGTGCATTCGTCACCTCAAGGCTCGACTACGGAAACTCCCTCCTTGTCGGCCTCCCCAACTCTTCCCTCCACAAGCTGCAGATCATCCAGAAGTATACAGCTCGTGTCAACTCCCGAACCAGGCTCCGTGACCCCATTACCCCCACCCTCGCCCGGCTCCACTGGCTCTCCATCCCTCAGAGGATAGAATTCAAAACCCTCATCCTCACTTTCAAGGCCCTCCATGGCCTTGTCCCCTCTTACATCTCTGACCTGCTGACCCCCTATCAACCTGTCCACTCCCTCCGCTCAGCCAGGCTCCGGCCTGCTCCATGTCTCCTATCATTAGCGGCCAGGCTTTCAGCCTCTCTGCCGCCACCCTTTGGAACTCCATCCCACAATCCCTACGCCTGGTTCCCTCCCTTGCCTCCTTCAAGGCACGACTCAAAACCCTTCTTTTCGACCGTGTCTTCAGCCCCCTTCCTACTCTGCCCTCCCTCACCCCAATCCTGCTCCCCGCCCCCCCACCACGCTCGGGTCTTGATCCCCGATTGTTCAGCGTCTTGGGACGTCCTCCCGACGTAAAAGGCGCTATACAAATGTAATTTTGTTGTTGTTGTTGGGCAATTATATGACTTATAAAGATAAGACATACGATTTTTCCTGTATTGATAATGAGATTTTTGTTCGTTCATAACAAACTGGGTTGGGATTCAGTGTTTGGTCAGGGCATTTTTCGAGCGATGAATGCTATTTCTGGGGGAAGAACAGCTTCAAGTGAATCTGCTTTTCATGCGCTATTTATTCACAGAAATCCCACACAAATGGAATTATCCAAACAAGGAAGCCAACACTGCCTCAGCGCAAGTTTAAATCTAGGCTAATGCTCTCCTTGAGGCATTTTTTCATTCTGTACAACAGAGGTGCATTAATCCTGTGGAGTCCTGTACTCAGTGGTTAGAGCACTCGCTTTGCAAGCGAGAGACCTGAGTTCAATTCCAGGCAGAGGGCAAAACCTTGGGCAAGTTTCCTTACTCCACACACAGCCCTAATAATAATCCCTCTAAAAACCCAAAACAATAATAAAAAATTGGTCATTTTCAATCTACGACTGTTTGTGGTTCACTGCTGTGCGCAATTGGCTGCCGCGTTCGCGCATAAATATACAGTCAATTCACTTTACAGTGTGTTCTGTGAAGCGCTTTGGGACATCCTCCCGATGTGAAAAGCGCTATATCAAATGCAAGGATTATTATTATTATTAATTCCTGTAAGCCAAGTGGCATTTTCTAAATAAGATGCTTTGTAACACACACAGACATACTCTCACACACACACAGACAGACACACATGGACAGACAGTTAGATAGACAGATAGACACACAGACACACACCACACATAGACCCACACAAATTCCTGCCAAACTGGAGAATGCACCTGTAATCTGCTGCTTTGCTCCGAGACTCTATTCTGCTTGAAGGAGGCATGTAAATGCAAGTTGTCAAATGTTCCTCCCTCTCCCCCATCCCCCCAATCCCAAGTCATCACCTGTTAGCCGTCACTGTTCAGCCATTGCTCCTATTTTAAATGTTCACAAACCAATTCTCCTGAGCAGGCAGACCTCAGCTGTCACGAGTCTAAGAACCACGTGTTATCGAGAGAGACAAAATCTGGCACACAGAGTGGAACAGAACTAATCATTAAGTGCTAAGTATCAGGACACTGTATTTCAGCACTGGTCTTGAAGCTATCAATGCCTATTTCTTGTATTCTGTCTATTCCCGGGCAGGACGAAACGTTAGACAAGTTTTCTTACTCCACATGCCTCGCTTTACCAAGTAGTAAGTAGGAACCCGGTTGTTAGTTGATTGGTGGATCGCCTTTCTGCCTATTTGAGATTCATCCCTTCAAAAAATAAATAATAATAATAACTTGGTCACTAAATCCATGACTGTTTGTGGGACACTGCTGTGCGCAATTGGCTGCAGTCAATTAACTTTATTGTATATTCTGTGAAGAGCTTTGAGACATCTCAAAGACGTGATAAGATGCTATATCAAATGCAAGGATTATTATTATTTTCATGGATGTCAGCACTAGAGTAACAAAAGATACTTATTTGTATGGAGCTGGAACGACAATTCTGTGCTTTTGCCAAAGGATTGAATATCATTGGAGAAAGGTTTCAGCCGTTGTTATACACACACACACACACAGAGTCCTGAAACAACCTTTTACTTAGTGCACTTGGCTGATCCCCACACTCACTCACTTTCTCTCCAGGATTTAGAAGCTTTCAGGCATTGCGGAAATCAGCATAATAGGTTTAAGACCAGTGTTGAGCTATTGAACGCGCTCTGAGACGCTACCCTGTGTGAGGGGCGCTATATAAATGCAAGTTGTTGTTGCATTGTCGGACGTGCAGTCTTTGGACGATATGTTAGTACTCAGTCTGGACCCAGTCTGTGTCTGTTTAGGTTGACATTAAAGAACCCGCGACACTATTAGAAATGCGAGGGGAGTTTCTTCCGGTGTCCTGGCCATCAATCCCTCCAGATAAAAATTCACATTCACTTCACAGCTGTTTGGGGGATGTGCACAATCCCTTTGCCGCATTCGCCTCCAAATAAAGTCACTACATCTCACGGCAAAATCCTGTGCAGTCCTTTTAGAAGTCTCAACGGTGAGAGAAAGTACCATTTCAAATGCAAGGATTATGATCATTATTATTATATAATTAATTTACACTTTAGATAGCGGGTAACGCAGCACTGGAGCAGATTAAAGTCAAGTTACAATAGAAACTAAAAGAGACATTGCAAAACGAAACAAGGGAGATAAGATAGGAATTGTCAGGAGATCTCTCAAAACAGGTACGAAAGACACGTAATAATAAATAATGAAGCAGACAATAACCTGCACAAGTTAAAGAGATGTCATGATTAAATTGATGCACATCTAAAAATAGCTTCAGTGCTTATTCTACTTAATCCTTAAAACAGTGTGTTAATTGGTCTTCAAGAAAAACACTGGTGTCTATTTTGCACTATTTCTTAATAGGGATTCCTTAATCAGGATCTCGGTTGTAGCAAACGGGGATTTCTTCCCGTCACCAGATCTGTTACGTTTCCCAGCGTTCAACTTCCAGAGCCGACTTCCAGCAGCTTGACCAGGAATTCTCGGAATTCTCCCATAAAGGAATCCCGGGAAGAAACATCCCGACTTGGCCCCCAAAAAGAAAATCAACGGAGATCACAAGGAAAAGCCTGTCAACAGAGGTGGGGAGGCGGATGTTGCAAATGTGGAACAAGCGTGGACTCGGAAATGGAGGGATTTGTTTATACTTTTGAGACATTTAACGCTCTCCTCCTTAATTGGGAATTCAGACAGGGAATTCTTCAAACAGAGAAAAGCGAAAGCACTTGGTTCATCCTCCCCTCTCCTCCCTCGTATATTCCCCTCCTCCCCCTGCCCCCCCACAGATTTACTTCCTTCTCTAAACAGGACGCAACAAACCAATTCACTAATCTGCAGCAGCATTAAGTAAACTGGGGAACCCTCCTCCGAGGGAGGACACAAGGACAGATGCTCCGCAGGAGTTTCGGGCAGGGAGCCAGCAGGCAAGCGTCCAGCACAGAGTCAGTCGGCTCCATATCAATAGTGGGTAATGAAGCCTTCTTCAGGCAAGAGCATAAGCTAGCAATAAAATGACATAAAGCCACTCAAAGCAGAACATCACGGTGCGACTCAGAGCTATTTGCAAGAGCAGTGCGGGGCCAGGCGAAAAGAGATTGACAAAACGGATGCCATTCAAAACAGATGGGATGTTAACTTGGATCTATGTTTGGCCGGGATTGGTATATTCGGGTCAGATGACAGTCTGGCGGAGGGGGGGGGGGGGGGAGGAATAATAGGCATCTCTTGGGGAAGTGCAGCAAACCATTGGACACAGACCAAGATGCCACCACCACACACAGGGTCAGCATTGTTCGCTATTCTTCATCTTCTCTCTCAGTGCGTTTATCATTCAATTAAGTCTGTGTTCACACCAAGCCCAGCAGAAAGGAGCCTTCAATCAGACAGCAAACTTCACCAACATTCAACCTCAAAAGCGGTTCATAGTTGTCACTCCTGCTTTGTCTTCCAGCAAAAAAGGCCACTGTTTGCAAATGATTGGCCACTGTTTTTGCTCTTCAAGAGAGAGGGATACGGGAGTGTTTTGCCTGTTATCGTTCGAGTTTTATTCGCCCACAAAATATACAGTCAATCTGTTTTGCAGTATATTCTGTGAAGCGCTTTGAGGCATCTCAACGACGTGATAAGGCACGATATCAAATGCAAGATTATTATTATTATTCACGGTGACTCACTTGGCCTGACCTCTTGTTTTTTTTGGCTTATTACACATATCTAACCAGCAATGCTTTCAAATCTATTACAGGAGACAGTCACATACAGTGTCTGAAATTAGTATAATAATGATTAGTATAATAATAATTAATAATACTTGCGCTCGACACAATATCTCAAAAGCGCTTCACAACAAGGTGAAGCCAACAAGCCCCCAAACAAAGTTGGCCATTCACTTCAGGGCTGTTTTTAGGACATTTCTGCATGCAAACTGGCTGTTGTGTACGCCTGTGTAAACAAACAGGAACTCTGCCGTAAATCCTGTGAAGCGCTTTGAGCCATGTCAAACACAATCATTATTAATTATGATTCATTATTATTGTAATAATTATTATAATAAGCAACCAGTGTTACTGTCATGGGAGGAGCGACTGAGCCCAAATTCATGGGTAGAATTGAAATAACAGGATAATAAGAATATATTCATATGTAAAGTGGCAGTGTTATTGGTCTGACTAACCCATCACTAAAAATCACATAGAAACTACCTCTGCAGTGTGATTTAAACTTAATATAATAATCCTTATATTTGGTACAGGGTTTCTCACGTCAGGAGGACGTCTCAAAGCACTTCACAGGATACACTATAAAGTGTCGCGATTGTATGTTTCATGGCCGAATTCATCAACCAAGTTCTCCAAACATCTGCAAAATGTGTGAATTTGTAACTCGGGCTACGGAATAGTAAATTCCGTTTAACTCAAAGTTTATTCGTAAGTTAAAACGGCAACTTGCCATTTTGAAATCGGCTAATATTGCAAAAGTTACCAGTGCTTGCACAAAGAGCATTACTTCTCTCATCGGGCCACTGTCTCATTTACTCAACAGTCTTGTCAAACTAATAATAATAATAATCCTTGCATTTGATATAGCACTTTTCACGTCGGGAGGACGTCCCAAAGCGCTTCACAGAACACACTGTAAAGTGAATTGACTGTATATTTGTGGGCGAACGCGGCAGCCAATTGCGCACAGCAATGTCCCACAAACAGTCGTAGATTGAAAATGACCAATTTATTATTGGTTTTGGAGGGATTATTATTAGGCTCTGTGTGGAGTAAGGAAACTTGTCCAAGGTTTCGCCCTCTGCCTGGAATTGAACTCAGGTCTCTCACTTGCAAAGCGAGTGTTCTAACTACTGAGCTACAGGACTCCACTCAACAACAACTCAAACTCAACGACAAATGTCCTCAATAAGCGTGAATCACACTCATTCCTTACACTGAGTGCAGCAGCGAGTGTTGGCGCCTCTTCATATTTCTGTTGTGTGAGCGAGATTCTGCCCGGTGTCCTGGCCGACAATATCCCTCCAGATAAAATTTGATCATTCACTTCATGGCTCTTTGTGGGACATCACTGAGCACCGTGCCGTGCTCGCCTACAAAATTCAGTCACTACACCATGCAGTTAACTCTTGTCAAGCGCTTTGAGAATTCCTTCCAATGTAAAAGGCACTGTATTAAATGTAAGGATTATTATTATTTGTTCATTCTATTTTAGATTTCCCTCTCCTTCTGTAGCTTTTGTCATGATCTGGACCTGATTGAGCCGAATTTTGGCCACAGCAGATTACCACAATTTGTTCACCTATGAATACACACTCACAACACTTCACAGGAAAATCCAAGGAAGCACTTTGGGATATCCCGGCAATGTTCAGTGCCAACTGCAATGTCTATTACTATTAATCCTCACACAATCATACCAATTCAACAAAAGTTCGTATCAATCCAAGGTTTTGCGAGTTGCAGATAATCCAAGTGTTTGACGGATTGACGTCGACATTATTTTTCATTGGAATGAAAGCGGATTCAGCACAAAGTACCATCAATTCAAGTGAAGTGATGTAGCTGGGTTACAATACGATGCACATGAACAGCGAGCCAAAGAGCTTATCGAATATACAGGACTTAAGTGAATCCTGCACACAGTCGGAATGATAGGAGCTGAATTTTGCCAATCCTTCAGGCTCAGTCTTGTTACCAAAACCCATGTTACAGGGATCATCGTTTTAAAATGGTCTTAAGTACGTCAATAGCCTACTGGGAATTACTGTCAAGAAATGCAAATTAATAAGGGTTTAAAAAGTTAAGCAAAATTAAGAGGGAATATGTCTTTAATCCTTTTAAACAGGATTATAATAAGGCACGCATTACACCATTAAATTGGTGAAGTCTTAAACCTTAGGTAAGTTTTGTTACTCGGTACGCCTCTGTATACCTAGCAGTGTAAGTAGGATCCCGGTTATTAGTTGATTGACGGATTGTTTTCCAGGGGTAATAATCCCTCCAAAAATTTAATAAAATTGGTCAATCAATCCACAACTGTTTTTGGGACACTGCTGTGTGCAAATGGCTGTCTCGTTTCGCCGACAAAATACACAATCAATCCACTTTACAGTATTGCCTGTGAAGCGCTTTGAGATCTCTCAACAACGTGATAAGGGATTGCATCAAATGCAAGGATGATTATTATTATTATTATTATTATTAAGTCCTGAATGTACACTGCAGCCAAGAGTGGAGTCTTAGCTCCAATGCTCTACTGTTTTCTAATTTAAAAAGGAATGAACACTACACCATGAATTCTGTTTGGGAGGAAGGTTAAAATCTTCATATAAAATAATTGATTAGCACATGACAAATATCAGCCAGGGAGCAGTAGTTCCTCATGGACATACAGAACCCTGACATTTCATATGACTTCTCTCTTCCTGATTCTCGCAAGTTATTGAGAAACCGTGCAAAACTTCCTCTTTGACAAAAAAACATATACTTTTTTTTCTTGGCTTGCAAAGACAAGCCCTCTGTGAAAGAAAGAGAGAGAGGAGAGAAAGAGAAAGAGAGAAGAGAAAGCGAGAGAGAGTGGGAGAGAGATTCCATTCATATTCTGTGGAAGATGTGATTTTCTGTGTGGTTGTAAGGTTAGTTTCCTTTTGTTAGAGGTCACTTGCGTGCCAAGAAACACAAGAAATGAACCAGTCAGCCATGCTTTTGTGGGCAAAAGTGCTGAGATAGCCAGGCACCTCCATAAAGAAGCTGGTTGTTATCCTGTTAACAATGACATTAATATGATAATAATAATAATAATCCTTGCATTTGATATAGCACCATATCATGTTGTTGAGACATCTCAAAGTGCTTCACAGAATACACTGTATACCGAATTGACTATTTTTTGTGGGCAAAACAGGGCAGCCAATTGCACACAGCAGTGTCCCACAAACAATCATGGATTGAGGGACCAAATTATTATTGTTATTTTTTGAATGGATTATTATTTCCTGGAAAGCATGAAAAATAATCATGGAAAGAAATCATGAGGGGAATCTGAGCAAAATGACTGCATATCAAGTATCTACATTAATGCCAACTGATGAGATTTTTGAACACACATGACTGATGCTCCAGTGCTTTATTGGGGGGAGGGGGGACTTCATTGTGTGAGGTGCTTAACTTAAGGTGAGATATTACACTGAGCTACTGACTGTCTGCTCTGGTGGGCATTAAATGATCCGAATAGAGTTTCTCCCTTGTCGTAGCCACCAACTTCCGCACTCCCCCCACCCAGCCCAGGGTAAAACTGGTCCTTCATAGCTGTTTGTGAGACATTGTAGTGCGCAAATAGGCTGCTGTATTGGCCTGCAAAACGCACAGTCACTTCACTTTAATACTGTGAAACGCTTTGAGTTGTCTTCCCGGCATGAATTTACATTTCTTTGCCACTGTCCCAACTAGACTGGAGTCTTTTCCAATGTTCCAGAGTGCGAGATGAATGGGGCTGTACTCTGTGGTCAACACAATTACTATTAATTAGAACTCAAGATACTGCAAGATTCCTGTAGAGTCAACGTATTTCTAAACCGCAATCTCTGCAAACGAACATCTTTTTCCCCCAGTCACTGTTGGGACAGAAACCTGCTCCCAAATTTGAATCGCCAATTTGTGCAGAATATCAATCAAATAAGAGTAACTGTGGCTACCAACACCGTAATATATGGTCCATAATAAAAATAATAATCCTTGCATTTGATATAGCGCCTTATCTCGTCGTTAAGACGTCTCAAAGTGTTTCACAGAATATACTGTCAAGTGAATTGAACTTTGTGGGTGAAACGCAGCAGCCAATTGCCCACAGCAGTGTCCCACAGACGAGGATTGTTTGAAAGCGATCGGCTTCATTTGCACTGAAGAACATCACAAAACCCTTCCTATTTAATCGAATGATTACTCTGTGGCCAGGTCACTATTTATTATCTGGAAATTGGATCAATATCTATTATCCGTGCATTTTTCTCTCCCAAATTACATAGAAAGTCAACATCATTTTACTTGAATATTTTCTCGGATTTCAAGATTTCTATCTCGTTAGTTCTCTGCATAAGGAAAACCTTCACACTGTGCTGAAGAAAAATCAGCCCAAAAATGCTCGTTCATTCCACATTTCACTACTTAATGCATCTTTGTGAGGGTTCTACTTACAGCAGTGAATACAGAAATAAAAATCTTTTCCATCTTTTGGGTCCAAATAATTATAACACTAAATAATAATCCTCGCATTTGATATAGTGCCTTGTTACATAACAAAGTGCTTCACAGGGTTTCGGCCGTGCTGTGGAGTGACTGTATTTGTAGGCAATTAGGGTGGCAGCTGTTAGGAACATGGGAATTGCTAGTCGAAAAAAGACCAAGTTTAGCTGTGTAGTTTAGTAGTTTAGTTTAGTAGTCCATCTAGTTTACCTTCTACCATCCTGGTAGTTGCATGCTGCAATAATGGAGATGTTTATAGAAATTAATTCTGCTGTAACGCTCAGATCGAAGAGAAAGCAACGGAAACGGAATAAGATTTTCCACACAAACACACTACACTGTGGAGTAGCTCAGTGGTTAGAGCGCTCGCCTCGCAAGCGAGAGACCTGGGTTCTATTCCCGGCAGGGCGAAATGTTGGGCAAGTTTCCTTATTCCACATGCCTCTGTTTACCTAACAGTAAGTAGGAACCCGGTTGTTAGTCGATTGGCGGATCATTTTTCCGGGGATAATAATCCCTCAAGAAAAAAAAACAATAATAATTTGGTCACTCAATCCACGACTGTTTGTGAGACACTGCTGTGTTCAATTGGCTGCCGCGTTTCGCCCACAAATATACAGCCAAGTCACTTTATAGTATATTCTGTAAAGCACTTTGAGACGTCCAGAAGACATGAAAAGCGCCATGTCAAATGCAAGGATTATTATTATCATAATAATTACACGCACACACACAAGGGTTTGCTAATCTTACTCTGAAATGGAAGTGATATGAATTATCTAGAACTCTGCATTTAAAGTGCATTACTATTATTGCTATTATTATTAATAAGAACTTTGTCACCCGCTGGTTAGCCTTGCTGACCTGCCGCAAAAGAGAGAGCAGGGCTGGACTCGTCACTTTCATGTGTCATTGTCAATGAAATCTGAGGCAAAGCAAAACTGGTTCTGTAAACACTCAGTGTGCAAGTCACTGGCGTAACTATTAACATTGTAACCATGGGAACAGAGTTCTTTTTGCTTCGTTCAGGGCGTGTTGCTGGTTTATTCAGCTGGAAAAGGGGTTTCTCCTGGGCAGTGTCCCACACTTCTAGGAGAGGTCGCTTTCCAGTGATAACCCACGGGAAAGCTCAGTGAGAAAGTGGGTACAGTTTACAGTGAAGTAGTGGGACGGAGATAGAGAGAGAGGAAAAAAAAGCTCTGCGCTTGCTCCGATCAATTCAGTTCCAATCTTAGTTGCGCTCGCCTGTCTGATGTGCCCTAACTAAAATAACTAAGGGACCTAGTGACAATTTGGACTATTTGGAGTCCTGGAGCTTAGTGGTTAGAGCACTCGCCTCACAAGCGAGAGGACCTGGGTTGGATTCCTGGCAGGGCAAAACGTTGGGCAAATTTCCTTACCCCACAGTTACTTCCTTATTCTTTGTTAACCTAGCAGTAAGTTAGACTCCAGTTGTTAGATGGATGGATCGTTTTTCAGGGGGAAATAATTCCTTCAAAATGAATAAGAATAATGTGGTCACTTCAATCCACAGGGGTTTGTGGGACGTTGCTGTTTCCGTGTTTCGCCCATAAAATATACAGTCAATTCCCTTTACAGTATATTCTGTGAAGTGCTTTGAGACGTCTCGAAGAGGTGATAAGGCACTATATCAAACGTAAGGATTATTATTATTTGCTAGACAAAAAGTGGAACAAACAATGGTTAGCTTTGGGTAAGGATATCACATACAGTGAACTCCTTCCTACTCGGTGAATCAACAGCTATGATTATTAAAAGCCGCACTTTTAATCTTTTAAAAATACTCAAGAAAGCTAAATTTCACAGACAAACAAGTATTTTTTTGTGTGTGAAATTTTGCCCACAAAATACAGTCAATTCACTTTACAGTACATTCTGTGAAGCACTTTAAGACGTTGTGATAAGGCACTATATCAAATGTAAGGACTATTATTATTAAATAGAAAAAATTCCACCTAGCCTCAGTCTGACACATCTTTCTGTCTTAACTTTGCAGCATTGTGGAAAATTCTTAAAATTGAGTCTAAGTTTAGAAGCCAGTTTTCTGCAGTTCTTAAACGAGAAACCGGATTCCAAGTTCAGATTGAATTGAAGAGTTTTCCACAATTCTGCGCATCGTTAAATTTAATCACAAAATGGTCTTACTGGGCTACTGCTGGGTGGCTGACCCTTTGAAATAAAATGATGCAAATGGCAGGGTTGGGGATGGAAAGAAGAAAAGATTTTTAAAACAAGATGACTGTATACGGTGTTCTGCGCGAGGGGACAGTAAAAACCAAAGGTGACTGTGGAAGGCAGGATGAAATACCAAAAACCCAACAAAATGACTGGCATGTGTACTGCTCTTTTGGGTTTTTGGTAAACAGACACTAACAGAGAAAGTATTTATTTCACCTACAAAATACATAGTCACACCACTTCACACTGTGAAGCACTTTGAGACATCTTGATGATGTGCAAGGATAATTATTATTCATTATTTTTATCATTATTATTAAGTATGCAATGCTGTAAATGCCTCAATTTGTAGCTAGAAAACCCTGAACGTCACAGAATCAATATTAACCTACGAATTACAGTATATTCTGTGAAATGCTTTGAGGCATCTCGAAGACGGGATAAGGTGCTATAATCAAATGCAAGGATTATTATTATTATAAACAATATTCCTCTTGTTACTAGATTGTGTTCCCTTTTAGGAGATGAACAAAGCCCATTGTGTTTTATTTGCAAACTGCTGGTCAGCTGAATTTTTTGAAATGGCTAGATATTGTATTCCTTCTCTACAACGGATCAACATTGGAGCAGTTTTAAGAATTCAGGAGCATTATATCTACATGGGCTGGCTCGTATTTGTAAAAGCGAGTTGCTCCATGGAAATCGTATCTATGCTCAAAGTTTAAAAAATGCCACAAAAGCAGGTGCGAACACATCTTTTCAAATGGTGCAGTACAAGTTTAACATTTGGAATCACAGAGCAGAGAATAAAAATAGATCAAATCTTATTGCCTCCTTCCTTCCATACAAATAAAGCGGGTGACAAGTTCCTCAGCAGTTGCTAAACAAAATACCAAGTTGCATTTCAAACTCCCATTTCCAGTTTTCAACAGCTTCTTGCAAAATTACATGGGTGACGACCAGGGAAATGGGAACCAAGAGCAAACCAAATTTGCAACAAAAAAAAAACTTGACGAAACATTGCTTGGTTAAACAAAAAACTTTTTCTCCCAGAAGGTAACGGACGCGGGAAATCTTTCCAGTGAGTGAGGGACCTTGTGCGATGTTCTGCCCCCACCATGTCCTTCCACGAGACCCCTCTACTTTCAGTAACAATCTCAAAGCAAGCCCTCCCGTTTCTGACCACTGACTTTTTGAATGACTGATACCCGGAGTTGTTGAAAATTCCAGGTACAAAACCTGCAACATTTTCATGGGCTTCAGAAAGGCGTTCACACTGGTGGAAAGATATTTTGTCAGCATCGCATTTTCTTACTGCGTTTACAAAGACCCCTGAGCCTGGTTCTTTCCTCTATGTAAGAGCGGGACAAGGTAACTCCACATCCTAAACATCATTCCTCAGAATAACACAACCTACGCAGGTTCATACATCTTTGATCTTCCGGTTTCTTTCAACTCAAAAATCCTAGGGCAATGTTCCTACAAATACGCCAAAATCTTCTTCAAACTTGCAAACCAGGAGCTGTTCAACATTTTAATCATAATAATCATAATCCTTACATTCGTTGTGACGCCTTTCACGTCAGAAGGAAGGACAGGATACACTGTAAAGTGGAGTGACTGTTTAGTGGGCGAGCGCTTGGTTTAATCTTTACAAAAAAACCGCAAAATTGCTCTTCCTGTTATTGTTGTTCCGACACGTTTGCTTGAGATGTTGTCTGCCTTTTTCTAGCTTCATGACTAGCAAAACATTTAACCGTTGAACATCCATGTAATAGTTGGCACAACAAAAAAATGTAACTCTGTCAGAACACCCCCAGCCTCACCACTCACCGCAGATCGGAAGCTTGAGAGGTCGAGGGAACTCCCGAAACACATTGATTGGTGAAAAAGCAAATGTCTCACAACTAACACTGATGATCACAATGATCCTTGCATTTGGTACAGCACCTGTTTCATCAGGAGGACATCTCACACACACCACACAACCACCACAGAACAACACACGTTTGCTTGAGATGTTGTCTGCCTTTTTCTAGCTTCATGACTAGCATAACATTTAACCGTTGAACATCCATGTAATAGTTGGCACAACAAAAAAATGTAACTGTGTCAGAACACCCCCCAGCCTCACCACAACACCCACCCACCACAACACCCACCCAGCACACAACCACCACAACACCCACCCAGCACACAACCACAACACCCACCCACCACAACACACAACCCACACCCACCACAACGCACATCCACCACAACACACCCACACAATACACCACAACACACAATACACCCACACAACACCCACTCACCACAACACAACACCCACCCACCACAACACCCACCCACCACAACACCCACCCAGCACACAACTACCACAACACCCACCCAGCACACAACTACCACAACACCCACCCAGCACACAACACCCACCCAGCACACAACCACAACCCACACCCACCACAACCCACACCCACCACAACCCACACCCACCACAACACACAACCACCACAACACACAACCACCACAACACACAACCACCAAACCACACACAAACAGCTGGACAAAAACAGAAGCTACAGGAGACAACTCAAGTCTTGTTTGTTTTCTTTCCTCTATTATCAAAATCTTATTATATTTCAAAGATTAGGGGGAAAAAGCATACGTGGGCATGCATAGTTTTAAGCACCGGCAGATCAAAATCAAAATAAATGTTAGTTAGCTTCAAAAGCAGTCGATTCATTAACTGCCTGAAATATTTCAAGCGACCAATTAATTGATATAATTTTGAGCAACGTAAATTATGAGCTCTCAAGACACCTTATTTTAGTCACACCATATGCTTTCTGGTGGTACATATTCCTCTGTTGACATTTTGAACCAATTCATACCAAAAAAGGTTAACACTTCTCTGCTTTGCATGGAACACTCTTAGTCAATATGGCTCCACAGACACTTCTGATGACACAAGCAGCTCGCTCACAAATGCACGTCTCTACAGATCTGAGACACAAATCTTCCAGGTAGCATGTGGTACAAAGCTTTACTAATCTTTGACAATTCAGAAATGATTAGCAGTATCTTGCAAAAGATGCAGTGCATTCATTGTTCATCCGCCTTGACAGCTTGGATTATCAGTAATCAAATTTATAGATCACCTCCTCTTACTTTGTCTAGACTGTCATAATGACAGCAGTGCTATGAGTATCTATAAGCGAAAACGAGAGTGAAAGAGAAATTGGAAATCAACTTTATCCAAAGATCTATTAAAACAGCATTGAGTGCTGCATTAAGTCATCTTGACTTACAAAACCCTAGTGTTTCTGTTACTCAAGATATTTCAAGCACGGACTATTAGAAGAGGCAATGATTTCTTTCATTTTGCGAATCAATTTTTCCAGAATAACGTTTCCCCCAAAAAGAATAAATTGATTCAGAGAAACAAGGTCAATCACAGCTTCAATAACAATCATAATCCAAATAAATGCATGAAACGGTTCAAGAGAGAAAAAAAAATTGTGAACTGAACGTTTCAGCAATGGCTTAAGACTAGGCATTTTTTAGTGGCAACTTCCACAGAAACTGATCAGTTACACTTTTCATGGCAAATAAATACAATTCGCAGTTTCCCAATCTATTTTTCAAAGGAAAAATTTTACTTTTCAAAATGAGATAACTAAACACTGTACAACACAGCTTGCTGCTCAATTAGTCTCCTGACAGTAAATTAATACATATTTGACACTTACACAGGTAATGGAAGGGACTTGCATTAAGAGATTTGGGTTAATAAGATGGAAATAGAGAGAGACAGTTGTGAATTAAGATAACAGGAGAAGAATAAAAGACAAAATCTACATTGCTCAAACTTTGAGAGACTGACAGCTTCAAAACTTGCACGAGAACAAATTGCTTAAAGTTGACTTTTAAGTGACTTTTGGATTCCTGTAGCTCAGTGGTTAGAGCACTCGCTTTGCAAGCGAGAGACCTGAGTTCAATTCCAGGCAGAGGGCGAAACCTTGGGCAAGTTTCCTTACTCCACACGCCTAATAATAATCCCTCCAAAACCAAAAACAATAATAAATTGGTCATTTCCAATCTACGGGACTGACTGTTTGTGGGACATTGCTGCGCGCAATTGGCTGCCGCGTTCGCCCACAAATATACAGTCAATTCACTTTACAGTATATTCTGTGAAGTGCTTTGAGACGTCTAGAAGACGTGAAAAGCGCTATATCAATGCAAGGATTATTATTATTATTATTAAGTGTTTTCTGAAAAAATTTAAATGAGAGCTCAACTGTAGCGTAAGGTATCCACTTTGAATGATTCCCTTTCTATTTTTCACTTTAGTGCACTGATCTGGTGCATGAGGCATCATGGAACATGTTGCAATGGAGAAGACAGTAAAAACAAATTGAAAAAGAATTTAAGTTTATTACAAATTCAGGAAATATTATCCAAACCCCAGCACCTAACTGTTCCACTTACTGGCAGGAAATTGATGGTCGCTTATTTTCGATCATCTTACAAACACGTTTGCCCATGTTTACACCTTTCTATTATTGTAAATAGTAGAAAACTAAAAATGTTGCATCACTTAACAGGACTCTGGTGTGTTTTCTCTAGAAATGTTACTAACTTTTCGTATATTTATAAATGTTTGCAACCTTTGTGGCAAACATTAAAATCAACCACTGAACACATAGAAAACAGGACTTGTAGAAAGGTGTCCACAAAAACGGCTGAAGTTCGATTCACACAAGACATCTTCGCGAATGACTACAAACTCAAAACTTGAAAAGAAATCTCAGAGTGTGGTAGACATTGGAGTCCCTTTGTAAAACCAATACAGTACTTTGCAAATGTAATGCATGCTGTCATACCAAACATTGACTGGAAATTACACAACAGGGAAGCAATTTCTACTAATGATTCTGGTCTGCTAACAAAATACTGATTTCATTTGAAATACTAGACTCTTATTCATTTCAAAGTGCCGAATTTTCTATCACAAAATTGTAAACCAATATTTACATTTCGCCCTTCGAACGATTGTTTCGGTAAATATGTCTTTGTAGAAAAAAAAGAATATATTAATATTCCGTTGATGATTGTTATTTTAATACAGCTTAATGACTCAAAAGCACAAAGACATCTGGACAAATCAGAGTTGCAAACATTAATCATTCGAAGAGTTACAATTTAGTTACTTTGATGTAAATAATAGAAAACTAAAAATGTTGTATCACTTAACAGAACTCTGGTGTGTTTTCTCTAGATTTCTAAGTTTACATTTAACGAATTTCTTCCAATCTTTTGCATTGGTACTCAACTTATTTAGGCATTTTAACTAATTTGAACAAATTATCTTTTTAATATCAACGAAAGTGATTTTTTTCTCCTTTAGAAAGCTCCAACTTGCCACGACAAGAGAAAAATATCTACAAAATGGGAACTTATTTACAAGTCGAAGCATACACTTGTGCTAACATCTTAACTGACCTACTTTCAGGTGCATTGATTGCATTCAATCTGCAATGAATGACTTCTCATTTTAAAGATAATCAACTTGAGGAATCTGCAAAGTATTATGCAAATGGAACGATTGCTTATTGAACTGTGAAACTTTCACGACGGATTATAACAATTTTTGCAAAAATTGTTATAATCCTTGAGGTACACCTTGCAATTAATTTCACCATATTTTACAGGGATTTTTTTGATGCATTTATATTTTATAGATATTATTTTAACAATTTGTGTTAATTGTAAACTGGATATTTAGTGATTTCTCCATCCTTTCAACCTAAGCAGGATAAATAATAAATGATAATAATAAAGAGATAATAAAACATCTCTTTTTAAAACTCAAAAAACAATTTGAATGAATTTCTCACTTTTGCAATCTTTCTTCACAAAAAACAGGACACACATCAAGGCTCAAGAATTAAAAAAGTCTATAAACTATAATCTAAAGTTTACAGAAGTTGCAAAGATTTCATCAAAATAACAAAAATTATCTCTAAGACACTGAATATTTATTGTGATTGCCTGGAAGGCTGAGAAAATGTGATGTGGCAGTACAGCGTGTTGGCACAATTTTAATATTAATGAGCAGAAAATTAGCTAATTTATGGTAAGAAAATGTAATCAAATTAGACACATTTTTCCCTTTGAAACAAGCATTAATCTATTACTTTATTCCTTCAGTGGGCAGACAAAATTAATTGTCCCAACCTTTACCCAAACATTTAGGTACCAGTTTTTAAACGTTTCAAAAAGGACATCCTTCAATTGACAAACGATTGTTTCACTTAAACTCAAAAGATCTCAGTAATGGTCAACTCATCCGACTTCTCGCTTCAAATTTACAAACATTTGACAATTGCAATCAAGTTATTTCCCACAGACAGCAACAATATTTTAGCCTCATCTTTGAAACACATATGCACAACACTCGAGTTTGCACAAAATGAAAATCTATTTTACATTTCAATTTGATAATTATTAAGGTTCATTGTGATACCTTAAGGATCCGAGAAGCAATTTGCAAGCTGTATAATCTTCGATGTAACCTCCACAGGTTACAATCTAACATGTATGCATAATTTTCTGACATAGTTACAATTCTACAATTGCTTTCAAAACCAATGAACATATCCACCAACGTGTTATGTGTTCGCAGAAGGAATAACTGAAACGCCCTGTGCAAACAGCTTCAATTACACACAGTTTTGTGAGCAAAAGAGATGAAATGATTGACACATTCACCAGATTAAAAAAAAACATTGAACAGAGCAAAATGCAATCCACACAAAAAAAAAAAACACCGTCTACTGCGAGCTATTAAAACAAAATGCTGTTTAAAATGTTGGTTGGGGTTTGCTGAGTTGGACCAGGTAGGCATTCGAGTCATCAACTAAAGAAATAAGTCAGATTAAGTGCATTCGCGAGGACAACATGGCACAAATTCAATTTATGCGGAAGGGCAGCAGCACATGGAATCTACATCTGAACACTTATTCCTTGTCAACAAAGGCAACAACAAAGAAAAACCAGTGCCACAATCAAAGACAAAATCCTGTTGGTGTGTCACTGCCCAGACGAGCATCCTCGCCATCTCCTGAAAGTTTCCCCCACAGCCATTGGGATTTGTTTGGGTATAAAAGATGCAACGTTTTATGACTTCATTCACAAAAACACACCCCACCACACACTCGCTCACACACACACTCACTCACACTCACTCACACTCACACACACTCACACGCAGGACTTTTTACAAACTTTTGCAAGGGTTGCAAACTTTCAGCAAATACTTTAAAACTTTTACATAGTTACGTGGTGGCAAAATCTTCGGGCTGTTGGAGAGGGGGTGAGGGGGTGAGGGGGTGGGGGGTGAGGGGGGGGGGAGAAGGAGGAGAGAGAGGGGCAATGGGGTGGTGATGGGGGTAGGGGGGGGGGCAGTGAGAGGGAAGAAGGGGGTTCCTTTTTGCTCTTGAATAAACCACAGAAACAAAACCCCAGTGGATTTTTTTTTGTCGGTTTGATCAATAAAGATCACTCACTCACTCACTCACCAACAACAACAACAACGACAACGACAACGAACAGAAAACACACAGCGGTGCAAACGGGACAACCGAAACCGAGAAGAATCGAAGGTTTTCCACCGACAGCAAAATAAGTTACCGTTTGTTTTACAATCCCCAAAGCTGCACAGACAGTTTTTTTTTGGGGGGGGGGCTCTTTTTTTTAAAAAATCTGTCTACAAGTATTTATTTGATCGCTGTCTCGTCTCACAACGTGATGAGCTCCCAGTCCCCCCCCCCACCACCACCCCCACCCCACCCAGACCCCCACCCCACCGACCCCCAGCAACGACCCCGTAACGTGAAACACACACACACACACAGTCACACACAGTCACACACACAAAAGCAACTTAAGTGATTAAACTCTTGTCCTTAAGATCCAGAGAGAGAGAAAGAGAGAGAGGGGGAGAGGGGGAGAGAGAGAGGGGGGTGGGGTGGGGGGGGGTGGGGGGGAGTGTGTGTGTGTGGTTGGGGAGGGGGGAGCAGAGGAGAATCCTTTACTGGGGGGAGAGGGGGAGAGGGGAGTAGGAACACACACCATTTATTTGAAAACCTCCCGATTTTTGTTTCACGACGTGTTTCAGAGCCGAGTGGCGAAACGAAATCTCAGCCTTAAAAGTTTGCCACACACCACGAAAAGTTTTTTTTCCCCCCTCCACACCACCCCCCCACCCCCACACCCCCCCCCCACCCCCCACCCCCCCCCCACCCCCACCCCACGCTCCCCCTCTCCCAAACTTTCTTCGGTGGAAACGGTCGCGGATCAACAGCGCGACCCGAACAATCGCGCAAAAAAAAATAATATATATATATATATACTTATCACACACCAGAACTTGTGGGGTTTCTTTCTATTTTTCTCTCTCTCTCTCTCTCTCCCCCCCCCCCCACCGCATGAGCATCAAAAAAAAATACACCCCCTCTTAATCCCCCAACAAAATCTCTCTCTCTCTCTGTGTGTGTGTGTGTGTGTGTGTGTAGAAGGAGAGAGAGAGAGAGAGAGGGGGAGAGAGGGGGTTTTTTTTGGGGGAGAAATCAGAACCCAACAATTTTCCTCTTCTTTTTTCATATATCCCCCAAAAAAATCACACGCACAAAACGAAGACGTGAAAGACACACAGACACACACACACACACACACAAAAAAAAAGAGAGAGAGACCTGGGAGCAAAGTCAAGAGTTCGCACTCGAAGAGAGGAGAAGAAAAATGATTCTAAAATATTTATTTGCAAACAAAAAAAAACCTGGACCTCTTCTTCTTCTTTTTTTTTTAGGGGGTGGGGGGGGTCAGCCTCCCCTCTCCCCAAACAAATCTAATTGCCAGAGAAAGAGGGGGGGAGAGAGAGAAACTCAACGGCAACAACAACAACAACAACAACAACAGAGGGGGGGAAGGAGGAAAAAAAGAGAGAAAAATATCTGAAATAAATACCTCTTGGATGGATGGATGGATGGGGGGGGGGGGGGGGGGGGGAAGAAGAAGAAGGGGAAAGAGAGGTGTGGGCTGCGGGGGGGGGGGGGGGGGGAGAGTTGATGAGAATGAAGTTGCTCCCAATACTTTGCTCTTCTCAAGGGAAAGGGGGAAGAGAAAAAAAAGAAGTAAAAAAAAGTGTGAGTGAGTGAGTGAGTGAGTGAGTGGTGCAAATAAATAAAAGATCTATGTGTGTGTGTGTGTGGGGGGGGGGGGGGGTGGGGGGGTGTGAGTGTGGGTTTGTTGTGTGTGTCTATAATATAATATAAAATAAATATATAGAGAGAGAGATAGAGAGAGAGAGAGGGGAGAGAGAGAGAAAGAGAGAGAGAGAGGAGAATAACAATAATAATAATAATAAAAAATAATAATAAATAAACCACTGGTGTGTGTGTGTCGCGTGTAGTGTAGTAGTGTGCAGTAGTGTGTAGTGTAGTGTGTACCAACAACACACACACACACACAAGTACACTACACAACACACTGCACACACTACACACACTACACCACACCACACACACACACACCAACCGACTGCCTCTCCACCAGGAAAGTTACCAGCACTTCACTGGTCAATTTCACGGGGGAAACGCGCACCATTCGTTCCGGGAAGGGGCTCGGACTCACCGCCGGGGGCTCGGCGTCGCTGGGCGGCGGCTTCCCGCGGGCTCTCGCGCCTTCCCAAATTTTGGAAAATTTTTTCCTCTATTTTCTTCCCACTTCACGGCCTAAAAAAAAATTGTTTCCAACTGCTTCTTTTCAGAAGCCATTGTGCGGAGGATGCCGGGAGTGACGTCAGGGGGTTTCGCAACATTGGGGATGGTTGGGGGTTGGGGGGGGGGGGGTGGGGGGTGTGGGGGGGGAGAAGCCTCCTTTGGTTCCTCAGGGCTTGTCCTCCCTCCTCACCCCACACACACACACACACACACTCACTCACTCACACACTCACTCACTCACCCACTCACTCAGATACCCGGGCTCTGGTGGGTTGGGGTTGGGTTGGGTTGACCGCCCGCCCGCCCGGCCGGTTGGTTGGTTGGTTGCGGAGAGTCCCTCTCTCTCCCCCCGCCCCTCCGCTCGGCTCACTCGCTCGCTCGCTCTCCTCTCCTCTCCAACCCTCTCCAACTCCTCTCACCCGCCCGCCCTTTTTCTTCTTCCGTTCCCTGCCTCGGTCGCGCGCGCGCGCTCTCTCTCTTCTCTCCCACCCACCCACCCACGCCTGCCCGACGACAACGACGACGATAAGAAATTACGTTCGGGTAGCGCCTTTCGTGTCGTGTCGCGCTCCGCGCCCCACTCGCCTCCAATTTTGGAGGCTCCCTCTGGCTTAGGCTTCGAACCACTTTGTCTCAGATTACTGGCCACCATCCCCTTCCACGAGAGAAATCCACAACTCAACTCTCTCTGCCCCATCTCTCTCTCTCTCTTCCTCGCTCCCACACCCATCTAACCCACCTATCTCCAACTTTGTAGATTGTTTCTAAGCAATAGGAAGACAATCCCGTCAGACCATGGCATGCCACCATCTGATTACTGGCCACTTCCATGCACCGATAAAGAAATGCATAACTCAATCCCCACCCTCCCTCTTTCTTTCTCCCTCCAACACCTACCTACCCACCTCCAACATTAGACTTTCTAGGAGATACGAGAGACCAGGTTAGGACTTGGACCACTTCATCCAGATCACTGACCACCCCATCCTGCAAATAGAGATAGCCTCAACTCAACAACCACCAATCTCTGTCTGTCCCTCCCACTCCCAGCCACCCATCTCCAACTTTGGAGGCAGTTGATAGGAGGGACTCCATTAGGCTCGCGCATTCCGATTGCTGACCAACCCATCCATCAATAAAGAAATAGACAACTCAAACCCCCTCCCCCGCACCCCTATCTCAGTCTCTCCCTCCCTCACACCCACCCACCCAGCCATTCCCCTCCAACTTTGGAGTCTGTTATTGGTTTCCAGGGGAAAGATTCCATATCGCTAGCACATGGGCTATTTGATCCTCATCACCTCTACCCTCCCCGTCCCCTAATAGAGAAATCCCCCCCATTCCCCTCCCACACAGAGGAAAGTTATAGAATCTTGACACTGGCCCCTCCCAATCTTTCTGCCTTCCCCCTCCCCCCAAATAATCTTGAGCGTGTATGATTTCACAGTTGGCTTGCTCCATAGTTCCTGCATCATGGGAACTTCATTCATAAATCCATATTCACACACACAACACATGAATGGGAATGGGATTTCAGAAGGGACATGATATTAGGGAGGGATGGAATCTCAAATGAATGATACCTCCCTTCCATCACTTTGTGGCATTAACTACCAAGATGCGTGGCTTTGGGTAGACTGGGGTGGCTTTGATAATAATAATAATAATACTTACATTTGATATAGCGCCTTATCACATCTTTAAGATTCACAGAATATACTGTAAAGTGAATTAACTGTATATTTTGCGGGCGAAACGCGACAGCCAATTGCGCACAGCAGTGTCCCACAAACAGTCGGGGATTGAGTGACCAATTTATTATTATTTTGATTTTTTTGAAGGAATTATTACCCCCAGAAAAGGGATCCGCCAACCTACTAAAAAAAAACGGGTTCCTCCTTACTGCTAGGTAAACAGAGGTGCGTGGAGTAAGGAAACTTGCCCAGCGTTTGTCCTGCTGGGAATCGAACCCAGATCTCTCGCTTGAAAGGCGAGCGCTCTAACCACTGAGCTACAGGACTCCACACTGATGGATGGTATGTGTGTTTTTTTTACCCTATCAAATATCTGAGAGGAAGGAAGAGCTCAGGTAGGAAATAGATCAATTTGCTACTTTACCCTGAAGGCGTCAAGCAATCAATCCACTACACTGGAAATCCGCTCTCAGCTTTGGGTCACTCACGTTCATTGTAGCGGTGGCTTGGCGTGTGCTTTCCACACTTGTCAATTTATCCTCCTTCACTGGCAGGAGGAATTTGTATCCTTGATTTTAAAAAAAATTGTAACCTGTTGCTGTGCATGTCCGTCGTAAAGATAATGGAACTTCATTGGTTTAATAGTCTTGCAAACTTGCAATGCTGCTCGCTCTTTGTTAGTCGGAAATCTCGTTCCTGACATTTCTGCAATGTTTTATAATCCCTGGGCACTCACTGTCTTAGCACTTAGCAAGTGGTTGGATGGCAAAGAGACAAGCAAGCAGTGTACATATGTATTCTGTGTCCAAACAGTAGGAGCAAATGCGCGCATTGCTAGTGTGTCACTACAGGAAATCGAGCTATGTAATAACTCAAATTGCTGACAAGTGGTTATCATACATGTTTTGTAGGTTAGAGCAGTCGCCTCGCAAGCGAGAGGACCCGGGTTCAGTTCCCAGGCGGGGTGAAACCTTAGGCAGGTTTCCTTACTCCACACACACAGTTCTGTTTATCTAGCAGTAAGTAGGAACCCAGTTGTTAGTCAATTGGCAGATTGCTTTCCGAGGGTAATAAATAAATAAAAATAATAATAATTTGGTCACTCAATCGATGACTGTCTATGGACACTGCTGTGCACAATTGGCTGCCATGTTTCGCCCACACAATATATAATCAATTCACTTTTCATTTTGAATTGTGCCATAGGACTTTAACATCCACTTAAATGTCCACCTGAACACGTTTCACCTGAAGAACGACACGGTAAGCAATGCATTGACGTGTCAGACTAGACTATATGAGTTCCAATTCCTGTCGTGGGTCTTGTACCCACAACCTTCTGACTCAACCCACAACCCGAGATAAGTGTGCTACCAACTAAGCCAGGCTAAAACCAGTATGTAAATGAAGAATACTGAAATCCATGGATTCAGTAGATAAGAAGGAGATGCATAGTGTACCTTTCCAGTGGGCCAATGGGCCACAGATTACTGATTATTCATTGGTCATTTCCATTTATAAGGTCGTATGTTTCCTTTGGTTTGGTATCTGCAGTCTACAGATGAGATCTTCATTTTTTTCGAGATTCATGGGTTATTTAGTGTAATTTAGTGGATAAAGCACTCGCCTCACAAGTGGGAGGACCTGGGTTCTATTCCTAGAGGGGCAAAACATTAGGCAAGTTTCCTTACTCCACACGCCTCTGTTTACCTAGAAGTAACTAGGAACCCAGTTGTTAGTCGATTGGTGGATCGCTTTTCTGGGGATAATAATTCTTTCAAAAAACAAATTTGCTCACTTAATTTGGACTGTTTGTGACGCTGCTGTACGCAACTGGCTGCGTTTCGCCCACAAAATATACAGTCAATTCACTTTACAGTATACGCTGTGAATCGCTTTGAGACGTCAAGAAAACGTGACAAGGCACTATATCAAATGCAAGGATTATTATTATTTTATTATAAATATGTTAGCAGGTTTCTGTTTTATAGGTTTGTCAGCTAAAAATAATAACATAATAACAATCCTTACAATTGTTATTGTGCCTTATCACATCTCAAAGCGGTTCACAGAAAGTGTATTTTGTGGGCGAAATATGGCAGCCAATTGCACACAGCAGCGTCCTACAAACAGTCGTAGATTTGAGTGACCAAATTTATTTTTGAGGGGAGGGATTATTACTCCCTGGAAAGAGATCCTCCAATGAATTAACAACCGGGTTCTTATTTACTGCCAAGTAAACAGAGGCGTGTGGAGTAAGGAAATTTGCTCAAGGTTTCGCCTAATAGTACAAAGCCAGGGAGATCTATGTGCCCTCCCACCCGAACGTATCATACTGTGTGTTAAGTATCTCTTTTGCCTGTCAATATTTGTAACGGTGTAAATAGCAAAAGGCAAGTGAGACAATGTTTGTAAACGTGGTTTGCCTTTTTGCTCGTAACATAGGAATGATGATTATGGTCTTTTTGTTGTTGTTTAATTGTACCCTGAAGCTACAAATTAAAAGGAGACGCTGTCATTTGCAAAGGTTCATCCAGTTAATTGTAATGACATATTGATACTGAAGCAACAAATCCTGTATCCTCGCCAACAGCTGCTCTATGGCAATAATATTTCACTCCCAGACTTAAACAGAATAGAGCATTTTCTTTTTATCTATTGAAATATAAAACAAATGCAATTGAACAGAAGAACATAAGAAATGCTAGACGAATAAATCTAGTTCGCCTTCCACCTTCCTGGTGGTCGCCTGCACATATGTCCCGAACTACCTATGTACTATATCCCTTGATGTTATTTCCTAAAAGGAAAAAAAAATCGAATTTGTGTTTGAAGGAATCAACACTTCCTGCTTCAACCTATAAGAAGAACTGGAGCTTAATAGTAACAATAATAATCCCTGCAATTGATATAGGACCTTATCACATCATCAAAATGGCTTAAAGGGCACAGACCAGGACCTCGGTCAAATCAAGCTGAAATTATGAAGCTTCCAGCAAAGTCATCTTCACCTCATAAGCAATTTGATTCAAACCTTAGATGCAGCAGAATTCTGTTACAGCACAAAATACAAACCTTATTGGAGTATAATTTATCCACAGCTTTATTGGAATGGAGTACAAAGTAAAACAGAAGACATACGAAACTGGGGTGTAATAATAATAATAATAATTATCATAATAATCCTTGGATTTGATATAGTGCCTTTTATCACTGAGACACCTCAAAGCGCTTCACAGAATATACTGTAAAGTGAATTGACTGTATATTTTGTGTTGCATTGTTTTATACATGCAGAGTGCCTACACACCTACAATATGGTAGTAATTTTCTAGGATAGATATCAATAGAGTTAATAATCAATTAATTCAGTTGGAGCACCCATGATTGAATTCTTTTTTAGAACTCGTCAATTACAGGCCAGTGGAGTCCTGCAGTTCAGTGGTTAGAGCACTTGCCTTGTAAGTGAGAGATCTGGCTTTGATTCCCAGCAGGGCAAAATGTTGGGCAAGTTACCTTACTACACCCGCTTCTGTTTACCTAGCAGTAAATAGGAACCCAGTTGTTAGTTGATTGGTGGATCGCTTTTCCTGGGGTAATAATTCCTTCAAAAAGAAAAGAAAAAATAATAAAATTGGTCACTTCAATCCACCTACTGTTTGTGGGACGCTGCTGTGTGCAATTGGCTGTCGCGTTTCGCCCACAAAATATACAGTCAATTCGCTTTACAGTATATTCTGTGAAGCGCTTTGAGATGTTTCGAAGACATGATAAGGCTCTATCAACTGCAAGGATTATTATTATTATTATTATTACCTGTAAAATGCTTCAAAACAGTTCCACCTCATAGGCACTATATCAACTGCAAGAATTATTATTATCTATTTGATTATTATTCCTAGCCAAGAGAACTCCTGAATCCTTATTTAGAAATGAAGCACTGTAGACTGTCAGAATTTGAAAACATTTAATTTCAATTCAATCATCAGTTTCAGGGCTGGGCTATTAATTTTGAAGAAAACTAGTTTAACGTTCCAATTCTCCTCACTGTCATCACACTAAGATCATTCATCTTAGATAATATATGGGGAGAAATTCCACCTGGGTCTGCATTTCCTATATTTAAGCAGCATTTCTGAATGTTTGGAAAATTATTAAATTCAGCCGTAACTTTAAAGTCGGGTTAGTGGAAACTTGCAGAAAAACGGCTTCAAACTTAAGACTGTGTTTAAGAAGTTGCCGACTTCTGGGTGATTTGAAATGCTGTGTAAATATAAAGTATAAAAAACAATCCCTGAAAATAAATCTGGTCACTCAATCGACGACTGTTTGTGGGACACTGCTGTGCATAATTGGCTGCCACATTTCATCTACAAAATATACAATCAAGTCACTTTACAATAAATTCGGTAAGCGCTTTGCGATGTCTCAATGATGTGATAAGACACTATATCAAATGCAAGGATCATTACTATTATTATTAAAAGCATTTTGAGACATCCTCTCAATGTGAAAGGTGCAATGTAGAAATGTAAATTGTATAAATCTAGACCCAGTCGGAATTTCTCCCCGGTAGTGAGTATATTACACCCTGAGGAGTGCATACGTGTGCAGTGTAAACTGTGCCACTGCATTAAAAAAAACATATTAGTTTCTTTATATAATAAAATGTATACTTCACCATTAAGGATACATCGTTTTCAATATACATACTGGAGACCACCCTCATCAGAATATATTTTCTCCCTATGAGATTCTTACCTCAACTATTTCCCATGTGTTCTCTTACAAATCAGTCACAGAACATTCACAAACCCAGTATGCATATATTTGCATGAGGTTTTGATTGATTAATCACATCCTTGTGAATGTTGCAATTTTTTTTCTTGGACTCACTTTATAAATAGCAGACTTGAAAAAATTGCAGTCGTGAGTGGAAATGTGGCTATATTTAAGGAAAGCAAGACACAGATTAAAGACCCTGCCCCATAGGGATTTCCCCTCTCCTCCCAAGCGATTTCCTGTTCCCCTTTCCCCCAAATGCCAGGCTTTATAGTGGTCGCCTATACTATCAGAGGCTTAAATAAGCCCACAGTACATAGCTGTGGATTGAACTCAGTTTTTCTCTGAAGACGCAAGTATTTTGGAATACATGCCTAAAAGAGTTCAACCCTTTAAAGAATCGACTTGTTTCGATTCCTGATGACAGAAGTTTACAGTATAATAATCCTTGGATTTGATATAGTGCTTTATCACGTCTTTGAGACATCTCAAAGCGCTTCACAGCACTTTGTAAAGTGAAGTGAACTGTAAAGTCAATTGACTGTATATTTTGTGGGCAGCCAATTGCTCACAGCAGTGTCTCACAAACAGTCATGGATTGAAGTAACCAATTTATTATTATTATTTTGAACGAATTATTACCCCTGGAAAAAGCAGTCAGCCAATCGACTAACAACCTACTTACCTGGATAAACAGAGGCGTGTGGAGTAAGGAAACTTGCCCAACGTTTCGCCCTGCTTGGGAATCAAACCCAGGTCCTCTCGCTTGTGAGGCGAAGATCTAACCACTGACCTACAGTACTCCAATTTGAGTTTACCAAAGGAGCAAATAATTTGAAATCTCAGTCCGTCCAATCCAAGAGGGGTGGATACCCTTTATTAGCAAGAAACCACAAGATGAAACATGAATCGGGAAATCATTACACACCACAATTCTTTAGTCCTTTTTCTATATTTGTGAGAAAAAGAGGGCATTCGAGTAAAAAATATACAGTCTCTACACTACAGGAACTCCTGTGAACACCTCAGTTTAACATCTCATTGGAAAGGTGGCACCTCCGACAATGCAGCTGTCCTGTCCGCTTCATTGACAGTCGTCAACCAAGACTGAGTGAATCAAAAGTCCCGATGTGTGAGATAACTTGCTGACTCGGAGGCGAGAGTGTGATATCTTGATATGTTTGTAAGAAGTACCACTCTGTCTATGAGAAAGGTCCTCTAGTTGATAGGTTTTGCCCATAAATACAGTCAATCCACTTTATAATAGAATAATAATGCATTGAGATATATGAAAGAGCTTCACAGAATATATTGTAAAGTGAATTGTCAGTGTATTTTATGAGCGAAATGGGACAGCCAATATATTCTGTGAAGCGCTTTGAGACGTTTCAACAATGTGATAAAGCTCTCTATCAAATACAAGGAATAGAATTATTATTATTATTATTGTAGGTTTTCTAAATGGATGAACGAAAATTATTATTAGAAATTTTAAGTTCGTCATCTAAACCTTTTCTGCGCGCTGGGATTAATTGGCAGTGAAACTGTGTAGTGGGATCAATGGCCAACCCTATGATTTCTGCCGTATTGTAAAGTAAACTTTAGTTTTGAAAAAAAACGGACAAATGTAACTGTCTGCTGTGAGAAACCAAAAAGAACTTTGTGTGTGACACAGAACTAACCCGGTTATTGCAGCGAATGTGTAAACATCTATTTTGAAGATGAGTACAGATATTGTAGTTGACATTCACCAATTACGGTGGTTACCAAGAGAAACATCCTCCTTCAGAATTCATTAGAAGAGGCCGAGATACTGTCGTAATTGTAAGCGGCTCAGCCAAGAGCTCAGCTTGTCACTGGCTATTTCCTAATCCATAGCATATTGTAGCATTTTGGTTAGAGGATGAACCTCACAAGTGACAGGAACTGAGTTTGATTACCACCAGGGCAAAACCTTAGGCAAGTTTCCTAACACCGCACACCTCTGCCTAGCAGTAAGTAGGAACCAGGTTGTTAGTCGATTGACGAATCGCTTTTCCAGGAGTAATAATCCCTTCAAAAAATAACAATAATTTTGTCACTCAATCCACGACTGTTTGTGGGACACTGCTGTGTGCAATTGGCTGCCGCGTTCACCCACAAATATACAGTCAATTCACTTTACAGTGTGTTCTGTGAAGCGCTTTGGGACGTCCTCCCGACGTGAAAAGCGCTATATCAAATGCAAGGATTATTATTATTATTATTATTATTACATTCAGTTCACTTTACAGTATATCCTACATTTTGAGACATTTTGAAGACGTGATAAGGTGCTGCATCAAATGCAAGGATTATTATTGTTGTACACATTGTCCTTCAGGAGTCGGGAAGCCCATTTCCTGCTTGTTAAGGCGCCAAATTGTGTTTTTTGCACCTGAGGTGTGATTTAGATGGATTAAATTCTCAAATAAATGGTATCATAATTCATTGCTGTAACATGGAACTGCCATGTTCCTGAACATTCAGAACTTGTGTGGTTTGCTCTATTTACACACAATGCTTTAATAGTTGGCCCCAGGGTAACAGGACATGACAATTACAAATACCTCCTTAGATCTGTCTTGGACTTGAGTTATAAAGTGTTGTGAGTCACTGACTCCCAAGCATTTTTCGCCTGAGTCACTGTTCAGTATTTTTAAGAATGTGTGAGTCACTGTAAGGTGAGGAAATAAAATACGAACAGGCTTGTGAATTAATTTAGAGAATGACGGGGGAGTTTGGCACCGGATGAGGTTTCGAGCTTTTTAAATAAATATACTGAACTTGAGAAAATATGACACAGGAATTTTCACAGTGTAAAAAAAAAGCTTAATTGCACTGTTGGAATATTTATTCTTTCTGCACCTTTTAAATGTATGGCTCTATGTGTTATAATTCTTCTGATCACCAAAGATGAACCCAGTTCACAACTGAATAAATAATCCTTGAATTTGATATTGCGACTTATTGTGTCATCAAGGCATAGACACGATGGGCCAAAATGCCTCCTTCTGTGCTGCATAATTCTATGAAGGCATCTCAAAGCGCTTCACAGGATTTTATTGACTGTGTATTTAAAGGCAAACACGGCAGTCAGTTTTTGCCCACAAACACCCATGAAGCGAGTCACCAATTTTATTTGAGAGATTGTTGGCCAGGAACATTGGGAGAAACTCTCTTTTAGAATAGTGCCATGGGATCTCTAACGTCCACCTGAAAGTCGGTCAGGACCTCGGTTTAATGTCTCATCTGAAGGATGGCACATCCAGCAATACAGTGCACCCCAACACAGCACAAGAGTGTCAGCTTAGACCTTGACTTCAAAGTCGGAACCTAGCTTAATCAATCTAGGTGTCCAGTTCGACCTCCAGCTGTCCTTGCTCCCCCTGATCCGGTCCCTGACCAGGACCATTTTCTTCCACCTCTGCCACATTGCCTGCCTCTGACTTTACCTTACCCCAAATTCAGCCGAAACCCTCGTGCATGCGTTTGTCACCTCCCACCTGGATTACTCAAACACACTCCTCGCTGGTCTCCCCAGCTCCACTATTCAGAAAATCCAGCTCATTCAGACTCTGCTGCCCGCATACTGAACTGGACCAAACTCCATACCCACATCTCACCAGTTCTGGCCCAGGCTTCACTGACTCCCGATCATTGAATGGATCAACTTCAAGATCCTCACACTTGTGTTCAAATCACTTCACTCTTTGGTACCTCCCAACCTCTCCGACCTCCTCACTCCCCAATCCACCATCCACCGCCTTTGCTCAACTGGCACGGCCTCCTGCTCATCCCTTGCGCCCTCTGCCCCACCATTGGAGGTTTCAGCCCTATGCCCCAAAACTTTGGAACACTCTCCCTCAATCCCTCTGCCTTGCCCCCTCTCTCCCCTTTTTCAAGTCCCACCTCAAGACCTTCTTTTACACCTCCCACCCACTCCCCCGGCTCGGAGTCAGGCTCCACCATTGTTAAGCGCTCTGAGGTGCTGCTATATAAGTGCAAGTTGTTGTTATTGTTGGGCATGAACCCACAATTTTCTGACTCAGAGACGAGAGTGCTACCGATTGAGCCAAACTGCCACCTAAAGGATGATAATTGCACGAAGATTTGCAATGACTTAAATAATTTTTAGCATGGCATTTGTGTATTAAATCTATTACTATATTTATAATAATAATTTAATACACAAATGTTGTTGTGTGCTGTGATGCAGTGTGGTGCGTGCACCCTTGAATTGGTAATTCAATAAGTAGGAACCCGGTTGATCGCGGATCGCTTTCTGCTTTCCGGAAGAAACCCCGGGAAAAAAAAAGGGTCTCTCAATCCACGATTGTTTGTGGGACACTGCTGTGTGCAATTGGCTGGCGCGTTTCGCCCACAGTCACTCCACTTTACAATGTATTCTGTGAAGGGCTTTGAGATGTCTCAATGACGTGATAAGGAGGTATATCAAATGGAAGTATTATTATTATTACCAGGGGGGAGGGCGGGGGAGGGGAAGAGGGGAATTAAATTGGATACTTCTTGGAGCTGAGTTGCCTCTAAGGTGATATACATTACTGGAAAGTTGTCTCACAGGATTTTATTGTAGACCGGGGTGACTGCACACTGTACTTATGTGACAGCACTGATGCTGTAAGCAATCAGGGAACAGAGGAGGTTGCAACACTGTGTTCTGGAGGGCAGAGAGGGTAGATGGGTGGCCAAAGGCACGGTCGAAGAGGAGGGTCTTGAGGTGTGCCTTGAAGGAGACAAGGGAGGGAGCGAGGCAAAGGGAATGTGGGATGGAGTTCCAGAGGGTGGGGGCAGAGAGGCTGAAGGGCCGACCACCGATGGTGGGGTGGGACAGGCAGGGGGACATGGAGAAGGTCAGAGCCTGCTGAGCAGAGGGAGCGGACAGGTTGATAAGGGGTTAGTAAGTCAGGGAGGTAGGAGGGCCTTGAAGGTGAAGATGAGGATTTTTAACTCAATCCTCTGAGGGATGAGGAGACAGTGGAGCTGGGTGAGGGTGGGGGTGATGGTGTCACAAAGCCTGGTGGGAGAGAGGACACAAGCTGCAGAGTTCTGGATGATCTGCAGCTTGTGGAGGGAAGAGTTGGGAAGACCAACAAGCAGGGCGTTGGCATAGTTGAGCCTAGATTTAATGAAGGCATGTATGAGGGTTTCAGCGGCCTGAGGGGTGAGGCAGTGGTGGAGTCGAGCAATGTTGCGGAGGTGGTGGAAGGCAGAGCGGGTCATGACACCGATGTGGAAAAGAAAGGACAGTTGAGAGTCGAACAAGACGCCCAGGTTCCTGACTGGCTTGGTGAGGTGGAGTGTGCATCCATGGATGCTGATGATACCAGTGCCTGAGGTGCGGAGGTGCTGGCGTGAGCCAATCAGGAGAGCCTCAGTCTTGCTGACGTTCGACTGTAGAAAGTTGGCTCTAATCCAG
This sequence comes from Callorhinchus milii, assembly GCF_018977255.1. NCBI lineage: Eukaryota > Metazoa > Chordata > Chondrichthyes > Chimaeriformes > Callorhinchidae > Callorhinchus > Callorhinchus milii. The sequence goes on from NW_024704759.1 coordinate 2,859,327, forward strand.
GACTTGATGTCTGACAAGGAGTCTCTCAGGACAGCAGTGGTTCTGGAGTCGAGGTGGAGGCAGAAAGATAGAGTTGGGTTGACCCATGTCTGTGGGTGATGTCACCAAGAGGGAGCATGTACAGGTTGAAGAGGAGAGGACTGAGGACAGAGCCCTGAGGAACACCACACAAGACGATGCAGGGGCTGGAGGAGAAGGCGTTTGCAGAGACAAAGTGGAGCCAATGTGAGAGATAGGATCTGAACCATTCATGTACAGAACCTTGAAGGTTGAGGAGAGGCAGTGGAGGAGGATAGAGTGATCCATGGTGTGGAAGGCAGCAGAGAGGTTGAGGAGGACGAGTAGACAGGGGAAGCCCTGGTCACACATGGACAGAATGTCATTTGTCACCTTGTATACAATGCAATTTACAACGGTACACGTCGGGAAAGTGTCTCGAAGCGCTCGACAATACTGGATGGGGTTGAGTGTGCTGAGGGAAAAAATACTTCAACAACGTCAAAAGTTTGTTGTGAAACGTGGCTCTGATTACAAAAGGGGATGGTTTGGGATTCTATATGTTAATATTCAATATGTTAATATTGTCAGGATAAGGCATTCCTAATATATGATTATTTTTCTTGCAGAAGAATCGAATACCAGGCAATCAACCATGTTACGACTGTGATTTTAATCTAAGTGAGCGCTGTGAAATTCTGTTTTCACAGAAGTCATTAATTTGTGGTATTAATTGCTCTGAATTGATTTCACATGTGTGCAGCTGGACCATGCCATTGACAGCAGCAAACAAGCAGATGTTCAGAGCTTTTCCGTCGGGAAGAAAGTGCTTTGGTGACTTATTTCTGGGTTAATCGGTAAATTTCACATGATTGAGAAAAGTGACAAGGTGCCCAGTGCGTTTCACCCGGTCAATTGGATTGAGAAATTCACGAAGCTCCATTTACAAAACAAGTCCAAAATGTTATGATTGAATCCTTCGGAGACGGGAAGCTTAAAAAAAAATTAAAAACAAGCAAGTCTGCAATGGCATGCAAAGCCGCACAATTTTAACTGGTGAAGTTCCAGCAGTTACTCCCAATGCACACATTCTAAGACCCACTGCCCACCCCCCCAAGCCTTGACCATTTTCGCCAACCTGGGCCTAATTATCTCAGGATGATGCAAAAAGCAATTGTCCATCCAGGGGAACTGAGACAAACAGAGACAATAGACTTGTGGATCTCGCCGTAGTGAAGTGCTGGCTGTCGCGTTTCACCCAGAAATATATACAGACAATTCACTTTACAGTAAATTCCTTGAATCGCTTTGAGACGTCTCGAAGACGTGATAAAGTCCTATATCAAATGTAAGGATTATTATTATTGTTATTCACTTTGTGGCAATTTGGGTGATTTTGCTGTGCCCAAATTGGCTGGGATTATATGTGCTTGCAAACATTGGTGTGGGGGGGTTCATAAAACACACTCAGTGATGTAGATGTTAAATTTGGCTTAACTGAACCAAACAAATTGGAGCGAAGCTGGCATCCCACTAAGGGATATGATAATAATCCTTGCATTTGATACAGCGCCTTATCACGTCATTGAGACGTCTCAAAGTGCTTCACAGGATATACTGTCAAGTGAATTGACTGTGTATTTTGTGGGATGGAGGTCGAGGACGCATGGATGCTGGGAGCAGTTATGAACAGTGTATAGGGTTTATCTCCCACATATCCATGGAGCGGTCAATAATTAACACACCAATTGATTGCTTTTGCAACAATGTGTTGAATAGGACCGTGGGTGTTGATTAACACCTCATCCATCGCCCTTTGATGTTTTATCAACTTGAAAGGCTGCGAGAAGTCTTCAGTGTGTTCTCAAAATGCCATTATATTTCGCAAAGGAATGTGTTAAACTATTCCTGAATGTTTACACTCAGAGTAGGTTGAAAACACTTACTGGTACAATGGATACACTGTTCCTCCCTGGTCTTGAAAAAAGAGCCCCTGAATTTGATAATAATAATCCTTGCATTTGATACAGCGCCTTTGGTGTCTTCTGGACGTCTCAAAGCGCTTCAGAGAATATACTGTAAAGTGAATTGATACTGCTACTAATAAAATAAGTCCTTTTATTTGATATTGCATCTTACTGCGGATGCCTGCCTGTCCAAGGCCTTGGGATATCCTCCTGATGTGAAAGGCACTACACAAGTTTGTAAATTTGTGGTTGTTATTACTTTAGCAAAATGTCTCAAACTGGTGTACTGACTGTAAATTTTTTGTAGGCAAACGTACCAGCCAATTTGCACACTGCATTGACGCACAAACAGCCGTGAAGTGAATGACTGCTTTTATTTGAGGGTTTGTTGTGCAGAACGACACACAATTTATCAATTTAAAATCAATATTTTTTATATCACCAAATTAAGACATGGTTTGCACCTTGTATTGGGTGGGTTCTCCTCATTCATTCGTCTCCAGGTACTACATTCAGGCTTTTGTCATCGATTTTCCTAATATCTCATCCGTTTCAGTGATTTCTGTGAATTTATAGAATGACCTGAAACATAAAGAGTTTAGACATAGTATAATGGAAGCAAATTTCAATTTCACTATCAGTTTACTGCTTATTTCCCCTTTGTGTTGGTGTTTAGGAAACTGCGCGCAGTTGTTTAACACATTTCACCCACAAAATACACATTCAATTCACTTTACAGTATATTTTGTGAAGTGCTTTGTGACGTTTCAATGACATGATAAGGCGCTATATCAAACACAAGGATTATTAATATTATAATTATTAAAAAAAGGCAAAATACCTCAGGTGCTGGAAATCTGAAATAAAAACAGATGGGAACACGCAGCAGGTTAGGCAGCGTCTATGGAGAGAGGAAAATGAGTTAACGTTTCAGGTCTATGAACGTTCGTCAGGTCACTGCGCGTTCCAAGCAATTTCTGTTTTTATTACGATTCCCCGCCCCTCCCAGTAAATGCCTGTTACACTCAAACCTCTTTCACACTTGTTTCTGTAACATCAAAACAGCTCAGAGCACTTCTTCACAGGTGATTTGTGTCAAGCGCAGTGACTTGTGTATTTTGTTGGCAAGCACAGCAGCCAGCTTGCACTCAGTAGAGGAACCGAAAACAACTACAAGGTCAATGGCCAATTTATCTGGAGGATCGTTCAGCCAGCCAGGACGGTGTGGGAACCTCCCTTCAGATAATTTATTCCTGAAGGTAAACTGTTCATTCACCCAATGCCTGTTGGTGCAAAATACTGCCTTCAAATAAACAGCATTGTCGGAGGTGCCATCCTTCGGGTGAGATATTAAACCAGGATTCCGTCTGCTTGTTCCGGTGGATGTTAAGGATCCCATAGCACTACTTGAAACAGAGAGGGAGTTTTTTTTCCAGTGTCCTGGCCAACTATCTTCTTGAAGGTTAAGGTAACAGAGGAGTTATCTGATGACGGGTAACCACACCTGTGCATAGTATCTTGTTTTAGCTGCAGGGTGAGCGTTTGATAAACATTTCTAACTATGTAATACAGTATTTGTTTTACAATTGCAGCTCTACCGCTGGAAAGAATAGAAACAACCAGTTAGCACCCCATTGGCAAATGCTGAGGTCTTGGTGCTAACACCAAGTAAGGGCAGGAAATGTGAATGACTGCGGTTACTGATGTCAACTTCCTACTTTGTCACTGTCTTTATCCCAATTTTTCTCTTTTATATAAAAAAACACACACATCCTCGCCTTGTCTGAAAGCTATTTAGCAACGCCTTGAAGCAATCATTAGAAGGAGAAAAGCACAAATATGACATAGCCTTTGGATGGTCCTTTGCTGCTTATTGCTTGGGAAATGCACTTTGAAGAGAACTAAATGCTTCGAAGACACTTACGGATGAGCCAAATCTCACAGCTACATTCTGGGTCTTTGTAGCCTGTTCTTTTACATTTATGGTGAAAGTCCAAAATATCTCAAGTCTATTTGTTTGTTGTGTTATCCAAACTAAGCCTCATCTAAATCAATTCGTTGGTGGGACAAAACCTTAGGCAAGTTTCCTTACTCCCCACGCTTCTGTTTACCTAACGGTAAGTAGGAACCCAGTTGTTAGTCGATTGTGGATCGCTTTCCGGGGGTAATAATCTTCCCCCCCCCACCACCCACCTAAAAAGAAACGTGGTCACTCAATTCCATGACTGTTTGTGGGACACTGCTGTGCGCAATTGACTGCCACGATTCGCCCGCAAAATATAGTCAATCCACCTTACAGTGTGTTCTGTGAAGCACTTTGGGAGGTCCTCCCGACGTGAAAAGCGCTATATCAAATGCAAGGATTATTATTATTATTATTATTATTATTATTCCATGAAGCTCTTTGAGACGTCTCAATGACGTGATAAGGCGCTGTATCAAATGCAAGGATTATTATTATGAAACAATAATTCTTGCATTTGATGTTGATGTTGTCACATTGTTGTCACCTCAAAGCTCTTCACAAGATTTGTATACTGTGGAATTTACTGACTATTTTGTAGGCAAACACGGCAGCCAATGTGCAGACAGCATTGTCCCACAAACAGCCATGAAGTGAATGACCATGTTATATGGGGGATTGTTGGCCAGGATACCGGGACTCCTTTATCTGTACTTTCATTCTATCGCAATGTATTGCAGTGACACATGAAAATGGCAATTTTACTAACCACAAAGGAAGAAATGAATTGCTCACCAGGTCAGGTCACCTTCTCACTGAAGTCCTAAATTCCAAGTCACACTGATTTGCCCATTCACTCACAAGTAAAATATTAAGAACTTGTATTTATATAGCATCCCTCATACAGGAAAACCTCTCAGAGCACTTCACAGTGTTGGAGCCTGATGCTGAGCTGGAGGAAGAGCTGAAGTGACCGTAAGCACATTCAAAGAGGAAGGTCTTCAGATGGGACCTGAAGATGGGAACAAGTCAACCATGATTCTGACCTTGAAAGGTTAATCACCTGCATTGCATTTTAGTAGCCTGTTGGCTACTGTGAATTTCAATCAATTGCATGTATTTACCTGGCAATACGTACAAAGATATGAATCGGAGCAATAGAGCAGATAGGAGTGATTTATGGTTGGGTCTGGATTCTGAGCAGGAATTTGGCTCACCTTTTGCTCCAGACTAATCTCATTGAGATGAGTTTCTGGCATTCAATGACTCTCAGCTTGAAGAGGGTCGATCTGGTCAATGGTCGACTGGTTCTTTGTTGTTCTCCAAGGTGTCTGTTGCGGCCAAGTTTTTGTACAGTGGGAACAAGAGATTTATTCATGGGATAAAAACTATTCATCTTTAATTCCACTAACATTTGGTTTTTATTTGATCACTTCCCCGAAGTTGTTACAATTGTAAATCAATCTGGTTGATGCTCTACAGATGGGGGACACACACCACTACTGTACAGAATTACTGCATCTCCTTCTTACAATTAAACTATTTGGTTGTTTATAGGCTTGCAGCTCTCTAGGATCAAACTGAATTTTAGAATGCTGCATTTGTCCTTCGGCATCCTTAGAAGTGATAAGGCACTATATCAAATACAAGGATTATTATTGTTGTTCTGAATCCAGTGCAACCCGTCATAAAATTGTTTGCACCAAAGGTGTCAGCCTGGCTCAGTTGGTAGCACTCTCGCCGTTGGGTCAGAAGGTTGTAGGTTCAAGCTCCGCGTCGGGACTTTGAACTCACATAGGCTGGATCAACACATCAATGCAGCCAATTTGCGCATCGCAACATTCCACAAATAGCCATGGAGTGAATGACCAATTATATCCAGGGGATTAATAGCCAGGACACCGGGAGAAACTCCCTTCTCTTTTTGTACAGGATCATGGGATCTTTAACATCCACCTGAACAGGCAGATGGGACCTTGGCTTAATATCCCAGATAATACATCACTTTTCCAACAGCACTGCATTGAAGTTTCAGCCTAGAATTTCTTGGCAAGAGTCAGCTCCTCAAAGGGGGAGAAAATTGGCGAATAAATCTGGGGCAAAGGAGGACGCATTTATTCAGTTCCCTCTGTGGATATTCATTCACAGAAATGTGTGGCACCTGCTGAGGATGGAAGCTCTCACCTTTGGAATTGTCACACAAAAGAGCTGAAATGCTTGGAATCAGCAGGGCCAAAAGTGTGGATACAACGGCAATGCATAAGGAAATAAGCTGATAATTAAGTTGCACATTAACCGGAGGAAACAAAAAGAGTGCAGGGGAAGAGTGTTTAAGTATGAATATCTCAAAACAAAAACACCTCGTGGGAAGAAAAGACTTTTTAGTTTCCAATGAAGGTTTAAAGAGAATCCGCATAGATAAACACTCGGGGGCAGATTGGTATAACAGAGAGGACAAAAGCATTATTGTTGCAGTTTGGGTTTACAGGACCAGCAGAAGAGAATGCTACAGGAGATAGCAGGAGAAAATGATGTCTAACAATGGAGAGGACAGTGCTTGCTTAAACCTTAAACAATAGGGGTGAGATTCCATTGGGAAATGACCTGTATTTGGGAACTCTACGCTGTTTACAGTGAGAGATTGAATGACATTCTGGCCTCTTGATCTTTATGCTACCTTTAGTGTTTGCAAACCCCTCTCCCCCACCCCACCAGCCATCCCGAATCAGAGTCTGCACTGCACATGGCAGATGGAATGAGAAAGGAGTAAGGGATTGAGTTAAGACTGTTTACCACCCGCTCGATTCAAATCATAGGCAGCTTGTAATATTGCCAAGTGGTGGGACCTTTAACTTCAATTCAGATGTCAGCCTGAATCAGTTGGTAGCACTCTCGCCTCTGTTGATTCAGAGGTGAGAGTGTGAGGATGAGGGTTCAAGCCCCCACGTCACAGTCTCAAAGCTTAACACTCCAATACAGTTCCGGGAGATGCTCTGCATTGTTGGGGGGCAGAGGTGGGGGGAGTTCTTTGGATCAGGGTTAAACTGAGGTCTTGTCTGTGCCTATTCAGGTGGGGATACACAAACACTGATTGTCCAGCGCTTTGGGACGTCCTCCTGACGTGAAAGGCGCTATACAAATGTAATTTTTGTTTGTTCGTTGTTGTATAAATCCGACTCCCTGGAAGATGTTTTATCAAACACAAAGAGAAAGGGAGATGATGGCAGCAGGTATGGTCAAAGAGGCAATGTATAATTCCCCCCACCCCCCCCATTCGGGTTTCTGACACATATGGGAACCCATCACCGTGCTTAAGAGTATCAAACAAAGCTGAGATTTCCATTCATCCCACCTACACATAGAAATCCCAGAGATAGATTGTTGGAATGGAATGCGCACTCTCTCTCTCTCCCTGGAGGGACGCCTCCTGCTTACCTAATTCTGGAAAGTATTAGGTGCAAGTTGACAAGAGTCATGACAAGACCCCGCAGTGTACATTGGGGCAACTGCTGGAGTCTAACCAGCTAAAACCGCATAGCTTGCCATATTGCTATCCAGCAAACTTTCCAGCTGGTTGTCCAGCTAAGATCAACCTATTTGTTAGGGGTTTGGCTTGCAGGGTTAACAGGACCTGAGTGGGAGGATTCCCTGCCCCCAGTCTGCCCTTCTGTGTCCTGCTGATGAGCTGGGCTGTACTGTTATCAGCAGTGCCCTGGAATACTGCGGACCCGCCTGGCTCAGGATCTGGACTCGAGACCGTCTCAGAGGGTTGGCTCGATACTGACATTCCATTGCCCGGCATGTCACTTTGGGGCTAGTTCACCTCCAAGGAGACCTCGCTTAAGGCAACGTATAACATCGAAGTGTTTCACAGGGACTTGCAGTCAATCAAGGCAACTTTGAGCTGTAATGGTAGGTAACAGCCTGATCAATTTATTCGGAGTATTGTTGGCCTATTAACAGGTAAAGAAAGAGTTAACTGGGCTCAGGATCGAAAAGGAAACCAAAAAAAAGAACTATTACACCATTTTCCCCTTTTCCTTCTTCACACCTACCGAGGAGGCAGAGACTTGCAGAGAAGTTGACAGCTGTGACACATCAATCCACTTACTTTACAATCCCTGTAATATGAAACAGAATAGCAGGAGCGGATGCTTTTCACACTCTCAGTGATTCAGGGCCACAAAAATGCACGTTTTGAACGATAGTTGTTGGACTTGCCCATTGCTCTCTGAGCTCCAGTGGATGTGAAGTTGAGGTTTGAAATTTCCACCTGGACTTAGAGCTTGAATTTAACATCGCGTGCAACTGTGAAAGGGGCATTCTTCAACTATCTTCAAAGACCCTCCTCTTCGACTACGCCTTCAGTCACCCTCCTTACCCCTACCCTCCCTGGTCACCACCCCTCTTGATCCCAACCCCCTGCTCGGGTCCAAATCTCTGACTGTCCTGCGCCTTCGGACATCCTCCCGCTGTGAAAGACGCTGTACAAGTGTAATTTGTTGTTGTTGTCTTTGTGTTGAAGCCGGCATCCAAACTGAGATTGAATTGAAGCACTTTCCACAGTTTTCAAAGGCGTTTCGCCTACAAAATACACAGTCACTCCATTCTTTAGCATATCCTTCAGCATGTCACTTTAAGACATCTTCCCTATATGAAAGGCACTACAACAAATATAAAGCTCATTATTAGCACTGCATTTAAACACAGATTGTAGCCAACTCATTCCCAGGACAGCACTAAACCAGAACATCTGTGTTGCACTATTAATTTGTTGGAATTATGATGGCATTTGACAACCATAGAACAAACAATTCAGTGAGAAAGTTTGCAAATTTAATCTCAGTAATTAATAGCACAAATGCATTCATTCAGTGGAGATGTACATCAGCCGAATGGCGCAGAGCTTAAACAAACTCAGTTACAATACATGACACAAGTTGTCTAATAAGAAATGGTTTCGTAGTTTCAGAATGAATTATAGTAATATTAATAATAATCCTTGCATTTGATATATTGCTTTATCACTTCTTTGAGACGTCTCAAAGCGCTTCACAGAATATACCGTAAAGTGAATTGACTGTATATTTGTGGGGGAAACGCAGCAGCCAATTTCACATTGCAGTGTCCCACAAACAGTCGTGGATTGAGTGACCAAATTAGTTTTAAGGGATTATTACCCCCAGAAAAGTAATCCATCCATCGACTAACAACCAGTTCCTACTTACTGCTAGGTAAACAGAGGAGTGCGGAGTAAGGAAACTTGCCTGATGTTTCGCCCTGCCCGGGAATTGAACCCAGGTCCTCACGCTTTCGAGGTGAGTGCTCTAACCACTAAACTACAAGTCTCCACAATAATAAGTGTCTTAGGTTCCACACAATTTGATAATCGTTACTGTTTGGGGGCACTTAATATGATGCCCAAATTAATTATGTTTTTATTGTACAATGGAGAGGAAAGAGAGGAGGTCCCTAATTTGACGTGTTTCTTAACCAGATTCCTTAATAAGGAATCATTATCCTGCAACTTATGACTCCTTTGTTAGAGAGCAAAACATCACCCCCACCTGCGGAAATTCTGCTTGGACACAATCCACTTCCTGAGCGGAGTTCCTGGTTAGGAATTACCTCTGGAGGAATCCCATTAAGAAATAATAGGAAATGCCGCAATTGAGACCATCGGCTCCTGCCCATATGTGCAAATGCACAAGTTGTAGCAAGGAGATAGATGGCATTGACGGTGTTAATTGTAGCAAAATATGGTTTCTTTACAGCTCAGGCCAAATGTATGAATAGGCATTTCTTATAGATATGTTGATGCCAACTGGCTTGCTGAGGACACTGACTCTGAGAAAGTAAGATACTGTAACAAGATAATATCTCCCATGTGCAGTGCTTATTGTCAAGGTTCAATTTCAGTGCTATTTCATTCTAGATATATAGTTAATGTATAGGGAATTAAGCACAGCTCGATGGAGATGATGCATAGTCAGGTAATTTTCCTACTGATTAGTAAGATAATGGGGATCATAAAATACAGTGAGGTGGGTCACCTCATCAGGGCTCTTCTTCTGAGGAAGCAAATTAAATCCGAACAGTAGACTATGTAAAGCCTCGTTACTGTGCACAGACACAAGGTATACAGTCAAGTCTGATTGCTAATGGCAGCTGAAGCTAAATGGATATGGAAATAATAGAGCGATTGCTTCATGTCCTTTAGGTAAGATGATAGATCCCATCTGTGCCTATTCAGGTGGACATTAAAGATCCCGTTGTACTATTCGAAAAGGGAATGGCTTTCTCTCTCGCCGTGTCCTGGCCACCAATCCCCCAAATAAAATTGGTCATTCACTTCATAGGCGTTTGTAGGACATTGCTGGGCATGAATTGGCTGCCGCGTTCAGCCACGAAACATACAGTCACTACACTTTACGGTACAGTGAGATGTCTCGATGACGTGATAAGGCTCGATACAAATCCAAGGATTATGCTTAGTTTTTATTATTTACAATAAATCCTACAAAGGGCTTTGAGACATCATTCTGATGTAAAAGGTGCTACGTCAAATGCAAGGAATAGTATCATTTATTATATAAGCTTTCAAGGATCTACAATTACATTGAGCTCATCACCGATAAATACAGTCCTGTAAATGATAATAACAATAAACTTTGCATTTGATATAGCTCCTTATCCAGTCTTCCAAACATCTCAAAGCGCTTCACAGAATATACTGAAGTGAATTGACTGTATAATTTGTGGGCGAAACGCGGCACTAAATGTTTAATCCCTTGGTGACTCAGTGCTTAACTAAAGAGCCGGGTCTTTAGTCACACAAATACTGACAGCCTGATGCTACACACCCTGTATTCGTTAGCGAATGTAATCTTTCTTTATCAGTAGCCACCATATGAAGCTGCCATTCAACCTACATGTGGCTTGGTACTTGGGAATAAAAAACACTTGTATGTGCTAAAGCTGTGTTCGGGTGATAGAAGTACAGGAACTGTGAAGCCGATCATCATAGAATGAATCGTAGAATAGTTGTTCACTATTGGAAAGACAAGGTTTAAACATGGGATCTGTTTTCCTGTCTCAAAGCATTCTCCATGCTTCATATCTGGTGAGGGGATTCCAGAACAAAGGGGCATAATATTAAAATTAGAGCTAAACCATTTAGGAGTGAAATCAGGTGTGAAGCCCAAAAAGTCTGAAACTCTCTTCCCCAAAAGGGTTTGGATAATAATAATAATTCTTGCATTTGAAACAGTGCCTTGTCATGTCTTCGAGGGGTCTCAAGGATCTTCACAGAATATACTGTAAAGTGAATTGACTGTATTTTTTATGAACAAAATATATTGGAGATGCTGGATCCATTCAAATTTTCAAGACCGAGCTGGATAAGAATATAAGACCACAAGAAATGCAGCACGAAAAAAGACAAAGGTCCATCTAGTTCACCTTCCACCTTCCTGATGGTTGCAGGCACACATGTCCCAAACTACCTGCGTACTATATCCCATAACATTGTTTCCTAAAAGAAAACAATCTCATCTGTGTTTGGAAAAATCAACATTTCCTGCTTCAACCGTCTCCCTAGGGAACCTGTTTCACAGATTCAGTATTCGCTCACTGAAATAGAATCGCAGAATTATACAGTACAAAAGGAGGCCATTCGGCCCCTCGTGTCTGTGCCAGCTCTTTGGAAAGAGCTATCCAATTCAATCCCACTCCCCAGAGATTCCCCATAGCACTGCAAACTCCCTAAATAATTATCTACTTCTCTCTTAAAAGCTGTTATTGAATCGGCTTCCACCACCCTTTCAGGCAATGCGTTCCAGATCCGAACAGCTCGCTGTGTAAACAAAATTTCTCCTCATCTCCCCTCTGTTCCTTCTAAAAACTCTTAAATCAGTGTCCTCGAGTTACCGACACACCCGACAGTTGAAAATAGTGTTTGTGTAGATTTGTTCTGAATTTACCCCTTTCAATCGCAGGCCGTGTCCTCTGGTTTTACTATTCTGGACAAGTTAAAACAGCCTGGCATGATCTATATTGTTTTGCCCCTTTAGAAAAGAGAGCAATCATGTCACCTCTCAATCTTCTCTTTTCCAGCGTGAACATGCCCAATTTATTTAGTCGCTCCTCATAGTCCAGTCCTTCGATTCCCTCAATCATTTTCGTTTCCCTCCTCTGTATCTTCTCGATTTTTCCAATATCCTTTTTGTACTGCGGTGACCAGAACTGTACACAGTACTCTAAAGTATGGTCTCACCAATGACTTATACAGCAGCAGAATTACCCCACTATTTTGGCTTGCTATTGATCTTTTGATACATCCCAACATCTGCTTTAACTCACTGCCACAGAGCATTGTTGGGAGAGCTTAAATTTATTGTCAATCAAGACCCCCAGGTCCTTTTCATTTTCTATACATATTATTTTCCTTCCATTCAAATAATATTCCCTTCCAGGATTTTTTTGTTCCCATGTGAAGTACTTTATATTTCTCCACATTGAATTTCATTTGCCACCGATCTGCCCAATTCCCAAGTGTGTACAAATCCTCCTGTAACCTATCTTTACAGTCTATTCTGTGAAGCGCTTTGGGACGTCCTCCCGACGTGAAAAGCGCTATATCAAATGCAAGGATTATTATTATTATCATTTTCATTAGCCACTGTGCTTGCGACTCTTAGTTCCAGATAGATATTTGTTAGGTAAGGGTATCAAAAACAACAACAAAATTACATTTGTATAGCGCCTTTCATGTCGGGAGGACGTCCCAAGGTGCTGGACAAACAGAGTAATGGACCCAAGCTGAGGGTGAGGGAGGGTGGAGGGCAGGGGGGGAAGCAGGGAAATCAAAAGCACGGTTGAAGAAGAGGGTCTTGAGGTGGGTCTTGAAGGTTGCGAGATGGAGGGACTGCGGGATGGAGTTCCAGAGGGTGGGGCAATATGGGGCAAGGGCGGGTATTTGGAGTTGAGGTACAGATCAGCCATGATCTAATAGAAAGGTAGAACAGGCTCACGTCTTTGAGACGTCTCAAAACGCTTCACAGGTTATACTGTAAAATGAATTGACTGTATTTTATGGGCAAAATTATGATTATTATTGTCATTGAAATCTTATTGACTTTGAAATTCTTTGAAATTGGGGGCGGCCAATTGCGCACAGCAGGTCAAAGGGGTAGGGAGCTGTCAGCATGTGAGGGATTTGTAGATGAGTGTGAGGGTCTTGAAGTTGAGAAATACATGAGAAACACCCTCACAACACATGCACACACACACACACACACAACACACACACATACCACACACACACATGCACACAAACATACCACACACACAACACATGCACATACACACAAACATACCAGACACACAGACCAACGCAACACAGGCACGCGTGCTGCAGCCAATTTGTTTTTCAACAGGTAAACCTTTGGAATCAGGAAACTGGCAGACGACGTCCTCATTGGGCTGAGGTTCTGTGGTTGGTTTCAGCTCAGTATTCTAGCAGCTTAACTCCGACACATCTGCAATCATTTGTTGTCATTATAATTGCTCATTCCAGTTATTAGCAACAATCATTTAGCTGGAATCTTATTCTGAAACTGTTCCTTGACTTGCTGATCTTGCAGTTTGGTGGATTCCACACCGATAGGAGTAGAAATGAGACTTTCAATTATTTAAACAATGCATCTATTAATGTCAGAAAAGTGCTCAATAGCAAAAGCGAGTTAGACAATGGGTAAAAACTCCTTCTAAAATGACCCAGCAGTTTTTAGCTCTTCACTTTAAATCCTGTGCCTAGAATTTCAAAGTCGATAAGATTTGAATCATAATAATATAAGCCTTACATTTAACTTGGTGCCTGCCTTTCAATTCAAAGCATTTCACAGGATTTACTGTAATGCATAGTGACTGGAATAAGTAACGTAAATATTTTTTTAAAAAGTATCTAGAAAAGCAACCTGTCCTCTACAAATTCACTCAGGAAACTAATGGTATAATACAGCAGAGGGCACTGTAATACACAGCCAAGCCACAAAAGTCAGAAACACATTGCAACTCTCCATAAAGTCCTGCAGATTTTTCGATGCCGTGAAGCCAATGCTTTGTACACCTGTTTGAACTCAATTCCATTATTGTATCACAGGAAGCTGGCATTGCCTCAGTCACTAATCCACTCAACAAACTAGCTTCTCCACTGCCCGCAAGGTACGGGATGGCATCTTGGCACAATCACAATGAACTCCTCCTCTCTGATACAGCTTGTCATGACTTTTCACAGTAGGTATAACTTTCATGACGTCAAGATCCTCACCTTTATCCATTCTCAGTAGAAACCTTGCCAGAGGCAAGCTGTTCAGTTTTAGCTGGTTAAACTCCATCAGTTACCCCAGTGCACACATCGGGGTGTCAAAACCTTGGCTGTTGCCAACCTGAGTCTCATGCCCTCTGGGAGCCTTCAGAGCGCTAGCCCGAGTGAAGGGCGCAGGTTGTTGTTATTGGCAGAGTGGGCTGTGTCTCTCTGGGGCTCCGAGGATGGTTTATTCAGATTATTTTGAATTAATTTTCAAAATTATATTATAAATGATACATTTTGGTCATTTTCGTGTTTTATAAAGTGTGTTGTTGCTCTCCCTTGCTCGTTCCTCTACTTACTTATTTCCCCTCTTTCTTTTTCTCTCCACTCTGTGGAGTCCTGCGGCTCAGTGGTTAGACCACTCGCCTCGCAAGCGAGAGACCTGGGTTCGATTCCCGACAGAGCATAATGTTGGGCACGTTTCCTTACTCCACACGCTTCTGTTTACAGTCAGTAGGTACCTGGTTGATAGTTGATTGGCGGATCGTTTTCCAGGGCTAATAATTCCTTAAAACAAAATAATAAATTGGTCACTTCAATTCACGACTGTTTGTGGGACGCTGCTGTGCGCAATTAGTCAATTCACTTTACAGTATGTTCTGTGAAGCTCTTTGAGACGCCTCGAAGACGGGATGAGGCGCTGTATCAAATGCGAGGATTATTATTATATGATTACTCTGGTTTCGGAAGTTCTGCGAAACTTACCACTTAGCTCCACCTACTGATTTTAAATCACTTTGCAGTATGAACACTGTCTTGGCAGTGAATCAGTTTCACAGCCGACATGGAAGATTGGCAGAACATCGTTCAACAACACAACATCAGCCGAGGAGGTGACTTACCTTACTTTATCACTTACTTCACTGTCTGGGTGACAACACAATTTAGACACATTGAGACAAAAAGTGAACCTCTTTGAGCTCATCATCAATTCAAGGAGTTGAACAAACCTGCTGCTAAAGTAAACATTAATATTGTAAATATTTATAATAAATGTGGGCATCTTTTAAACAGACATTTTCTCCCATTCCTCTTTCGCAATTGAGCTGTTATTTTTTTTTGGGGGGGGGGCGGGGGGGGGGGGGTCAGACGGGTGTGTGGGACACATGGAATCCCATCACCATGATTTAGAGTATGCAAACCAAATTGGGAATTCCATGCATCCCACCTATAAATGGAGATTCCTGAGATATTTATTGGATTCCATGCTCTCTTTTTGAAGGGACGAATCCTCGTTACCTAATTCCAGTAGGTAGTAGGGGCAGGTTGGCCAAAGTCAAAGCTTGGGGATCTCAGCCTGTGTCTTGGGGTGTTGTTGGAGTAAAACCTTGTGGAGTCCTGTAGCTCAGTGGTTAGAGCACTCGCTTTGCAAGTGAGAGACCTGAGTTCAATTCCAGGCAGAGGGCGAAACCTTGGGCAAGTTTCCTTACTCCACACAGAGCCTAATAATAATCCCTCCAAAACCACAAACAATAATAAATTGGTCATTTTCAATCTACGACTGTTTGTGGGACATTGCTGTGCGCAATTGGCTGCCGCGTTCGCCCACAAATATACAGTCAATTCACTTTACAGTGTGTTCTGTGAAGCGCTTTGGGACGTCCTCCCGACGTGAAAAGCGCTATATCAAATGCAAGGATTATTATTATTATTATTATTAACCACACAGCTCGCCATTGATAGCTGGTGGCAAGTTTCCTGCTGCGTGTCCGGCTAGGACTGCCCGACTTGTTAGGGCTTTACCTTACAGGTTAACGAGCTGAGTGGGAAGAATGCCCACCCTATTGGTTGGTCTGCCTTCCCAGGTCCTGTTGATGAGGTTGGCTGGGCTGTCAGCAGCAGTGTCCTGGGATACTGCGGGTACACCCGGCTCAGGAGCCGGACTGTCGTTGGTTTCGATTGGAACATTCTGTGGCCAAACATTGTCATCTTGGAGCCAATTCAGCTCCAAGGAAATGACCCTTTGCTGTGGTGACTCCAGGTCCAGTCCGAGTGACTTATTCCAGTACCGGGTTTTGTTGCGGTGAATTCCGCTCCGGGGTTTTTGCTGTGATGCCTCCAGCTCCGGGTTTTTGCGGAGGTGACACCAGCTCCGGGTTTTTGCGGAGGTGACACCAGCTCCGGGTTTTTGCTGTGATGACTCCAGCTCCGGGTTTTTGCGGAGGTGACTCCAGCTCCGGGTTTTGGCGGAGGTGACTCCAGCTCCGGGTTTTTGCGGAGGTGACTCCGGCTCCGGGTTTTGGCGGAGGGGACTCCGGCTCCGGGTTTTGGCGGAGGGGACTCCGGCTCCGGGTTTTGGCGGAGGGGACTCCAGCTCCGGGTCCGGTCCGGTCCGGTCGGGGGTGGCTCCGGCTCCGGGTTTGCCGCTGGCGGTCCCGCACACGGTGGATGTGAGGCCGCGGTGAAGGCGCAGCGGCGGAGGAGCGGCCGAGGAGCAGGTACCGCCCCCCCCGCCCCCCGACACCGGCCACAGCGGCTCCCACAGCCCCTCGGCGGGGCCCCGGCGCCTCGCGGTCGCGGGGAGCGGTTAATAGGCCGCGCGGATGGTGAGGGGAGGAAGGCCCAGAGAGAGAGAGAGAGAGAGAGAGGCCCCGGGGCTGCCCCCCCCCTCCCCCTCTGCCCTCTCTCCCCCTTTCCCCCTCTCCCCTCTCTCTCCCCCTCACTCTCCCCCTCTCCCTCTCTCTCCCCCTCTCCCCCTCTTCCCCTCTCCCCCTCTCTCCCTCTCCCCCTCTCTCTCCCCCCTCTCTCCCCCCCTCTCCCCCCTCTCTCCCCTCTCCCCTCTCTCCCTCCCCCCCTCTCCCCTCCCCCCCCCCCTCCCCTCTCTCCCCTCCCCCCTCTCCCTCCCCCTCTCTCCCCCCCCTCTCTCCCCCCTCTCTCCCCTCCCCCCTCTCCCCCCCTCTCCCCTCTCCCCCCCCTCTCCCCCCCTCTCTCCCTCTCTCCCCCTCTCTCCCCCTCTCCTCTCTCCCCCTCTCTCTCTCCCCTCCCCCTCTCTCCCTCTCCCCTCTCCCTCTCCCCCCCCCCCCTCTCTCCCCCCTCTCCCCCCCCTCTCCCCCTCTCCCCTCTCTCCCCCCCTCTCCCCCTCTCCCCTCTCCCCCTCCCCCCTCTCTCTCCCCTCTCCCCCCTCTCTCCCCTCTCTCCCCCTCTCCCCCCCATCTCTCCCCCTCTCCCCCCCTCTCCCCTCTCCCCCCTCTCTCGTTCCCCCTCTCCCCCCTCCCCTCTCAGGCCGTGTGTTCGGGTTTTGATGCTCTGCCTCTCAGCGGCTTTTCAATTTAATCTTTTGTTGTTTTCATAATTTTAGGGTTTTGGTTGATTTCCACAAACTGTTTTGTGCAAATACTGTATCAATAATAATAATAATGTAATGTAAATGTTAGTACTTGTGTTTGATATCGCGCCTTCTCACGCCCGTCTCCGGGGGGCGCTTCACAGAATAGACTGTAAAGTGTAGTGACTGTGTATTTTGTGGGCGAAAGGCGGCAGCCGATTGTGCACAGTGGCGTCTCCACGAACAGTCGTGGATTGAGCGACCGCATTTTTTTGTGGGAATGGACTGTTACCCCCCACCGGGGAAAAGCAATCCGCCAATCGACTAACAACCGGGTTCCTACCTATTGCTGTATAAATCGGTGTGTTGGGGAACTTGCCCGACGTTTCGCTCCGCCCGGGAATCTAACCCGGTTCCCCTCGCGAGGCGAGCGCTCTCACCGTGAAGCCACGGGACTCCACGATCGATGCGCGCGGTACATGCACGTGTGTGCGCATTACGCTCGTTTTGTAGTCTTTTACCGATTTTTAAAATCGCATTATTATTCATTTGAAGAATGTAACTGAACTCGTGCACAGTGGGTGGCGTAGTTGGTTGGAGGTACTGTCGTGTAAATGGTTTGGAAGGGGACAGCGCGCAGTTTGCTGGGGCTGACGTCCGGCATCTCTGCGAGTTTAACCAGACGCACCTCTGGCAAACGAACGTGCCTGAGGTTGGATGTGCTCGGCGCTCCCGGGCTGTAAGTATTGGGGTACTGTACGTGCTTTCAGCCACTACGCCCCGAAACCCTGGAACACTCTCCCTCAAACCCTCGGCCTCGCCCCCTCTCTCCCCTTTTTCAAGTCCCGCCTGAAAACCTTCCTCTTCGACCGTGCCTACAGCCACCTCTTCCCCCCCCCCCCCCCCCCGCACCCCACCCCCCCACCGGCTCGGAGTCAGGTCCCACCACTGAGACACTACCCTGCGTGGAGGGCGCTACGTAAGTGCAAGTTGTTGTTCTTGTTGTCTTGAGCCGCAGTGAACCCAAGGATTGCTTCAGAGTGACTTCATCTCACCAAGTGATTTCAGAATGAGCTCCGCGGCCTCTACAAAGTACAAATCTTAATAACAATCCTGGTATCTCGTCGCGTTGCGTTAAAATGTCTCCCAAGTGCGACAGAGGATTGCATTGTATGTAGAGTGTAGTGACTGTTCTGTTCTGTGGTTTGTTATGCTGCGTCATGCCTGTCCAGGCTGCTGGTTGCTGGGGGTAATTGGCTGTCTCCTCGGAACTCAGGCATCCGCAGAGGAGTGAGAAAAAGTGCAATGATTTCAGTTAAACGAGGCCCTGCGGACTTTGTGCCCCGCTGATTGCTTGGAATTGTTACCGTAGCAACGAGAGAGTCCTTTGCACGACTCTCTGCGTCTCTCTCACTCTGATTGGAGTTTGGAATCATAAAATGAAAACTAATGCGAGTAAAATAGGATTTATCACGAGAGAGCTCGTTGGGATTATTTGTATTTTAAACCCTCAGGCGTGGTATAGATGGAGAATAGATTGCGTCAAGTGGTGCAGTATGAACGGCGTAACCTTAGGCAAGTTTCCTTGTTCCGCATGCCTCTGTTTTCTAGTAGTAAGTCGGTTGTTCGTCGATTGGCGGATCGCCTTTCTAGGGGTAATAATTCCTTCCAAAATATATAATAATAATAATTTGGTCACTCAACCAATGACTGTGTGTGGGACACTGCTGCGTGCAATTGGCTGCTGTATTTCACCCACAAGATATGCAGTCAATTCGCTTTGCAGTATATTCTGTGAAGTGCTTTGAGACATCTCAAGCTCTTATCAAATGCAAGGAGTGCTATTATAAATAGCTCCTCTGGAGAAGGTGCTAAATGAAACTGGGTTATGCTCCTCGGGCACCTAACGGTGTCCTTGGCCTCGGTTTGTTTGTAGGATTTGTCTATTTCAAACCATTTGTTTAGGTACGAAAAGCTCTGCCACTGTTTGTGATGTCACATTGTCATTCTAGTGTCAGCGTTGGTCATATATTTCCGCATCGACTTGACGCACAAGTATGATACGTACATGTTAAAACAAATCCGGGCGCTATTATCTGTCGTCAGTCAGTCAGGTAAATCCAGGTTATCACTGCTTCTCAAATCTTCAGGTTCGAATGCAAACAATTCTATTGCTCCCTGCAAACACGTAAAAAGACGTCAGGGTTTTTATTTAATGTCTCACTGATCAGCGCAGATTAGTGTATGTTCATATTTAGAGAATGCATCTTCGGAGTTGGAACGTGATGCTATCAAACACTATTAAGTTTCTGAGTAACCACAGTAATCTGTAAATTATTTTGTACTTCTAAAGGGGAGGCATCCATAATTTATGTTTAACCCAAAAATATAATCAGAAACTGATTTATTGGTATCGCGCTTAAAACTACCTCTCTCTTTTGCTCTCTCCCCCCNACTTCTCTCTCCATTTCAATATTTAATGTCTTGTAATCAAAGAATCTATGAATCTTACAGAACAGAAGGAGGCTATTCGGCCCATTGTGTGGTGCCGACTCTTTGAAAGACCTATCCAACCAACCCCACGCCCCCGCTCTTACCCCATTGTAATCGTATGGTAGCAATGTTAAGCACTGCACAATGCTTTTCTGCAACGTTCCCTGGTACCCCACTGAGATGGGAAAACTACACAAATGTTAGGAAACCCTCAGGCTTTCAGACAATTTATTCTAAAGCATTGCAGCGTATGTCCAAGTAAGGGACACGAGAAAGTAACTGAAAGGGACAGACCTAATTTCTGGTTTGATGATATTTACAGATTGAGTTAATGATGCCCTTTAAATGTCCTTAATTATGATATAATGTGGGTTACTGGAGAGTGGGTCGTGTTCTATATCTGGCATGATTGATCTGTGAGTTAGGTGTTTTAACCAACAGAGAACGGAGCCGAGATGTAATGGAATTACAATTTCAAGTGACAGATTGAGCTATGGCAAAATGTGGTGGATAATTCACTCCTGGAGTTTGTTTTTGAGACTGAGGGTGAGATTTATCCATTACTGTGCGGAATCCTTTTGCCCAGTATTAAAATTAAGACCTCAGTGCAGCTGTAAGGATTTTTGTATTAATTCTAGCAAGCCTGTACTTGGCACAATTCAACCTATTTTGGGTGTAAAAATGTCACAGCTAAATCAAAATCTGCACATACTCAATATTCCACTGTTTATGATGGATTATCGTTATCCTGACTGTTTCACACTGTCACGGCAGCTGGTGAATATTCAACACTCTTGGCTGTAGGCACGCAAGCTATTTCCTATTCAAGGAAAATCCATACTAGGTGAGCAATAAATACATGATAATTCTTGATTTGGGAGGAAGAAGTATCTAGAGTAAAGGCGTAAGAGCTGGAGGGCACAGGGGTATCCATGTTAATTGGGATTGTTATGTAGCTCATCAAGTGGCAAACGTAAGGTAAGTGATCTGTCGTCAAACTTGATTGGGTGTTGTGTCACTTTTGGCAAAATCTTTTGAATCCTTCTCTGTGGAAGCCTGTTGATGCTATTTTAACAAGCGTTCAAACAGAATTTGTAGACATTGCACGGCATAACTACCAGCCTTGTATGCATTGGCTAATATAAAGGAGCTAGCTGACACTTAGCTCACTGTAATAACATAAGTGATGTGCAAGAGGACGTAGGTCGCCCATTTTATCAGGAAGGTGGGGTACACCTACACTCCGGGGTGGAGGGGAGATGTCTGGTTAGGAGCCTAAACTGTACAAAACCTTGGAGCCTGACTTGTGTTTAGGCGTTGTTAGCAATTGAGATCTTGAATTACATGAGGTCTTTGAATTACGGGAGATACTTAGGCCCGAGAAGTCAATAGTATGAGAAGCATGATCGAGTGGAGCCTTAGAGGTAAGAAGTGATGGGAGAACTGGCGCTTGATGAATATTAAAAAGGACCTGGGGCTCGGAGCAAAGTTTGTAGTGCTTCAGGCCTCATGTGGCAGTGTGCCTGGGCACAGCATTGTTCCACTGGCGCTCAGCACAGAGGCAAAGCAATCTGTAGCCGGGGCTATGATTTCAGTTTGATGTCTTGTTCTTCTGCCGACACTGTGTCGATCCAGACATTCACATATTGACCCTGTGTGTGATTGGAATTGTAAACCACTGGCACTGCACGGTAAATCCTTTCAGTCCCTTCGGGATTCAGTTCTGCCTGGTTTTAATGGGACAGCTTCTGAATCATTAAAACAAAATTCAAGTTGAAATGGTTATGATTTATAATTTTCACATGAGCACAATTTTTTTTTACAATATAGGAAATGCGCAATATTGAGGTATTAAACGCATATAAATTCGGCCAGGAGGGGTTAGTGTCAGATTTGGAAAGCTATAATGTGAGTATTAAGTACTGTGCTAATTTCTGATCACTTAATCCAGCAACCTAAATAATAACTAGATAGTCTTATCATGGAGTACATCATACATGAAGTAATGATGTACTCTAACCTTCTGTTGAGTCATTTTTTTGAGTTAAAGTTGCGTTTAGTTATTAATGTGTGCTTAATGGACCGTGACTAGGTTTAATTGGAGCACATGAGTGTTAACGATGTTAATTTCTTTCACAGGTTGGTGGTGCACACGAGCAAAAGAATTCTCAGCATCTGAGTCTCGTCAAAAAACACGATGTCCAAGTTAAAAAGCTCGGAATCTGTTAAAGTGGTCGTCCGGTGTCGACCAATGAACGGCAAAGAAACCACAGCCGGCCACAAAAAGATTATTGACATAGACGTGAAACTCGGTCAGATTTTGGTGAAAAATCGCAAGGGAAATCCCAGTGAATTACCCAAGACATTCACATTTGACTCTGTGTATGACTGGAATTCTAAACAGGTAGAACTGTACGATGAGACCTTTCGGCCCCTTGTGGACTCTGTGCTGCTCGGCTTTAATGGGACAATTTTTGCATATGGGCAAACTGGAACTGGGAAAACCTACACCATGGAGGGACTCCGCGGAGATGCCGAGAGGAGAGGAGTTATCCCAAACTCTTTTGATCACATTTTCACGCACATTTCTCGATCGCAAAATCAACAGTACTTAGTAAGGGCTTCGTATCTTGAAATCTATCAAGAGGAGATCAAGGATTTGCTCTCAAAAGATCAAACTAAAAGGTTGGAGCTGAAAGAGCGGCCGGACACTGGTGTTTACGTCAAAGACTTGTCCTCTTTCGTGACCAAAAACGTCAAAGAAATTGAGCACGTGATGAACGTTGGCAATCAGAATCGCTCTGTGGGGTCCACAAACATGAATGAGCACAGCTCTCGCTCCCACGCCATCTTTGTGATAACAATCGAGTGCAGCGAAATCGGACTTGACGGCGAAAACCATATCCGTGTCGGAAAGCTGAACTTGGTCGACCTTGCAGGCAGTGAGCGACAGGCTAAAACTGGAGCCCAGGGAGAACGGTTAAAAGAAGCAACAAAGATTAACCTTTCGCTCTCAGCACTTGGCAATGTGATATCCGCACTCGTGGATGGTAAGAGCACTCACATTCCCTACAGGGATTCCAAGCTAACTCGGTTGCTTCAGGACTCGTTGGGGGGTAACGCCAAAACAGTGATGGTGGCAAACATCGGCCCGGCCTCCTACAACTGCGAAGAGACTCTGACAACACTACGCTATGCAAATCGCGCTAAGAACATTAAGAATAAACCTCGTGTGAACGAAGACCCGAAAGATGCTCTTTTGAGGGAGTTCCAGGAAGAAATCGCACGGCTGAAAGCTCAGCTGGAGAAGCGAGGGGTGGGCAAACGGAAGAAGAAAAGTCGAAGGAGGCAGTTGGGAGAGGGAGGGGAGGAAATCGAAGAGGAAGATGGGGACGGGGAGGAGGAGGATGTATCTCACAAAAACGAGCCCGAAT
This sequence comes from Callorhinchus milii, assembly GCF_018977255.1. Taxonomy (NCBI): domain Eukaryota; kingdom Metazoa; phylum Chordata; class Chondrichthyes; order Chimaeriformes; family Callorhinchidae; genus Callorhinchus; species Callorhinchus milii. The sequence goes on from NW_024704759.1 coordinate 2,882,818, forward strand.
ACTGGAGAGCGCAGCAGGAGAAGCTGGAGAGAGAAAAGAAAGCTATTTTCGATGACCACAGCTTAGTTGCAGAGGAGAAACAAAAATTACTCCGTGAGAAAGAGAGAAAAATGGAGGACGTGCAGAGAGAGCGGGAAGCCTCGGAGACACTAGCCACTAAAATCAAGGTATGGCAGACCGTATCATGTTCCTCATTGACCCGAGCCGTCACTGGTAATACTTTACAGCCCTGCTTAAAAGTTTCCCCCATGCTAAATGTTGAAAAGTACCATGTCACAGAAGCCGTAATGTGGGGTTAAGTGGCGTTTTCCTGTGTATTGCATGTAAACAAGGAAGGGCCTTGCTTTCCCCAAGTCAACATGGGAAGACGAGAAAACTGAGCCGGTCAATGGAAATTAGTCTGCACTGCATTTCAATTTACTGTATAAATAAGATACAGTAAAAGTATGGGTCATAGGTTTCACACTGTTTTCAAACAACTTTAAGGGATTAAACATGACTGTTTGTGGGACATTGCTGTGCGCAATTGACTTGATAAGACACTATATCGAATGCTATTATTAATATTATCAATTACTACTGGGGTGAGCAACCATTGCTTTGGTAACTGACTAGACAACTGGTAAATTGAAGCAACTGGACACAGATTGGTGATATGAATGTTAAAGATCCAACCACGTAAAGTTGCAAGTGGATCACAGTCTGGACATTAATATTTATATTTGCACAAAATCTGATCATCTTTGCTTGTACAAGCAGCACAGGTTTAAATTTTCATTAAAACCTTTTTTGTAAGCAGTATTGGTGATTTAATCAGTTTCTTAAAGGAGCAGTTTTTTTTAAAACAAAAACATTTAAAAAACATTGGATGCAAAGTATGTTTGTCATTGTGATAAGTGATGATCAAACTACATAGACTCCAATGATGCCCAAAATCTTCTATTAGGCCACCCAGAATGTGTTTTTTCCCCATTTTGGCTGTTTGCACTAATTGACTTGTGTTGGCTCGTTGCCAGCTGTCAGATTAAATCGTACAGCTCGAGGATTTGCTTTGGACAAGAGAAACTGAATAATTTATTTTGCAAAATGCCTTTACTGTACGGGCTGCTTTTGGTGGGAATCTTCGTAGGCTTCAGAAATAGCTCTGTACAGGGCAGTGATGCAGCACTACAGTGGTGTAAATTTAAACCTAAATCAGTTAGCGTCCTTTACATTACCTACGTATTGAACATAAATGTGGGTGTTTTGCCCACAAAATATACAGTCAGTTCACTTTGCAGCATATTCTGTGAAGAGCATTCAGATATCTCGAAGATGAGATAAGGTGCTATATCAAATGCAAATATTATTATAAATGGCAGCTGAAATACTGCAGTACCCTACTGATTCCAGTGTTCTTTAGGACGGCAGATTTCATTTTCTTAAGCTCTCTTCCCTTATACTCAAGCTCTCACTTAACATTATTGACGGCAACGTCATCGTAGCCTGTCGTGCTCAGTCACAGCTTTTTGATCTGTTTGTTTCTATGAAAGTGACGTACTGGATAGGGTGACTGTAGTTATTATGATATTCATATTTAGATCACATTGTGAAGTATTGCAATTTGTGCAATAACCTTTTCATTGTTATTTTTGTAATTTTATAAAAATAATTCTCGATTCATCTGCTGAACGAGGGGTAAGAGTCAAACAGAAGTTTAACATCTGGTAGAGCGGTAGTGGCTGTTAGAGGGATTGAGGCTATAATATTATCCTTTCATTTGATATAGCGCCTTATCGTATCGTCGAGACGTCTCAAAGCACCGCACAGGATATACTGCAGAGTGGATTGACTTGTGTATTTTGTGGGTGAAACTCTCATTGTATTCATTTATTTACTGTGGAGTAAATGTATCGCTAACATTTCATGTTTATATTCGTCCATTTTCACATCTCAACGGGCTCAAGAAAAAAAAGCCCGATCATGTTCTGGGAAAATCACATCGTCTTGTAAATCTATTCACATGGTGTTGTAGAACCTCATTCTTGCCAGCAGATGGGACTGTAATCATCTTTAATTGCTGCTATCCATGTTTATAATAATACTAATACTTTCATTTGATATAGCGCCTTATCATGTTGTTGAGACGTCTCAAAAGGCGTCACAGAATATACTGCAAAGTGTAGTGACTGTGTGTTTTGTGGGTGAAACAGCAGATAGCTCAATTCCTGGCACTGTGCTTTTTGCACAAAAATGAGCGGACAGTACCGTAGGTTGCAACCTAGTTCTGTTCCTCCACAGCACTCTCCAGTGGCAAGAAATGAGAGGCACTTCAATATGGACATTTGTTAAAGTTACTGCCAGCAGCAAGTATCAGGTGCTACAACAATGTCAATGAAACTCACTGGCTGTCAAACTTCCAAACGTGAAAAAAACTGGGCTTATAATGGCAGGGAATGAAAAGGAGACAGACAAAAATGTAGGTAAAGCATCGAAAAGTGTGTAAAAAAATAAATAAATAAAATAGCTCAAATTGCCGCAAGAAAATCACTGTCTCCACCACTGAACCTACAGTCAGGCATCCACAGAGCTGTGTAAGCCACGTTCACCAGTGAGATATAAACCTTGATTTACACTTCCCACTCCACGCAAGTTGGGGTCCCCCAAAAAATCACACTCCTCTTTTTCTTTTGGTAACAATCTGTTTAGAGTAGATCCTCCTGCCCCCCCCCCCCCCCCCCATTTCCGAGAGCTTTGAACAGAGCACAGGTGGGAATTGCACAGCTAGCGAAACCACCTTCTGCAGTGGCTGTTAGAAGTGAGACAAGGGTTAAGTGATCCTGTTAATATTTTGCACGTGGATGCAATTGACGACAACGAAAACTTCCAATTGCATAGCGCCCCTCACACAGGGTAGAGTCCCAGAGCGCTCGACAGTGGCAGAGATGACGCCAAGCCAGGGGGAGGTGACCGTAGGCGCGGTCGAATAGGAAGGTGTGATCTGAATCATACAACAGTACCAAGATTACATTTGTATAGCGCCTTTCACGTTGGGAGGATGTCCCAAGGCATTGGACAAAGTACAGCATTTCAGACCCGAGCTGGGAGTGGTGGGGGGGAGAAGGGAGGGGAGGGGAAGGGGGGTGGCCGATGGCATGGTCGAAGAGGAGGGTCTTGAGGCGGGACTTGAAGGAGGCTAAGGAGGGGGCGAGGCGGAGTGATTGGTGATGGAATTCCAGAGCACAGAACATACAGCACAGAAGGAGGCCATTCGGCCCATCGTGTCTGTGCTGGCTCTTTGAAACGAACTATCCAAATCAATCCCACTCTCCCCATAGCCCTGCAAACTTGTCCTCCCCAAATAATTATCTACTTAAAAGTTGTTATCGAATCGGCTTCCACCACCCTTTCACACATCCGAACAACTCGCTGTATGGAAAAATTTCTCCTCCCCTCCCCTCTGTTTCTTTTAACAACTATTTTAAATCGGTATCCTCGGGCTACCGACCCAACCGCCAGTGGAAATAGTTTCTCCTTGTTCATCCTATCGAATCCCCTCATAATTTTGTAAACTTCTATTAAGTCTTCTCTTAACCTTCTCTGCTCCAAGGAGAATAATCCCGGCTTCTCTCGCCTCTCCTCATAACTGAAATCCCTCCTGGTACCATCCTGGTAAATCTCCTTTGCCCCCTCCCCAATGCCTTGACACCCTTTAAGATTGTACCATCAGCTTATATTATATCCTCATTCTTCCTCCCAAAACGCATCACTTTGCATTTCTCCACATTAAACGTCATCTGCCTCGTGTCTGCCCATGTTATCAGTCTGTCTATGTCCTCTTGCAGCGTTTTTCATCCTCACCTACTACCCTCCTCACCATTTACTACTTTTCCTGGCTTAGTATCATCTGCAAACTTGGAAATTGTACTTTGTATACTGAAGTCCAGGTCATTTATATAGATTAAAAAGATGGAGAAGGAGGGATAGAGGAAGAGTGTTCCAGCGTTTTGGGGCATAGTTGCTGAAATTGACGATCTTTTCTGATGTGTATTAAGTAGTCGGACACAGATCACGGCTGACCAAATAGGTCTCAAATTTGAACGTATAATTTCAATACTACAAAATTCAGTTGTGATGAAAAAGAAACTGACTTAACATTGACAAAGTCAAGAAACCTTAATTTCTTGTTGTCGTGGTTGTAGAGCAGTTCACATTTGCATCATTCCAGGTAATAATGCTTCAAACGTTCAGCTATTAATGCCAGAAGTGGCACAAATGTCTCCTGGGATTTTGAGCGACTCTAATGACTTTCTTTTCCATTTATCATCTTGAAGAATGTCGTGTTTGGCACGGTTCACAATGAAGAATTCTTTTGTGTGACAGGTTTAATAGATGAGCTGTTTAGATTAATTGACATTATTTAATTGATAACTGTACATTTGTTGGCTGTCATATTGCTGTTTTGCAGGATGCAGCTGGCACAGATTAGCTGACTAGGTTAGTCATTGCACTGGACATAAAATCTGCTGATTTTATTAAAAGTAGCTTTATTTACAGGTCAATTTTAAGTTTGGATGTTGTTTTGAAATAGCAATGACCCACGATTTGGGGGAAGTCTGGAAATCTCTGGATTGTAATAGTCACATTAGTTTTGATTAATTATTTCAGTGGGATTGACAGCAAAGGTGAAGGCAGGCTGTGGATCAGTGCTGTAATTGCACAGATTGTGATAGATTAACTTCCATCTTGGGAGCAACACTCAAAATACCTTAAAGGATTTGGCACAAAATATGGTTTTCCGCTTCCTGCCTGTAGAAACAATTTAAATCAAATCGTAGCAACAATTTGAAAAGTGAAATAAAAGAATGAAAATAAATTTAGTCCAAATATTCTGTACTAGGAGTAAATAGTTGTTCATTGCTGATGATTAGAAAGCATTGAATGTACTTTTTAAACTATCAATAATAATATCCTTGCATTTCATGTAGCGCCTTTCACATCGGGAGGATGCGTTTCACAGGATATACTGTAAAATGCAGTGGCTGTGTGTTGTAGGTGAATCAAGCAACACAATATTTTATGGGTCTTTAATAGAAATTATCAGCCTTAACGGGCAGCCTTTATAACAATCCCCAGGCTTCAAATAGGATGTTTTTCACTTTTGATAGGAGCTGTTTGAAGCTTTGCATTGCATGTGCACATATCTGAACTACAAACCATTGACTTTGTCCATTGTGATTCACTAGGCCATGGAGAGCAAACTTCTGGTCGGAGGCAAGAACATTGTGGATCACACCAATGAACAGCAGAAAATCCTGGAGCAGAGACGCCATGAAATTGCAGAACAGGTAAAAACTAGAGACTGATGAGAATGAATCAAAATGACTTTGAGCCACAGAAACAGAACGCCCAGCTGTCAAGTCATCAACTTTGACTGTCCATCCCGTCTGCTGTACAAAAATAAACTTTTATAATACACGGAAAATAGCACTGTGATACTGCAGTATCCAAACACATTGACTAATGACAAAGCAATTATCTTGCTCGTCTGTCTGAAAGTGAATTGGCCCCAGGCACTTCAATGTCACCCCTTGCAATTCAAATCACTTGAGGCTCTAGCTCCCGCTACAGATCAATTGCTCTGGCCATCACGCACGCACCACCCGAGGAAGTCATCTGATAGATCATGCTATGGCTCTCAAAATTGGACCTGCAAGAAGGGGGAAGGGGATATTGTACGTGTGCTTTAAGTGAGGAGAGGATTGGGCTCAGCTGTGACATCTCTGCAATCCAGTCTCTTCACACGCACTGTCAGGTCTGTCACATTAATAATGGACACTTGAGCAAAGTGCCACGAGACCCTAGCACCAGAGGAACCCTAACCTCAGTGGAAGCTGATTACCAAGTTTCATGACTTTTACTATCTGGGGCTTAACAAGGATTAGGTTGACCCCACACCCCAGACGTAACTTATAACACTGGTGTCTAAATAATCTTATTTATTTATTTATGGTGCCGTATAAAACATTTAAGTCCTTATCTTGCACGGTGCAACTTGCTAGTGCTTCATATATTGATGAGCTGCACGGAAACCACTAAAAACATTGAAAGTAGAGGAGAAATACAGGGGAGAAAGCCTGAAGGTCAAGTAACCCGGCATTCTGCTGTTTTAACTAATTTTAAGTTTGCAAATTTGATGTAAAGTTGTTATTTTTGTTGTAGAATCAGTACTAATAATTTTAGCCATCCCTTGTAAACAATTATAATAATAATCCTTGCATTTGATATAGCGCCTTATCAAGTCTTCAAGACATCTCAAAGCATTTTGCAGAATGTACTGTAAAGTGGGCGAAACTCGGCAGCCAAATGCACACAGCAGTGTCCCACAAACAGTCGTGGATTGAGTGACCAATTTATTCTTATTTCATTTTTTTTTAAGGGTTATTACCCCGGGCAAAGCGATCCACCAATCGACTAACAACCAGGTTCCTACTTACTGCTAGGTAATCAGTGATGTGTGGAGTAAAGAAACTTGCCCAATGTTTCGTCCTACTCGGGAATCGAACATGGGTCTCTCGTTTGCGAGCCGAGTGCTCTTAACTACTGAGCCACAGTTTCTCTCTTTATAAATGTAGGTAGCCTCAGAAACGTAATGCGCAAAAAAACAGATGAAATGATTAAAGATATTAAAATGTTCAAGATTTTCTTCATTCCTCTGTGTTCGCTGCTCTGTTAAGAAACGTCGGGAGCGCGAAATGCAACAGCAAGTGGAGACTCGGGACGAGGAGACACTGGAACTGAAGGAAACGTACAGCTCTCTGCAGCAAGAGGTGGATGTCAAAACCAAAAAGCTGAAAAAGGTAGTGAACGTGGATCAAAACTCTGAGTAGTGCAAATCAATATTAAATATAAATACGTGTTTGTGAGATTAAGCTGATTGTGATTGCAGGAGTGAGCCCTTAATTAACAGTGTATTTCTTAGATATACTCCTTATCTTTCCGTTCACAGACTTTGTTCTATATACGCAAAACCAATTATTTGCAAGATTTGAATTAGTACAAGCCACAAAAAAATGCAAATTCTGGCCTGTGTCTTTCACACTTTTCTGTAAATCCAATTTGTGCCATATCGATGCGGATATGTTTATGTAAAGAAAACGTATTACATTGCTTAAAATGTAGCGCTTCCAGACAGCACACTTCACACACAGCCGTAGAATTTTACCACACAGATGGGTCTTTTAAGTGCCTGTGCCAGCTCTCTGATGCCAATCTGTCCTTTCTCCACGCATTCTAATTTTTTCTCTTCGTATATGATACTTCAGTCTCTTACCCGTGAAGATGAAATGCAATAACTCATGAAAAGGCTGGACGAAAAGTTGCCACATGTAAAATTACCCAGATCTATGGCGTATTCTGATTTTGCTCTTTATATGGGTTTTTAGAAATGAAGGTATTCCCTGCCACCAATTCCAAGATAGTGATTTATCCTCATACTTGTACAAAATAAAAGCCTGGGTGTAAATCGAGACCAGCTGGATGTTTACTGTAATTAAATAATGTCTCAATTAACACTTGAATATTGTGACTTTTGGATGAATAAGTGCATCAGTTACATTTGGCATTCGGATCAAGATCTTGCCGGAAGTTGCCTTTGTCATTGGGGTTGCTTCCATCAGAGTTAAGCTCAGTTGGGTTTACACGTGGCACAGCTTGAGTATTTAGAAACAGGCAACAAAAGCAATAGGGTCGGGAAAAAAAATATCTGTGGGTAGGATTATCTTGCAACTTGGAGCATAGTAGTTGACCTTAATTTAACACTGCTAAAACAAATGTGAATCCAAACAGACAGGCAGCCCCAAGGACTGAGACAAAACAGTTAAAATATGTAGAAAAAGAAATACTTACTATGCATTAAAACGAGTTTTTAAGAGGGTAGGTTTTATTTATATAATATATACATGTACATTTTAGCTCAAAATAAGTTGATTGTGAGTACGTATATAGGATTGGAAACGGGTTTGGTGGAGGGAAATTATTAAATGTATAAGAATAAATATATATATAATAAATGAAGCATGTCTGGTCCAATAAAGCGTACTGTAATTCACATACAAATCAAAACCGTGCATGTATAACGTATTGCACATGTTTTCTCCTGTGTATGCTATTATAGTAACATCTGTTCCGATGTGTTTACAAGGTTCTATGAAACCAGGGGTCCTAATCTATGCAAGTAATTCTGTGTCATCGGGTTCTCCCAATGTTCAGTATGTTGAATCTAATTTGATGCACGGCCCTTTCAACATCGAAATTGAGCTATAAAAAAGATAACTGTTGTTTTGTTTAAAGTGTTGTTAAAGCAAGGGAACTTGGAGTGCCTGTGGTTTTAAGTAGCTCTTCAAAACTGAGTACAATAAATTAGTACAAAAGAGTTGTTTGATGCAAAGTATTCTGTGTGATTATATAGAATATTGTGGTTATACTACACAGTACAAGAACTGAGTCACTAATTCTACATTATATCTGAGGATAGAATGGTACAACAGTCATTTAACTAGCGACCGCATTCAGGCTACATCGGAAGATTAGTGATATCTTATTGCCGTGAGTTGTCATTCAGGTTATGGTTATTATATCTATGCAGTAAAGCCGTTCTCTTGGCAAAGGTTACTAATATAAAAAAGTTGTTCAATTCACTTATCCATAACTACTTTGGATTATTCTGGCTTTTCCGTATGCAGTACATTCAATACTAAGAAAAACAATCTGTTAGTTATTTGCTAAGCTCCAGGCGGTGAAAGCTGAGATTCATGATCTGCAAGAGGAACACATCAAAGAGCGACAAGAACTGGAACAAACACAGAACGAACTGACCAGAGAACTCAAACTTAAGTAGGTACCTGATAATGGAGAAGGAAAATGAAGGTGATAAGAGATAATGACAATCAAATCATACTTCGAGGAGAGATTTAACTATTCCCCAAAAATAATTAGTACCATTTTTGATGGATTTATTGCTTTCTTGATGTGCATCAAGAATAATTACCAGAGACCATTTTTACTACTCGGCCCTATACTTGAGAGCACAGCTTGTGTATTTTAGCACCCTTTCCATCTTTTGAATTAACTCTGCACTAGTATTATACTTGCAGCACATTGGGATGACCTCCGGATAGGATAGGCGCTAAATATATGCAATTTGTGTTTCTGCAAAGCACTTTGACACATCCTGACATGAAAAGGCACTATATTAAATGCAACGATTATTATTATTTCTTCATCTGCAAATTTTTGCAGCGATAAAATTGCTTGTCTCAGATTAATAGTAATCCTTGCATTTGATAGTGCGCCCTTTACTTGTTGTTTTAGTCTAGTTGTTGATGTTTTAACATCTTCGAGACGTCTTAAAACACTTCACAGAATATACTTTTAAAGTGAATTCACTGTATATTTTGCAGGCGAACCTTAAGGCCCCAGCTTGCAAAACTACCGGTTGGTTAGTCAAGCCGCAAACAGTGCCTATTTTTAACTCCATATTAAACAGATTCCTCTGGTCATTGAATCTCCACGCACTGGGTTATTTCCGATGTGAGAATAGGAAGTGCAGGAAATCACAAAGAAATGCATCTCCTTGGAAACCTTCATTAGTGGATAAATTCTTGCTATTGTCAAAGGATACTGATGTAAAAAAAATGTTCAATTCACGTATACCATTAATTTGTACTGGAATGACTAAAAGACTGATGTTTTTTTCTGTTGCATAGGCACCTTATAATTGAGAACTTCATACCATTGGAAGAAAAGAATAAAATAATGAACCGAGCTTACTTTGATGAAGAGGAGGACCAGTGGAAAACACAGCCTATCACACGAATTGAAGGGTATGGTACAGTTCTCATGTTACCTTATCTCATCTGTGTTAAAATGAATCACAGGGCGAACGTTAATAAGGGCTTGGCTTTGCCAAAATCGATCTAATCTACGCTTCAATGATTAAATTCAAGACACAAATGTACAAAGCATCTGTTTTATTTTGATTGAAAATTGTGTATTTAATTAAGAGCGGTTGTTATCTCGTCTGGCGGGTGCTCTCCATATTGCTCGGTCTCCTGTCACATCGGTTGAATTCCACAGCAATTAGGAGCTCAGAATATTGTAGAACTCTTACTTTGTGAATCTGTTCTGTAGCATGCTTCCTGCAACTTTGGATTAGCGCTCCAACACGCTGCCCCATGTGAAGGGCGCTAGATAAATACAAGTTATTCTTGTTGTCTGCATGCTATTTCATTTCACTTTTAAAATGTTCTTACAGCGCAATCCTGAAAGATCTATAAAATAGGGAGCATCCTAAAATAATGAGTTACTGGTTCAAACAGAAATGTACCAAGTGCCTTTATATCCATTCACCCACAACCACTGGAAGCAGGAAGAAAATAGTAACTGTGTTTGTATGAACATTTTAGTCAACAAGTGGACTATTGGAAATTAATACTGAAGCAAGGTAAATTAAAATTAAGAAACATATTAATGGGGAAAATGGAAATTAGTAAGGAGAATTGCTAGGAGAGTCCCACATGAGGACAAAGAACTGGAAGCATGTTTTCTTAAATATGTAATGATAATCCTTAATAATAATCCTTGCATTTGATGTAGCGCCTTATCACATCTTTAAGACGTCTCAAAGCGCTTCCCAGAATATACTGTAAAGTGAATTCACTATATTTTGTGAGCGAAACACAGCAGCCAATTGCACACAGCAGCGTCCCACAAACAGTCGTGGATCGAGTGACCACATTTTTTAAAAAAAGTGTGTATAATATATATAATTAAAATGCTGCGCTCAATATCCTAGTGCTCTTCAAAATGTTGCAAAACTCATATTGATGAAGGTTGCGTTAGCCACATTTATACAGTGCTTTGTCCATGCCCAGTGTTTGAATCTATCCCACTGTAATGCTTTTAGCAATCAGCAGATGATGAAGCGACCAGTGTCAGCAGTTGGGTATAAGAGACCACTTAGCCACTACGCAAGAATGGCATTGATGATGAGATCAGACCCCAGATACAGAGTGAGTAAATAATGTGCAGACACGGGGACGCTCTGAACAATGTCTTGTTGTGGGGTTCAGTGCTGAATTGGAGCTAGATTGCCGAGTCACTGAGTTTGTTAGTGTTTCAGAAATGATTTACCTGCTTCTGTAACTGAGCGGTAATATTTGTATATGTAACCGTTACAATCTGTACGCTTGCTAAACTTTTGGAAGTTAACAGCCTTGTCTTCTGACACTCCTTTGTGAGAGCATCGTCTTCGTACTTCCACAGTTTACAATCTTTTTGTTGAATCTAAATTAACATGGATGAACAATTTGTATTCATTAAACAGTGGATAAAACCATGAGAGAGTGATGTGGAGAATATTTCACTCCGTGTATAAATGTAAGATAACAAGCTACCTGCAGTTCTTATTAAACTGAGTAACAAAGACTCTGACCTGATCTGGTACCTCATGATTTAGAGGTTCAAATGAACATGTTTAGAGTCTGCAAAGGAAAGAAGAGACAGTTTGAACAATGCTTCTAGGAGAGAGGCCACTATCTGGTCAGCCATTAAAGTCAGGATGTCCTTTGAACAGTAACCATGCATACTCTGTAATGTGTTTAGGAAGGACAGGTAGTTTGTGCAATCTGCCGTCTGGAGTTAAAGGTAGACATTAATCGTGACGGAGGAAATCCGAACAGCACCCAGAGAGCGAGGAATTGCTGAGAATTTAATTTCAAGGACTTTTCAAGAACATGAGACAATCGGGGGGGAGGGGGGAAAAGCTTTCTAAAAACCACTGGAACATTGACTGTTCTCTCTAAAGAGTTGGAAGTCAAAGAGTTTCTCTGTGTTAGCATTCCAGAACTGTAACTAATCCAGTAAGGTCAATAGCTTCCTTTGTGACCTGTCACGCTGTTCACTCAGCTTTCTGCAAGTCAAGCATTTCCCAACTCCCAAAGCCTGAGACGTCCTTGGTTTCTTCCGAGAAAGAAGAGAAGTTATTGGGATACTGCTCAGTTACTGTGTTTTGCCAACCTTGTTGTTCGTTAAACTCCGTGCTTTTATCCTTCAAGGCTGAGAACATCTTGATGTTAGAGCTGGACATGCCCAGCCGTACCACCCGAGACTATGAAGGGCCAGCCATTGCTCCGAAGGTGCAGGCTGCGTTGGAAGCTGCTTTGCAGGATGAAGATGAACTCCAAGTAGATGCTTCTACTTTTGATCCTCAGCGAAGCGCTAGTGTTTGTGCCAGTGTTGGTGCAAGTGCCAGGAAAGTTAAATCCAGGTGAGTGTAGGAAGAATCTCACTCAAAGTGCACATTTACTTTCTAATAAAAACACTCACCTTGGACTCCCCAATCACACCAGTTGGGAAAGATACTATCCTGTGCAGTTTTGAACCGCACACAAAGTGCTGGAAGGGCAGGGATGACTTTTATCCCAACCGAGCTCTGATCTGATATTGACTATAGCGTTCAATATATAGTGAATATAAATATAAAATGAATAGTGACCCTTATTGGAAAATGAGCTTGTGTGACTGATGGGCAAGAACAAGATTAAGAAATAACCCACACCCTTTTTTCTGTTATTTTTTACCAAGCCAAATACTTGAATGACTTTACTCATCTGTGTAAATCTTTTGTTTCTTGTTCACAACAGTTTTAAGTAAAACATAACAATGTAAGAGTTTGTATAAGTTTATACAGAGCCTGTTACAAGTTTGAGAGAGATTGTTCATGAATCACATTTCTGATATAGATGTGTGTGTCTGTTGGATAGTAATAATAATAATCCTTGCGATTGATATAGCGCCTCATCACATTGTTGAGACGTCTCAAAGCGTTTCACAGGATAGTAAAGTCAATTTTTGTGGCCAAAGTGTAATATAATATAAATCGATACATACTGCTCCTCGTTTCACGATTCTGTCCATGTCCCAGCGCCTTGGGACGTCCTCCTGACGTGAAAGGCGCTATACAAATATAATTTTGTATTATGTATTTGTATTGTTTGCACAATATCCCAGAAGAATTTACTATGTGAATTGAAACCAATTCTCTGTTGTCCTCAGCAGACCTAAAAGCGGGAAAAAAATTGGCCCCTCTTCCTCAGCTGGGGCAGGATCCCAGCTCTATCCACAGTCTCGTGGTCTTGTTCCCAAATAAACACACTCCCCGAGAAGATGCAGCAACTTATCAGCAGGAAGAAAAACGAACGAGCATGAGTAAGGTTTGTCTCCTGTTGTCGTTTCAGTCTGAACACGTGTTAGATCAGGGAGATGAAATTTACCTTTCTTCTGTTTTTAATGTGTAACACCCACCATTCCTTAGTGTACCATTCCTACACTAAAACTGCACTTCCTTTATACTCATTACTCTTATGTTGACAAACTGTCTTATTTCTTAATGTAACCCAAGTGGAAAGTGCCACTGCTTGCTGCTATGGAAACGTCTTATCCTCTGTATATCAAATGGATACCTCTCGTTTTATTTTCTGAGGAAAATGTATTTAAAGATTTCTGAAACTGACGATCCTTAACTCTGTTGTCCTTTAATTTATTAGATTTTCCTGTTGGAACAAGCTGAATGTAGATAGCACATGTTTGAACATTTGTTTATTGTATAGCTGGTGTTATTTTGTACAATCTTCTTTTTAAAAAAAAATTACCGTTTGAGTTTAATGTTAAATATTTGTTCTGAGAAGTATTTTTTACAGCCCCACCCTGGCATCACAATAGGTGATTTGAAGCAATGACTCTGACCATTGCTTTGACACGCACTACAAGATGTGGTTACAGATTGCAGCCAACTTCAGTGGTAGCTACAGGCTGCCAATCACCAATATATATATCAATCTCGTCTAAAACTCCCATTTTCAACGCTACAAAACACTTAACTCCTTTCAGAAACTTCGCAGCTGACTCCTGCACTGGAAGTGACACTTATGGGTTTGCGCATTTTAAACGCCACGAACATTCTGTCACAGTAGACCTACCGTATAGCTGAGATGACCCTTAGCCCCATCTTTATTCACTACGAAAGGGGAACACGATTGGTTTAAAAAGTTAGTCACCGTCTCGTAAATTTTAATAACCTATTTCTATATTGATTCTGTATTAAATGAGCGTTCCCTTTTTTTTCTTCCTCTTGCCAATATTCTTGCCCCTTCTCCCCCCCACCCCCCGAAGGTTGTTGACTCCTTTTTTTCCCCTTCTGGTTGGGTGGGGGTTTCAATTCTTGTAGGAGTCAGTCGCCCTCTGATACATTGGCGTAGCGGCAATTATGGAAGAGTGTATGTGAGCCTTGACTACTCAATTGCAACCAAGAAGTGAACCTGCCATCAACCAGTGCACCCCCACCACACACACCACCCACACCATACATACCAGGTCATTAGGCTGTGATCTGGAGCAGAAATGAAGGGTGATTTTTCTTTTCTCCTCTTCCAACCCATGGGGGTTGAAGACTGGGATTTCCTGATCTCTGTGACTTAGCTACTCTCTGGATCAACTCATTCCACCATTTTGAGCGTGTGTGCTCCCAACTTTTAATACTACTGTACTTTCCATACTTCCTTAAGGTGGTTATATATGAACGGTCTTAAACATTTCTACTTGAAAATTGAGAAGGTATAATAAATCTTAAACATTTGATTGTTTTTTTAAACCATGATTGTTTCTGGTTATAAATAACAGCTCAGGGCTGGTGGGACAATAATAGTAACATCATATTAATAGATGGAGGTTGTTGTAAATTAATATTTTATTACTATAAGTCAAAGACCACTTTCATCTTAATAATTACATAGAGCCTTGCAGCACGGAAACGAGCCATTCAGCCCAACCAGTCTGTGATGGAGGCGCCTTTATATATTAGCCCTGTATTGGCAAACTGCAGTGCGTCCCTCCGGAGGGGGAGAGAGTGCATAGAATTTTCAGACATGGAAATTTCCATGTGCAATTGACATACATGTGTATGTCTATGTCTGGTTTGGATCCTCTTAAGCATAGTGCTGTGTCACCTCCTGAGTGCGTAACTATATTGGAATTCAATCATAAATGAAATATTTAAAACAAGCATGACCCTCTTTCTAAATATCCCACATTTGTTTGCTTATAGATTCACAAATTGATGTTAAACCCAGTGAACAGTATTGTGTTATTTTGCTTTGGAACACTACAAAAGTTTCTTCCAAAATATATTTATCCAGATGACCTGGAATTGGAACAAATGTTATATCAGCTGCTAATAGATTTTACAATATTGAGGCAAAAAAACAAATGGCCAAAACTTCAGTAAGCACTGCACTTTCAAGAACTAAACCCTGAAGTTTGTCATTTCAGTTTATGTCCACATAATAATCTTTCATGTTAACTTGATTTTTATGAAGTGTATTTTAAATGAAGAGCGTCTAGAAAAGGGAACAGGTACGGATGACGGCGTATGGTGGAAGAATGTTCCTATGCTTCCATGTTCTACAGGATTTTGTGGGTCCCACGATTTCAGAGTGGAAATGAAAATATTATTTAAGTGACCTACAAACACCTTTGCATCTTACAACAGCCTGTATTTAATCAAAATTTAGAAATGTCCCTCCTGTTTGGAGGTGTGCAACCATAACACTTCCCTGTAAATGCTCTTAAATAAACTTTATAAAGCAGCTACAACAGATGTTCTGTCTTTATCCACACAGTCCAGAAACGGTTTCAGGATGTACTCAATTAAGGGCATCTCACTATATCCTTTTCTGGTGTTTTCACGTTAAACTCAAGTATTGGGTTTGTTCATTTGCTTTTACACAGTAGTTAGCCTCTGAATAAACAAAGGTTGGGCTATTGATAAGATCAGCCAACCATACTGTATTTACTTGCACTAGAGATGTTACGATATCTGTACTGATAGCAACGCCAGATAATCATAATAATTCTTGGATTATTATAGTGCCTTATCAAATCATTGAGATGGCTCAAAGTGCTTTGCATGATATACTGTAAAATGTATCCTTGGATATTCTGGAGTAACTGTGTATTTTGTGGGCAAAATGCATCAGGCAGTTGCGCACAGATGTGTCCCACAAACAGCTGTTGAGTGAGTGACCAATTTTATTCGGTGGGGGGGAATTGTTGGCCAGGGTATCGGGAGAGAGAAACTCCCTTCATTATATAGCACTATTTAACTAAAAGGGTTTAGCAGTGAGCACTTTCACAGTTTGGAGACATTTCCTTGTGCCTGTTATAAAGTCCCAACTTGCCACCAGCAGCTTGTGAACAGCACGTTCTCCAGCCTTTGAGAAGCACTTTGACAATATTTTTAAATCCAGGTTAAGAACTGATATGGTTAAAGATCTTTCCTAAATTTAGCCAACTGCTATAGTTTTATTAAAAGTTAGCAGAAATATCACTTATTTTAACCTCAGCAAATATTTTAAACAGCTTTCAGCAACCCTGTGGGGGCTAAGCTTCTTATAAAATTCATCTGGTAATCCATCACCTCTGAAATACTTCCCAGAGAAAAGCTTTTGGGACAAACTCCAGTAATTTGGCAAGTAAACTGTGACTTCAAGCCAGTGGACGGTTTAGAGCGTGCTCTAGTTTGCAAAATATTTATTGTGCATTCCTCTTTATACAAGTTGGTTGTCACGAAATATTCTATTGCTCCTGATTCTTTAATATCTTTTACTATGAATTATTGAGGTCTTTGTTTTCTTTGCCAGCCTAGGAAATTTTAAGTCCTTATTTTCTCATTTGTAGTTCTGGGCTCTTGTTCTTGTAGAGAGAGAATTGGACTGATTCCAATTCAATCTTTGGATCAGCCAGCTTCGGACTAGCTGGGCAGCCACTATATCTGGCTGATGACCCAATGAGACCACTCCTAACATAAGGTGCACTATTTACAGTCATGGAAGCTTCAACGTAACCCTGAAGGCAAGTGAGCAGAATCCCTTCAGATGTTGTGTTGGACGAGGAGCGTCAATGTGATGTTCAGACACATCTTCATGCTCCGTTTTTTTATCATTATGAGGCTTGGAGACAATTTTTATCCCAGTCATTGTTTCTCTCGATTGCTACCAAAGATTGCACAGAAGGGGTAATGTGGTTACTCAGTCCACGGCTTTGCACAATTGGATGTTGTGTTTCGCCTACGGAATGTAGTCAATTCATTTTACAGTATATTCTGGAGGTGCTTTGCGACATCTCAAAGACGCAATAAGGCACTATATCAAATACAAGGATTATTATTTTTATCTGACAGCAACAAAAAGCTCTTAAGTTGTATTTGTGCCTCCAAAGTTCAGCTCTTGTATTTGTAAACTTGAACACTGGAACTGTAACCCATTTGGCCCAGTTACAATTGGCTTGGGTATAGCAAGGATCAGCCCTTTAAGCAAGCCAACTCCACACAGTGCCAGAACATAGGTCCAAGCCCTCAGTCAGTCTGACGCAGCAGCATTGTAACCAGGAACGGTCCCTCGTAAAACTCGTTCCTACTACAGCACACTTTTCATTCAGAGAAACTTGGAAACACAAGTGATTGCAATCAATCTTGACGACAAGATCAACAAGAAGAATAGCCACGTGACCGTACAGACCAGGAAAAACACAACAGAAGAAAGGAGCAAAGCAGATACCAATAGTAACAATGTCACCTCTAAAACGGTGGGCAGACATCTCAAAGTGCTTCACAAATAATCGCTGTAAAGTGTAGTGACTGTAATTCATGGGCGAATGTCCTGTAGCTCAGTGGTTAGAGCACTCGCTTTGCAAGCGAGAGACCTGAGTTCAATTCCAGGCAGAGGGCGAAACCTTGGGCAAGTTTCCTTACTCCACACAGAGCCTAATAATAATCCCTCCAAAACCAAAAACAATAATAAATTGGTCATTTTCAATCTACGACTGTTTGTGGACATTGCTGTGCGCAATTGGCTGCCGCGTTCGCCCACAAATATACAGTCAATTCACTTTACAGTATATTCTGTGAAGCGCTTTGGGACGTCCTTCCGACGTGAAAAGCGCTATATCAAATGCAAGGATTATTATTATTATTATTATTAATGTGGCAAACAATTTGGACCAGGCAATAGTCATGAGGTGGATGGCCTAATTTTATCTGGGGGATAAAATCCAACATTGATTCTCATTGCTGTACTCTTCCCACCATAGTGCTTAGCTACATCACAACCTCTTCAGCGCCTAAAACATCAATGGCCAGTCAGTTACATATTAACAAGGTATTCAGGGTCAACCAACTCGGCAAACACACCCTCACCTTGACAGATGTTAACATCATGGCAATACAGTGGGTGTGGTGGGGGGGCGGTAATGAAACTGCTCAGAACTTATAGTTTATCCATGACATCGGTTACTATAGCAACACGCTATTTTAGAAGGTGCACATTAATGAGATCATGTTATCTGCAGCTACGCTTTTAATCAACTGGATTTGCAATGGCATTAATGTCTGTTACAAACTGGTAAACTTAAGCGCCTATGGATTTGGGGTCTGGGACCAGAATGCACTGTCCTTCAATTTTACATTACATCCTCACCAATAAGGTTAAACTGAACAATTGGAGTTGGGAATTATGAGAGAGTCGCAAGGCTGTACCTGTTTTCACTAGAGAAGAGATAGAAGGGTCTGATCTAGTCTTTAAAAAGCTGAGAGCTATGCACCAAGAATATATTAAACTATTAACAGTAAATAATAATTCTAGTAATCCTTGCATTTGATATATTGCCCTCAAAACACTTCAGGATTTACTGTAAAGACTAGTGACTCTATTTTGAAGGCAAATTTGACTTAAGACTGCAGCAACAAGAATAACTTGCACTTATATAGCAACCGCTGCCGCTCCTCACGCACAAAATTTACAGTCAATTCGCTTTACAGTGAATTCTTATTCTGTGAAGCGTTCTGAGACGCTTCGAAGACGGGGTAAAAGGGGCTATATCAAATGCAAGAATTATTATTCTAATTTGCCTCCATGTGAAGAATGCCCACATTGGAGAACAGGAACAGGATTCTTACACAACGCTCTCTTCCTTCGGCCTGAACGTTTTGTGTGCAAAGCGAACTTACTCGTCATTGTTCGCAGACTCGGGAATTGAAGGAATGTTACCATGGTGCTGGGCCACTCTGTAGCCGAGGGCGAAGGAATCCAGTGCTGGTGCAAACCCTGGGATTGAAATCTTAGTTTTCTGCTGGCTCGACCAGCCACCTCTTCGCGAGTGGCTTTTCACACTGTTAGGAATTGGAATGCAAAGAGAAGAAATCCAACGAATCTCGAGCGAGCAGCTTGTTGTTTTTAGATCTTCGAGACACTGCCCTGGTGAAGGGCACTGAATAAATGCATGTTGTTGTTGTTGTTCCAGACTCCACCTCCGCTGGTTAATATGGTATTAGTACATTGCTTTGCGGATGACTTTTGTAAAATGAAAACCGTTTTGACTGTGTATCTTTGTACGTTAATGCGGCAGCCAATTTGCACACAACAACAACTTGCATTTGTACAGCGCCCTTCGTGCCGGGTAGCGTCCCAGAGCGCACAGCAACATCCATTAAGTGAGTGACCAATTTTGGTTTTTATCCAAACGATCATTGGCCAGGACACCTGGAGAAACTCTTCTCTCCACGTCTTTGCGGTAAAGCGCTCAGAGATGCCGCCCGGCGTGAAGGGCGCTATATAGATGCAAATTGTTGTTGTTATGGTGTCTTGGAAAGCAAATAAAGGGGTGGGAACACGTTTTGTAAATGTGTTAGTAATAATCCTTGAATTCGGTACAGCGCCTTTGTGGAGTCCTGTAGCTCAGTGGTTAGAGCACTCGCTTTGCAAGTGAGAGACCTGAGTTCAATTCCAGGCAGAGGGCGAAACCTTGGGCATGTTTCCTTACTCCACACAGAGCCTAATAATAATCCCTCCAAAACCAAAACAATAATAAATTGGTCATTTTCAATCCACGACTGTTTGTGGGACATTGCTGTGCGCAATTGGCTGCCGCGTTCGCCCACAAATATACAGTCAATTCACTTTACAGTGTGTTCTGTGAAGCGCTTTGGGACGTCCTCCTGACGTGAAAAGCGCTATATCAAATGCGAGGATTATTATTATTATTATTATTATCGCGTCTTCGAGACGTCTCAAAGCGCTTCACAGAATATACTGTAAAGTGAATTGACTGTATATTTTGTGGATGAAGCAGTTTATCCTGGAGACCAGCTCGTTTGCTCCCAGGTATTTATTTATTATGATTATTATTATTGTTATCATTATTATTTATTTCAAATGTCTGGATCTGAAGTGACAGCATTGAGGACAAGCGGGGCACAAGCTGCACTTGCCGCTGGCTGCGGCACGGTGGCGCTGTCTGCTCTGCGGAACTGGGGAAGGGAGAGGAGGTTGAGCGGAGGTTGAAGGGAGACAGTGCGCTGGGACCTGCGCGTGCGCTCTGCGGCCCGCCAGCGCTTGCTGGGAGTTGTAGTTCGCGGCCCCCCGCAGCGAGTCTGCGCAGTGACGGGGAGGGGACTGCAGCTCCCAGGTACCACCGCGCGCCCCGCACACAGCTCGCTGGTCCTCCTGTACCAAACCCAAACCAAACCCCGCCCATGGGCAGGCTGTGGGGGGGCGGGCGGGCGGGGGGGGGGTGTGGGGGGGGTTAGGAGCTCATATTTAAATTGCAAAAGCTGAAATGCAAAAAAACGTCAGTGAGGAGCCTTTCTCCGGCTGCGTCGCCCGAACGGGGCGATTGCACGGAATTTTTTTTTAATATTCCCACCAACCAACCAAACCAAACCCCCCCCTCCCCCTCCTCCTCCTCCTCCTCCCCCAAAAAATGGAACATTAAAAAACGCTTTCATGCATTTTTGTTGGGAAGAGAGAGAGAGGGGGGAGGAGGAGGCCACTGCGAGGGGAGGGGGGGGGGTGGGCTTCAGAGAGGGGAGGGGGAGAGCGATTGCTGCGGCTAATGACGTCAGTCGCCCTTTGCCCCTGTGTTTGCATTATGGCCGTTTGCGTATTATTAGCCTCGGGATCCGCAGAGTGAACAGGAGCCGCCGCCAGAGAGTCTCCCGCACACACGGTCAGTCAGTCAGTCAGTCAGTCAGGGCGGGAGAGAGGGAGAGAGAGAGTCAGTCAGTCAGTCCCTGGGCCGCCAGAGAGACTCACACACACCCTCACACAGGGCAGAGAGAGAGGGGGGGACACACACCCTCACACACACCCTCACACAGGGCAGAGAGAGAGAGGGGGGGACACACACACACCCTCACACACACCCTCACACAGGGCAGAGAGAGAGAGGGACACACACACACACCCTCACACACACCCTCACACAGGGCAGAGAGAGAGAGAGAGGGGGACACACACACCCTCACACACACCCTCACACAGGGCAGAGAGAGAGAGGGACACACACCCTCACACACACCCTCACACAGGGCAGAGAGAGAGGGGGACACACACACAGCCTCACACAGTCAGTCAGAGAGAGGGAGAGACTCAGACACACAGTCGGTCGTCGCCGCCTTTTGCAACAAACTCTCCCAGTTTTTTTTCCACAGCCCCCGCACTGCTCCTCTCCCCCTCCTCCTCTCCCCTCACACTCTCTCTCTCCCCTCACACACTCCCTCCCTCTCCCCTCACACTCTCTCTCCCTCTCCCCTCACACATTCCCTCCCTCCTCACTCTCTCTCTCTTTCCCCTCCTCTCCCCTCACACTCCTCTCTCCCCTCACACACTCCCCCTCTCTCTCTCTCCCCTCACACACTCCCTCTCTCTCTCCCCTCTCTTTTTTTCAATTTTATTCTATCATTATTTATTCATTATTATATTATTGTTGTGTTTTTTTTCTTAGCGCCGCTTTTCCCTTGTCCTCGGACTCGCGCTTCCTCCCTCCCTCCCTCTTTTTTTCCCTTTCCTCCCTCCCTCCCTCCCTCTCTCCCTCCCTCCCCCCCTCCCTCGCGCCTTGCATGTATTCCGTTGCATTTTATTTTCTCCTTCTCCCCGTTTTTCTCCTTTCTTTTATGTGCAAAGCCCCCTTCCTCTCTTCCTTCCCTCCCTCCTCCCTTTTATTTTTTTTCAGCTGAGCCTCTTTTCTCCTTTACCCCCTTCCCTCCTTCCCCCCCCTCCCCCCCCCCACACACACACACCCTTTGCAACCCACCCCTCCTCCCCTCCTCTCCCTCCCTCCCCTCTTCGTTTATTTTTTTAAATTTGTTTTTAATTTAATTTTTTTTAAAAAAAGGGGGGAGGAGAGGAGGAGGAAGAGGAGGAGAAGAAGAAGAGGAGGAGGAGGAGAAGGGGGTCAAACAAAACACAACACAACACCACGTCTCTCCTTCCACTTGCAACCCTCCCCTCCCCACACACACACACCCTTTTTTTTTAGAGAGAGGGGGAGGTAAAGAGAGAGAGAGAGGGAGGGAGTGAGTGAGTGAAGAGAAGAAAAGGAGGAGAGGAACAGAAAGAAAGGGGGAAAATAAAGCCATGAAAGACAAGCAACAGCAGCAGCAAAAGAAGAAGAAGGATCGCACGTGGGCTGAAGCTGCCCGCATGGTAACTAGAGAGAGAGAGAGAAAAGAAAAGAAAAAAAAATCTTTTTATGTTGATATCTATATATATATATGTATATGTATATATTTATTTATTGTTGTGTTGAGTGTGTGTGTGATTGTGTGGTGTGTGTGTGTGTGTGTGTGGCTTTTTTTTTTGCAAATGGTTCCATTCCCTTTGCTCCATTCAGAAGAAACAATTTTGAAATGGGTTCATGACCCTGTGGAGGGCGGGCGCTCCTGAGCCCGAGTTGGCTTCCTCTTCTAGTTTGTATAACAATAATAATGTACCCCCCCCCCCCACCCTCCCCACAACAAAAGCCCAAACCCGGCACATGTATGTCATGCGTGTCACACTCCAGTCCAGTCCAGCCCTGTCTCCTCCCGCCCGCCCGCCCGCCCCACACGCACACAGACACACACACACGCTGTTATTATTGATTGATTGATTATTATGATTATTATTCTTTTATCTATCTTTGCGTTTGATGTCTCGTTTCGCCCACAGTCGATTCACTTTGCGGTGCGTTCCGCGAAGCGCTTTGAGGCATCTCCCGAGACGTGATGAAGCGCTACGTCAAATGCAAGGATTATTATTATTGTTGTTATTAAATTACCGCTCTGTGTAGAGAGAACAGGGAGGGGGTGGGTGGGTGTTGGTGGTACGGTGTGGCAAAGGGGTTCTGCTTCCAAGAAAAGATCATGTGTGTGCATACCTTACTGGCTAATAGATATCCATTTGCAACATCTTTATATAATAATAATAATCCTTACATTCGGTATAGCACTTTATCACTTCATCAAGATGTCTTCAAGCGCTTCACAGAATATACTGTAAAGTATTTATTGACTGTATTTTGTAGGCGAAATTATATGCTCGGTGTTGATGTGCGTACTGGTTATTTATTATTGTGATTATTATTATTATTGCAACCCTTGCATTTGATGTAGCGCCGCCCCGAGACGTCTTGACGTACCTGGCGGAGTGTCTCCGTGCAGCGTAGGGCAAATTGTGAGTGACTCGGAGATGACTCGGGATTTGCAAATGCAAGGATTATTATTATTTATTTCCTGTATAGTGCGGTTGACTATGTTTGTAGGCCGGCACAGCAGCCTGTTTGCGCACACAGCAATGCCCCACAAAAGGCCATGAAGCGAGGGAACAATTTTTTTTATCAGGGTGTTTGTTGGCCTGGAACTCCAGGAAGAACTCCCTTCTCTTTTCGGGTGGTGTCTTTTAACGTTTGCTCTGTGGGATCTCGGTTTAATATCTAATCCGATGGACGGCATCTCCGATAATGCAACACTCGCCCCAGCACAGTGCTGGAGCGTTAGCGGAGTTTGTGTGAGCTCAAAGTCCCGAGGAAGGGGCTCGAAGCCACAACTTTCAGACTCGGAGGTGAGAACACTACCAGGCTGATAGCTTGTTGTGCGCCTCCAGCAATCCAGTGTAGTTGCACGAACCCCGTTTTGTCCAATCACTCCTTTTTGCTTTGGTGTTTGTGTAACCAGGAGAATCTCTCTTCCCCACTCCTCCCCCACCTTCACCGCATCAATGCAATGCAGAATTTTTTTGCCCAGCTAGTTCCCGATTGCCAGTTGATTTCTATTGTCAAGTAATTTTTGTATTTTACATGCAGAAGCTAGGCATTGCCTAGGACACAGGAGTCCTACAGAGCGCTGCTTAAAACACTCGCCTCACGAGCAAGAGGACCCAGGTTCGATTCCCGGGCGGGGCGAAACCTTAGGCACGTTTACTCACTCCACATGCCTCTGTTTACCTAGCAGTAAGTAGGAACCCAGTTTTTAGTCGATTAGGGGAACGCTTTCTAGGGATAATAATCCTTTTTTTAAAAATTGTTTTAAAAAAATTAGGTCACTCAATCCATGATTGTTTGTGGGACGCTGCTGTGCGCAATTGGCTGTTGCATTTCGCCCACAAAATATACAGTCAATTCACTTCACAGTATATTCTGTGAAGCGTTTCGAGACGTCTCGACGACGTGATCTCAAATGCAATGATTATTATTATTTATTATTGCAGACCAGAGCTCCTGTTTCTAAATCATTCTACCCTCTGGGATAGTGTAACTGGCAATTCATTATCCAAACCCCCTGATAATGTGTCACTCTGCGCTTGGACGTTGTTAACAACAACAACAAAATTACATTTGCATAGCGCCTTTCACGTCAGGAGAACGTGCCAAGGCGCTGGACAATCAGTGTTTCTGACCCGAGCTGGGAGTCGGGGTTGGGGAGGGTGGAGGGCAGGGGGAAAGGAGTGTGATCGAAGGCACGATTGATGAGGAGGGTCTTGAGACGGGTCTTGAAGGAGGCAAGAAAGGGGTAAGATGGAGGGACTGCGGGACGGTGTTCCAGAGGGTGGGGGCAGGGTGGCTGAGTCTGCCAATGGTGGGGCGGGCGAGGTGGGTTACGTGAAGCAGGCCGGAGCCCGCTGAGCGGTGGGAGCGGGCAGGTTGGTAAGGTGCTAGGAGGTCGCAGAGCTAGGGAGGAGCAAAGCCATGGAGGACTTTGAAGGTGAGAACCAGGATCTTGAACTATATCCTCTGTGTGATGGGAAGCCAGTGGAGTCGGGCGAGGATGGGGGTGATAGGGTTGTGGAACCTGGTGCGGGAGAGGACACGGACTGCAGAGTTCTGGATGATCTGCAGCCTCTTCAGGGAGGAGTTGGGGAGGCCGAGAAGCAGGGGTTTACGTAGTCGAGCCTGGACGTTCTGAATGCGTGTATGAGGGTCTCTGCGGCCTGTGGTATGAGACAATGGCAGAACCGGGTGATGTTGCGGAGGTGGGGGAAGGCAGAGCAGGTCATGGCACGGTTGTGGGGTAGAAAGAATAGCTGAGGGTCAATCAAGCAAGATGCCAAGGTTCCGGACTGGCTCAGTGAGTTGGAGTGAGCATCCTTGGATGGTTATGCTGTCGGCGCCTGAGATTTAGCTCCAAGAAGTAACCAGCATTTTGTAGTTCTCCATGATGTTGTAATAAAAATAATCCTTTCATTTGATAGCAGCAGCAACTTTCAAATCTGCGCTAGACGTCTCGCAGTGCTTCCCAGGATGTACTGTAGAATGTAGCGACTGTGTCTTTTGTAGGTGAGAGAAGGGTTCGATGGTAAACCAATATAGTCGATGGCAGAAATTGCTGAGCGTGTTAGAACAATCTTGTTAAATTGCTCTCAATATTTTAGCTGCCTTTGTATTGAGCGTTTTGAGCATAAAAGTGCGGGCTTGGTCACTGTTGAATGTATGGATTATTGGGAAGCGTGCTTGACCTTCCCATGTTGTAATGTTTAATGTACCTTGCCTATATTTTTCTGAGTTTATTGTTTTTCTTAGTTAAAAGGCGACGGGCATGTGGAACCAACTTGACCAGAATAGCGAGTGGCAAACAAAGAGAACACCAAAGCTCCAAAACACTCGAGTCCCTGGAAATTAAAATGATAATTAATGCTATAACATTCCCTGCTTTTAATATAGGACCTTTTAAGTCTGGGGAGGACGTCTTAAGACTCTTCACAGAATTTTCTATCGTAATAATAAGTCTTGCATTTGATACAGCACTTTCTCATGTCGTTGAGATGCCTCAAAGCGCTTCGCGGGATATACTGTGAAGTGTAGTGATTGTGAGTTTGGTAGATGAATGCTGTGGCCAGTTTGTGCACCGCCCATTCAGGTCATTGGACAATGCGACAAAGGGTGGATGAAATCTTTTGGGAAATTGGATGGACTAATGGACTCCTCCAGCCTGTTCCTGTCTTACTGAGATTTATTGGTCAGTTTCACAGTTCCCTTTCGTATGCAGTATAGGGAGTCCTTTCCAGATTAACTTAATTATAGACAAATTGTGGATGATGTGTGCAACCAATGGAATTACTTGCTAGTCATGTAGTCCAGGCTTGACACTCATGCGGTGCTGGGAGTGCGTTGTATTGTTGGAGGTGCCGTCCTTTGGATCAGACATTAAACCACGGTCCCGTCTGCCCCTTCGGGTGGATGTTAAAGATCTCGGGGCACCGTAGGAGACGAGAGTTTATTCTGGTGACCTGGCCGACCGTCTCCATCCCATATTTTTTTTTAAAAATGTGCCATCATCAGGATTGGGCCCTCAACCTTCCTGCCCCCACTCTAATCATAACGGCCGCAAATCTTCCTGAATTCTGTTTTCTTGTTTTACAGCATTATTTAAACCCCTCTATTAGATTACTGCTTTGTAATCATTTTTCTCTCCTCTCTGTCCGTACATTCAAGTCCGTCTCATTGCACTCTTTCCGTTGACGTGGCAGAAAATTACCAGTGTTCTTAAAATAATTTTTTTTCTTGTAATACTGTGACGTTTTGGGGGGGAAAATAATGGAAATATAATCGAAAATGTAATTGAGTAGTACACCCAGTCCTTTTTTATTGTTCCAGTCTGATTTTATTTTGGGGTGGGGTGTGTCTTATTTAATTAAAATCCAAATTGTCTCCTTGTTAGATATGTAGAAACCCCAAACTAGCTTTCTCAAAGAACACAAAATTGTTCGGTTGCATTTTTTTATTCATTTATTTTCGATGTTCAACGTTTATCTTCCTCTGGAAGAAGGAAAGCGAGGGGTAGGTGGAGGGCGAAATGGGGGGGTGGGATTACGAGGGGTGGAGTACACACATCGGTACGGACTGTTTGGGCCGAATGGCTTATTTTGTTGCTGCAACATTCTGTGTCATCTTAACTGAGAATCTCTTCTCTGAATAACATTTCTAGAAATGGATGTTATTGAGGGCTGGTAGGGGGTAGGGATAATAATAATAATTCTTGCATTTGATATACGCTTTATCACGTCTTCGAGACGTCTCAGAGCGCTTGATAGAATATACTATAAAGTGAATTGATTGCGTATTTTGTGGGCGAAACGCGAATGGCTTGTTTCTATATTTTGTGGATGCGACGCACGTACAGAGATTGCTGAGTGAGCTTTTAGCAATTGTGTGAAATTCAAAGTTTATTTTGCGATTGCTTGCAGTGGGTACTCAGCGATGTCGCTTTGCACACGTTTTGTGTTTCAAGTGGTTTGCAGACCCTTTCTCGAGTTGTTTATGCTGTAGGAATTTCGAGGGGGTTTCACAATTTGTCACTGGCTTGGTGTTTCTAATGAGGAACGGTTATTCAGCACAAGTTAGTCCTAACGAGTAATAGTGTTCGTGCTCTGTGATGGTTACCTCTCTCTCTCAACATTACTCATGCCTTCCAAATGACAACTGTCAACTGATCAGCTATGATGGAGTCCAACTTATCAGCTAAATTGGAATCCAGACCGTACGTAACGATCCTTGCGTTTGATACAGCGCCTCATCGAGTTGTCTCAAAATGTGCTTCACAGGATTTTACCGTGCACTGTAGAGACTTGTGTATTTTGTCGATGACCATGGCAGTCAATTGGCACACAGCAACATCCCAAAAATGTCAATGAAGTCGATGACCAATTTTATCTAAAGGAGATACTTGGCTAGGACACCGGGAGAAATTCCCTGCTCTTGTTGAGTAGTGCCAGGGCATCTTTAACGTCCACCTGAATAGGCAGACAAGATCTCGGTGTTAACCTCCCTTCCGACCTCTGACAGTGCAGCCCTCCACTGGAATGTTACTATAGACCGTAACAGTTCAGAGTCCTGACCTGGGGCTCGAGTCCACAACCTTCTGACTCAAGGAGGCGAGAGTTTTATCGATTTGAACCAGCCTGACTTTGCGTGACCCCTCCATCTCGAGAGTTGCCTTTGCTTCTGAAGTGAGCGTGTGGCTCGTGTAGGGGAGTGGTTTGGGATGGCAATATTCCCGGTTATTGCCATATGCTGTACACATGTGAAAGCCTTTCTGCAGTAGCACGGGCTGCACTGTCCCAGGGCTGATTTGAAAGGTGCTGAAATTGCAAGACTTGAAATTGTTGGCATGTAATTAACCATTTCCCTGAAGAATTTCTTGTAATTAAATTTTAAGGAGACGCAACTTTGAGAGGGCTCAATGATAGTGTGAGCAATCGGTATCGGAGCTAGTCTGTTTGAGTCAACAATGTTTAGATTTGGCATCTTATTTTCAAATGATTGATTTTTATATATATATATAATAAATATACGTGAAGGTAGCAAAAACAAAAGTTACACCTGTGTGTTATCTCTGCGTAGCAGCGGGAGGGGTGCAGGAGTGTTGCCCTCACTAATGCGCTTAAATAATATTACTGACGACGCAGACCGTCCCCAGTGCACAAAGCAGATTAGGAACCAAGATATGTTAATTGCCTGTGTGGCTCAAACAGATTAATTTGTAGTTGTACGTGTGTGCGCGCTTGTGTGTGTGTTAACAGTGTTGCTTATTGGATCCAAGAGATGGCCAGATTTCGCTCGCTCACTCGGGGCAGCACCTTTTCTTAGTTTAGGGTCATCCCCTAAACTAAGTGTTCTGACAGGACAACACTCATCACAATTGTTCTGTACTTTCCACTTAATGCTCATCAGGTGATTAAAGGCAGCACCTAGTTGAGTCAAATTATGTTGGGTTATATCCAAGATCTTCAGATTATTTTCTGGCAACTCATTGTCTTGGTGATGTGTGGGAGAGATGGAAATGGGGATTGTTGGGCCAGGACAAGGGAAGAAGCTCCCTGCTCTTTGCTTTCAAATGGTATCATTGGAGACTCTGGGGCGCAACCCCGCGTGAGGGACGCTATATAAATGCAGAAGATAGAGTTCAAAATCCTTGTCTTCAAGGCCCTCCGCGGCCTTGCTCCTTCCCACCTTTGTGAATCTGCTAACCCCATACCAACCTGTCCGCTCAGTCTGCTCAGCAGGCTCCGGCCTGCTCCGTGTCTCCCGCCTGGCCCGTCCCATCATTGTTGGTCGGACGTTCAGCCTCTCTGCCCCATCTTTTGGAACTCCATCTCAGTCCCTTTGTCTTGCTCCCGCGCTTCCTTCAAAGCATGTCTCAAGACCGCGCCTTTGGCCACTCTCCTACCCCTGCCCTCCACTCTCCCTGATCCCAACCCCCAGTTCAGGTGCAAATCACACACTGTTCAGTGCCTTGGGAGGTCCTCACGATGTGAAAGGCCCTTTACAAATGTAATTTGTTGTTGTTGGACCTTTAACAACCACCTGAGCAGGCAAATGAAGCCTCAGTTTAACTCCTCATCCTCCCAGTACCACACTGTGGAGTATCAACCTGAACTGTGAGTTCAAAGATGCTGACACTGACGGGTCAGCAAAATGAGCTTCAATTGATTTAAAAGATCTGTCTGCCCTTCACTGAGTACTTTTCTCTGGTATCTTCTTTGTCATCACCAACTGTTTACCTAGCAGTAAGTAGGAACCTGGTTGTTAGTCGATTGGCAGATCATTTTTCCAGGGGTAAAAATCCCTTTTTTTAAAAAAAACAATGGTTTGGTCATTCAGTCTACGACTGTTTGTGGAACGCTGCTGTGTATGATTGCGGCCGCATTTCTCCCATGGAATGCCCAGTCGTTCCACTTTGCAATGTATTCTGTGAAGCGCTTTGTGACGCCTCAAAGACATGATAAGGCTCTAAATCAAATGCAAGAATTATTATTTATTATTATTTAACTAGGCATGAGAGTAGACTTCAATGTCTCCCAGTCGCATTAATGGCTGGCCTGCCGTGCTGGTGTGAAGCTGGGTGACTAACTTTTCGCCTGAAGGCATTTAATTCCTTACTCCTCCTTCTCTTTACTGTTCTGGTGGTGCTCACGAAGAATGTTTGCTTGGGGCAGATAACAGACTCTTGCGATGCGTGGAAATTCCAAAGGGAGAGTGTTTGGGTGGGGGGAGGGGGGAGGTAGTAAACCAATATGTGTGTTTGGTGGGGGGAGGAGGAACGGCGCAAAACTACGTGCATTTCTCAGTTTCTGCGTGCATTAAGACAACTTGTGATCCAATAGTTTGCTTGCTACAAACTACAGCTAAATATACAGTCAATTCTGGGAAGCGCTTTGAGACGCCTCAACAATGTGATAAGGCACTGTATCGAATGCAAGGATTACTATTACATAAACTGTTACTACTAAATTATTATTGCATGAAATAATAATAATAAATTGGTCACTTCAATCCATGACTGTTTGTGGGACGCTGCTGTGCGCAATTGGCGGCCGCGTTTTGCTCACAAAATATACAGTCAATTCACTTTACAGTATTAGCGCTTTGAGACGTCTCGAAGATGTGACAAGGCACTATATCAAATGCAAGGATTATTAGTAGTAGTACAGCGCTTTATCAACATCAGCATTTTTTTTTAAAAAAAAGCTTTGATACAAGTTGGAGTTGTTGTGGGTCGTTTTTTTTCCCTTTTGTGTTTTTCGGCAAAGCCAGAAGATATTCTATTGAAGTGTGGGCTACTAATAAGTAGTTATGCATTGTTGTTGATGCTGCCTTTTTGCAGTGTGATTCGCCTGCTAGTGCCCGAGGTCAGAGCGTTTCTATTCTTCATCTCCTGCTCTCGGTCTTTTTCGGGATGTCCTAAGGTTATAAATTGCGATTATGATGTGCATTCGTCACCTATATATTGTTCATCGTTGTCTGTAATTCTTGTGATGTGAAAATTGACTGTAAAGTGTACTGAAAAAAGACCTGTGTTAAGAACCTAATTTCTCATGCATGATTGTGTGTGTGTGTGGGGGGGGGGGGTTCATATACAGTGCTACCCACTTCCCTTGAACCCGTTTACATTGGCAAAATGTCATATGTTGGCAAAATACTGCAAATTTTTCGAATCCCCAACAGCAGTACGTGTATTGTGTTATTACTGTTTATGTTGACAAAATTTGCTTGGTTTCCACAATGTCGACAGAAACGGGTGGGGGTATGTGTGTGTTATGCTGTCTAATGGTTGACTTAGATTTCAGTGTGTATCTGTCCGCAGGTGCTGGAAAATTATTCCGACGCTCCAATGACTCCTAAACAGATTCTCCACGTTATAGAGACCGAAAGGCTGAAGGAAATGAGGTCAGTTCTCAATTTTTTTTACACACCAGAAAAATGCTGAGTGTATGTTTTTTTTCTTAATAAGATGGATAGCAAAAGCGAATTGGGGGCAGTGGGGGTGGGGGGAACAGGGGAGGGAGAGAGAGTGAGAGACCCAACTTATTTTCTCAGCAGCATGAAAATAATTGTTAGGGATTTTGTTAATTCTCATTCTCCACATACACGCACAGTTTGTCAGGAATTCTACCCTCCTCCCCCCGCCCGCTGGCTCCCTTCTCTCCATCCACCATTATAACTGCATGTATTCTCTTCCTCTCCTGTCCCATCGCGGTAACACTTGGTTACATCGAGTGAGCAGCCCCGGTTACCAATACTCTCGACCCCGCCTTAGCTTAAATGTCATTCAAGGTTGAAATTACAACCCACATCTTCTAAATGGGAGCCTAGGGTTAGTGCTGATGCCTCTCCTTGGCTTTCATTAACGTCAACAGCAAATTCAATTTGGTTGGAACAAGGGAGTTAAAAAAAACCACAGTAAACTAATTCCTGATAACTCGTCACTCCATAGGAAAATGGGTCAGTGACGATTTATCCGGTGTGGTGAGTTAGGCACATGTATAAATGATAAATGATAGATAAATGATGCTTTGATAGCGATGATTGATGTCTTAAGTGATAAATAATAATAATCCTGGCTTTGGATATAGCAACTTATCACATCTTTGAGACATCTCAAAGCGCTTCACAGGATATACTGTAAAGTGAATTGACTGTGTATATTGTGTGTGAAACGCAGCCAATTGTGCACAGCAGTGTCCCACAACCAATCGTGGATTGAAGTGACCGATATTTTTTGGAAGGAATTGTTACCTCTGGAGAACCCACCTGCCAATCAACTAACAACCGGGTTCCTACTTAGGTAAACAGAGGCGTGTGGAGTAAGGAAACTTGCCCAATGTTTCGCCCTGCTGGGAATCGAACCCAAGTTGGGCTAGTGTCAAGTTAAAAGGGGTTTCCTTTGTACCAAAAATGTTTGCTTTTGTCCTCCATCCCCACCCCCCAACCCCACACAACACTTGCACATACGCATACCACGCACGCATTTTGCGTTCATGTTTTGGTTGAAGTTCTCTAACGGGGATATTCTCGATTCCCACCCCAGCTCAGGTCAGTCAGTAAGCCTTGAGCACTTGGAGACATCCTCCCGATGTGAAAGGCGCTGTGGAGTCCTGTAGGTTAGTGAGGACCAGAGTTCGATTTCCGGCAGAGAGAAATGTTGGGCAAGTTTCCTTACTGCACAAGTCTCTGTTTACGTAGCAGTAAGTAGGAGCCAGGTTGTTAGTCGATTGGCACAACGCTTTTCTGGGGATTATAATAATAATTATTATTATTTGGTCACTCAATTCACAACTGTGCAATTGGCTGCTGCTTTCCCCCCACAAATATACAGTAAATTCACTTTACAGGATATCCTGTGAAGCGCTTTGAGCTGTTTCAAAGTTGTGATAAGGCACTAAACCCCCAAAAAGCAAAGATTATTATTTATAAATATAGAATTTTTCTCAACCCATTTCTGAAAATCTGTTGGAATAATAATCATAATTCTTGCGTTTGATATAGGCCTTATCACATTGTTGAGTCGTCTCAAAGAGCTTCACAGAATAAACTATAAAGTGAATTGACTGTACGTTTTGTGGGCGAAAGGTATATTTTGTGGAAGTATTTTTGAAAGGGATGGAGACAAATGCCGCAGAAAACGCAAAAATCTAACTAGGCAGAGGCTGTCAGATTCTGCATTTAGACATTGGCCCTGTATTGGGCAACCCTTTTTTTTAACACAATACTCAAGTTCACTCTTTCATCATAAGATGGGGGAAACAACGCTACCGTTGTGCACTTTTAACCCATTTTCTTGTTTTTGGGAAACCAGAAATGTATGATTCAGATTACCAAAATCGCTTATTAGAAAATAATTGTATGTTTTTTTTTAAAAATTGTTGAATCTATTGCCGGTTGTTCCCCTATCAATCCTGGAATCTCTTGTCAAATGTTTCTTCGAAAGAACTATGTGAATGATTTGTATAAATATGTACTAAAAATCTTCTCTTCCTTTTACATGGCTGTATCCTTGATGCAATGGTCTTAGAAGGTAAGCATTTTTAATACAGTCGTGGATACTAGAATGTGTGTCTTGTTGTGTCAGTCACACTAGTAAACCTGGGGACGGAATTAGCAATTTCAAGGGTTCAAGTTATGGGCGATTATTAATTGGATGTTGTTATTGATTAATTCGAATGGCCACTGATGTGTTATTTCAGCAATTGTTTTGGTCAGCCAGGTATCTGGCATACACATGGAAACCCATCACTGTACTTAAGAGTATCCAAACCGGACAGATGGCGCCACTTGTGGAATCCATCTACACTTGAAAATTGCCCTGTGTCTGGAATGGGATGTGCGTATTCTTCCCTGGAGGGACACATCCTGCTCTCCTAATCCCGAAGAGATATTTGGCCGCAGGTTGGCACGAGCCGAGGCTTAGGGACCCCAGAGTTGGGGTAACTGTTGGTCTTTTACCAGCTAAAATCGCATAGCTTGCCATTGACATTGCTGTCTGGCAAGCTTTCCAACTGCTTATCCAGTCAGCACCACCATACCCGTTGGGGCTTTGACTTCCAGAGTTAACAGGAGCTGAATTGGAAGAATTATGGCTTCCACTATATTTCAGTATAAATTCTGGGAATAACCGGAGCAGGTTATTATGCTACTTATTTTCTTTCACAATTTCATAATTCGACCTCCATGTTTTATTAGATATCTGCACAAGAGGAAACATCTATTGATTTTAAAGTCTTAGCCAGACGAGACATTGTTCAATGTCTCAAATGAAGGGCAGTGCCTCTGACAATGCACTAACCCCCCCCCCCCCCCACCCCCAAGCACTGCACTGGAGTGTTAGCCTAGACTGTCTGAGCTCAAAGTCGCAACAAAGTGGGGGGTGGAGAGGGGCTTAAACCCACAATCTTCTGATTCAGAGGTGAGAGTGCTTCTGACTGAGCCAGGCTGACGCTTTAAAACTGGGACTGCCCCCAAATCCTAATGCTGAACTACTGAAAGCCGAACAATGAGCTCATCCCACCGACAATGGCGGTTTAACCAGTTTGCCAGTCGCACTTGATCCACCCCTACCCCCCACGACAAGTGGCAACAGTGAAGGTTTCCATGATAAACACGCAAACCGCACACTTAAAAGAACTCTCCAGAACAAAATTGGACCGGTGAACAGGCTCTGGGATACTAATGTTTTCATGGGCAAGCTTCATTAACTTCCCAATGGCTACAAAGCAACATAATTGTGGTCAATTAACTTTTTCACCGTGTATTGGAACATGCGGTTGAAATGTGTGGCCAGCACTGGCTGAGCGCTGCGTATCTGGGTGACTGCACAGTCTGTGCAAGTAGCTTGTGTGGACGGAGCAGGGTTATTATTTTGTTTGTGGTCATTTGGCTCATTTTCAAGCGGGCAGGGCAACACTATGTGCACAACGATCGGCAAAATCGCCATCTGCCTTGAATTTGACCGTGCCTTCAGCTCCCCTCTCGACTCTCTTCCTCCTCCTCGCTCCCTCCCTTCCCTCCCCTCACCCTGACCATTTCCCCCTCCTCTCTCCTCCCTTCCCTCCCTCACCCTGACCATTTCCCCCCTGCTCGGGTCATGACCCAACTGTGCAGCGCCTTGGGACGTCCTCCTGACGTGAAAGGCGCTCTATAAATGGAATCTTGTTGTTGTTGTTGTTGTTGAATTGGGGTAAATCCTTTTAAGAGCATCTAGAGAGGGAGTGGGTCAAACTGATGTTGATCTAGTTTCAGGAAGTAATGATGATTTGTTTTGGGTTTAATGCTTCAGACTAGACACAGCATTGCTGACCCAAAACTCACTGCGAAATAAATTTATGATGATATTGATGCTGATTAATCCTTGTGTTGATAATACGCTTTTCATATGGGGGGACGGGGGGACTCCTCAAAGTGTCTAACAGGATTTATTGTAAAGTGTAATGATTGTACAATTTGTAAGCGATCGTGTCCCACAAACAGCCATGAAATGAATGGACAATTTTATCAAGGGGGTTGTATGTGTAGCATACAACTGCACTTTACTGTCTGCTTTTAATGCTCTTGTATCATCTTTATTTACTTTCCCCTTCCTTTTTTGTTTCCCTTCCAAGTTTTGATATAATTTCACTCATTGCATATAAACGTGGCTGGCCCGGGTTGCCTATGTAACTTGGGACTTTGAACTCGCTTAGTGTAGGCTTGCAGTCCAGTGCTGGGGAAACGCTGCCTTGTCGGAAGTGCCATCCTTTGGACGAGGCATTAATAACACCAACAAATTACATTTGTATAGTGCCATTCATGTCGGAAACACATCCCTGGGCCCTGGACAGTCAGGATTTTTGGACCCGCCCTCGGAGTTGGGGTCAGGAACGGTGAAGAGCAGGTGGTGTGGGGGTGGGAGGGTGGCTGAAGGCACGAACGAATAGAAAGGTCTT
This sequence comes from Callorhinchus milii, assembly GCF_018977255.1. Lineage (NCBI taxonomy): Eukaryota > Metazoa > Chordata > Chondrichthyes > Chimaeriformes > Callorhinchidae > Callorhinchus > Callorhinchus milii. Next base: position 2,918,919 of record NW_024704759.1, read on the forward strand.
CAGATGGGATTTGAAGGAGGCAAGAAAGGGGATGAGGCAGAGGGATTGCGGGATAGAGTTCCAGAGTGTGGGGGCAGAGATGCTGAATGCCTGACCACCAATGGTGGGGCAGGAAGATGCGGAGGACCTAAAACAGGCCGTAACAGTAAGCCAAGTGGAGCGAGCGACAGGCTGATATGGCGGTTAGGAGGTCAGAGAGGTAGAGGGAAGCAAGACAACGGAGGGCTTTGAAGGTGAGAACGAAGGTTTTGTACTCGATTCTCTGAGGGATAGGGAGCCAGTGAAGCCGGTCAAGAACGGGGGCGATTGGTTCGTGGAGCCTGGTCGGGGAGAGTGCATGAGCTGTGGAGTTTTGAATAATCTGCAGCTTATGGAGGGAAGCGTTGGGAAGTCCAGTGAACAGGTAGTTGGCGTAGTCAAGCCGGGATGTGATGAACGTGTGGATCAGGGTCTCGGTAGCCTGTGGCGGCTTGGCTTTAACAGCCAAGCTCCTGTCTGCCCCTACGTTTTACTATACCTGAAGCGCTTTGGTACATCCGCCCGAGGTGCCATACCAAATCAACTTTTTTTTAAGTTTCCTTCAAAATCGTGCTATTCTTTGATTGTTTTACATTTAGGTTTTATCTGCCTTGTAATTCAGGTGGAAGCGCAGTTGCTATTTCAAAGAAACGTGGAGTATATCTCCTTTTTTATTGATATATATATATATTTATATACACATTAAATATATATACCTCCCCCCTTTTCTACCGCTTCTCCCCCCCCCCATTTCAAACTTATCCCCCAATTCATATTAATTAGCCGCTCATCTCATCGTAGCTCGTTGCTGGCACAGATTGGCCGCTGTGTTTTCTGATTATAACAGCATTTCCTTTATTTCTGATCATTTGTACTTTTGAGACAATTGTTTGCTGGTGCTTTTAAATGCTGCCTAAAGGTGCAACTTATTATTCTGATCATTTTTATTTTGGAGTTGAGCTACAGATCGAATGGTGGAATAGGCTCGAGGGGCTGAATGGCCCACTCCTGTTCCTTTGCTGTAGCACCGGTTAAAACCTCTCCCAATTTATATTCTCGAAGCTCCACGGCACCTCCTCTCCCCAGACCAACCATTCAGCAAAAAGATCAAATAGCATTTTGCACAAAAAAGACACACTATAACTAAGGCAGTGAGGTGCTTTCTAGAGGATTTGAGGGCAGTAATTTGTGGACCAGGCTCTGCTCCTACTCCTATAAACTGCTGCTTCTTTTGCTTGTGTGGTTTGCTTCCAGAATTGGTTTGAATTATTGCTGTGTAATTCATTGTTCACCACCTGCTATCCACTGTGAACTACATCCAGCACTCGCAATAAATACGTGTCCGACACTTCGCTGAAGCCATGCGGAGAACATTGTAGCAAACGCTGCTGTTTATATCGCTTTTACACTTCATCTCGCTTGTCCACTCATCAAACAAAAAGCTACACCTTAGTGATTCACCCTCTCGCCACACCAAACATTCCCTACTCGCCTTTCAGTCCAAACTCACTGTTGGATTTATCTTTCTCTCTACGTTGCTTCCATATGAGGTCGTGTGTGTTTGTAGTTTCTTCCCCCCCCTCCCCCCGCGGGTCTGGTTTCACTTAGGAAGGGGTGTCTGGTCTGGTACAGCAGCTGGGAGTAAAGGTGTGCGTTTGTGAGTGAAGTTGGCTCGAAAACCAGCTGTGTTTTTTTTTTAAAAAAAAACTTCTTTAAAACAAAAAAAAGAATTTGGTCACTCAATCCACGACTGTTTGTGGGACACCGCTGTGTGCAATTGGCTGCCGCGTTTCACCCACAAAACACAGTTAATTCACTTTACAGTATATTCTGTGAAGCGCTTTGAGACGTCTCGAAGACGTGATAAGGCGCTATATCAAATGCAAGGATTATTATTATTATAAACCCTGGACTTTATCAAAGTCCCAGAAACTAGCTAGAGAGATCTGCCCAATTTTCACCCATGTTCCCAACCTTGGCCCTGTGTTAACTTTGGTTGTGAAGCTTTGAGTTTGGTTCATCTCCAAAGAGTTCACTTTCATTTCTTGTCTAATTTCCCTGTTAATCTATGCCTAACTCACATCGTTCTGCCAGAGCACTTTGAGACCATTTTGTTTAAACCCGCAAGCCACTAGGTAAATAAGTTTAATGTACCTTGTTTCTTTTTTTAAAAAAAAGCCCTACTGTTGCATTATTCCTTTGCGTGCCTGTTTGTCAAACGGCACAAAACCCAGGCAAGATACATTGCTAATGCATGGGTTTTCTTGAACTTTGATGTAATTGCGCAGTGCAAATTTTAATGGTAAATCCTTTTATGATCGAGTACCGCAGGTGAATTTTACTATTAATCAAAATTACTCGGGCTGTTGTTTTCTGTCCCCTCTTTCCCTCCATGGTTCATTAATGAGATGGACTCGGGACTAAAAGTATCAACTTTATTTCTTACCTACTTTTGTTTCACAGAACCTGTACAGCTTATACTCCCCATATGAACTTCCACCGCTTTCCCATAGCCCTCTCTTCCTTCTTAAAATAGTTGATATATTTTAAAGAAAGTCCATATCATTTTATTGTTGACGCTTTTTAACTTTTCCCTCCTCCCACCCTCCAAAGGCTTTGAATGCTTGTTTGTGTCTGGCTCTGTCACCTCCTGCTTGTTGTAGGATACGTTTTTATACGCAAGAGACACCCTCGGGCTCTGAATGCTTTAACTGGGCGGCTGCAAGCAGTAAACTAGCAAAGCACAGGAAGTGTTGTAGACATTTCGAATAGTCCACGTCTCTTCGTCGAACCACAATACTATTTTGTTTTATTTTCTCTCGTATCCCCCAATATCCATCATTTAAGAAAGTTTTTTTTCATTTGTAATAACGATAATACTTGCATTTGATATAGCGCCTTTCGTGTCGGTAGGAAGCGCATAATAGATTTACAAGTAGCAGTTTTACTTGTGTCCTTTGCTAATGATGGTGAGTTTCCCAATGATAATCGTTGCATTGGATACATCGTCTTTCAAATCCAGAGGATGTCTTGAAGTTCTTCACAGGAGTTACTCTAAAGTGTACTGTAAGAAGCATTTTGTAGGCCATTTTGCGCGAGCAGAGCGACGTCCCACAAACAGCCACAAAGCATATGGCCAATCTTTAATCTGGGAGGATTGTTGGTCAGGGCAAGCGTTTCAGTACACTTTAGAAACTAGAAGCCTAAAATTTCATCAAGTCTTAGCCTGTGAATGTTTGTGGGACACTGCTGTGCACAATTGGCTGCCACGTTTTGCCCACAAAATACAGTCAATCGACTTTACCGTATGTCCTACGAAGTGCTTTGGAACGTGATGTAATACTGTGCTATATCAAATGCAAGGATTATTATTCGCATAACAGGGATACGTCTATATAGGATTGCGGGGAGATAGTTATTTTTGCAGCTCAATTTTTTTTCACCCCCTTTGAGTGACATTATCATGTCATTGATGTCTCAAAGCACTTCACAGGAGTTTACAGTAAAGTGTAGTGTCTGTATTTTGTAGGTGGATGCATCAGCCAACATGCGCACAGCGTTGTCCCACAAACAGCCATTTTTGTTATTGGGTGAGGGAAGGGGTACGTGTGGATTGATAGACAGAACACTGGAAGAAACTTGAGATAGTGCCACGGGATCTTTCAGGGTCTGAGCAGGCAGATGGAGACTCAGTTCATTGTCTTATCCGAAGGATGGCACCTCTGACAGTACAGCACACCCCGACCTTTACAACCCCCTCCCCACCCCAAACCCAACCAATCCCAGTACTCCACTGGAGCGGCAGCCTAGACTGTGACATGGGGGCTTGAACTCACAGCCTTCTGACTGGGAACAAGAGTGCTACTGACTGAGCTAGCCTGACCAACGAACAAGGCAGCACTTGATGAGACAGTTGATTGTAGCTGAGACTTGGCACTGTTGGGTCAAAGCAATTGTGGCGTAATTCACTTTTTTTAAAAAAAAATTTGTTGGGGGAATAAGAACACTAGAGCGCGTTGATCCAGGCCAGGCTAACAGCTGCCTTGTTAACTCTGTTTCTTTACTCTTCCTCCAGTGGTACCTCTCCTTTGGCCTGCCTGAACGCAATGCTTCACACCAATTCGCGCGCGGACGATGGCATGTTTTACAGGCTCCCGGGGAGGATGGGCCTTTACACTCTGAAGGTAGGAATTTGGGGTTTGGATTTCCAATGATGCCGAGTTCACCGGGCGTCTGAATGCCATGGAAATGTTGTGAATTGATGCTGTATTGCCATTGTTATCATCTGAGAGGTGCTTTTGTTCTCTGTCATCACTTCCGACCGTCCCCTCAACCGGGACCTGTTTAAACTGTGTGAGGTTTGTGCTCTGAGACACCAGCCTGCCATGTAAATGTAAGTTGTTGTTGAGGATTTGTGCCAGGATGGCTAGGAGTCAGGCTCGGTTGTTTTTCTGGCCTCTCTTTTTGCTAGCTCATGTTTTTCTTTTCTTTTGTCAGAGGGGTCCTAAAAACATGTCTGTTGGGTTATAATTCGCGAGCAATTGCAAACAGAGTCATAGCCAGCAAGGCTCGTGAGTGACCGACTGACTGCCAACAACAATTTACATTTTTATAGCGCCCCTTGCACAGAGCAGCATCCCAGAACGCTTCCAGGCGAGTTGGTGTCCAACCCACCACAGCTCTGTGTTTGACACCGAGTGGGCTAGAAGCTTCCTTCAGCCACAAACCGGCTTCACGGAACCGAGGGGACTTGGTTTGGCTACTTTACTTCCATCAGGAGATAACTTTTTTTTCTATAATCATTTCTGCTCCGTTTAGAAGGACGCGTTGTTGTGGTCCAAAAACATCCCCATTGGTGATGGCGAGGGTTACGAAGACGGACCTGACTTGGAGAGCTGCGATTCCAACGAAACAAGTACCACAGGAGAGGAAAATGATGGTAGGTGGCAATGAGGCCTAATTGTAGCTGCGAGGGTCCAAAGCAACGAAACCCTGTCTGTCGCTGTCACAACCTTAACTGCGACGCAAATTCCTACCTTCATCGTGTAAAGGTTCATCCTATGCGGTTTGAGAGCACCTGGGTTTGATTCCTGTACGGGGCAAAACCTTAGACAAGTTTCCTTACTCCACACACCTCTGTTTACCTAGCAGTAAGCAGGAACCCGGTTGGCAATCAGTTGGTGGATTGCTTTCCGGGCATAATAATCCTTCCAAACAAAACGTAAATAATAATTTGGTCACTCGATCCATGACTGTTTTTGGGACACTGCTGTGCGCAATTGGCTGCTGCATTTTGCCAACAAAACATACAGTCAATTCACTTTACAGTATATCCTGTGAAGCACTTTGAAACAACTCAGCGATGCTATATTAAATGCAAGGATTATTATTATTACCCTTCACAAAACCGGGAATAATATTTTTGCTTTGTTTAATGAGCCCAGAGCTCCAGCGCTTTACGATCCATTCAGAGCGTTGCCCCAAAAGATTTTTTTGTTTTAAAATAGAAGACTTTGTAACTGTCATCAGCGGCATTTCTTTTTAAGGCAGGGTGGAGGCGAGTGAAATGTTATTTTTTTTCTCTCTCGACTCCCGTCTATGATTTACAAAGCTTCCCAGCTTTGTTTTAAAAACTCCCTAACATGGCAACTTCACGGTGTAGCAAGAACAGGTTTATTCACTGCAATAAACTGTTAGCACAGCGGCTGTGTTGATTTACTGCGTTACATTTAAAAGCAATTTGACTGACTCTGGCATCGATTTGTGGAGTTATTTTTGGAAAAGTTCCAATCAATGAATTCAGTAGTTGCTCCTGCATTTCTTTTTGATTTCCAAAATTCTATCCTTCATCTATGCTTGATTCTTTTATTTTCTTTATGCAACAACAATAGCAACAATTTGCCTTTATACTTTGCCATTCATGTCTGGAGGATGACTCGAAGCACTTTGCTGAGCCAACTGGGAGACTTGGTGGGTTGGAGGGAGGAGAGAATAATAATAATCCTTGCATTTGATACAGTGCCTTATGTCGTCGAGACGCCTTAAAGCTCTTCACAGAATATACTGTAAAGCGAGTTGATCGCATATTTTGCGGGTGAAAAGCGGCAGCCAGTTGCTCACAGCTGTGTCCCACAATGAGGAAAGGTGGCTCAAAGCGCGGTTGCTAAGATGGGTCTTTCTACGGAGAGGGAGGGAGGGAGGGATTGGAGCGTGGGTCGGGAGAGCGAGAGTGACTCCAGAACAGAATCGTGCAGACGTTAAAGATTCCAAGCCGCTATTTGAAAAGAGAAGGGAGTTTCTCTCCCAGCATCCTGGCCCACAATTCCCCAGATAGAATTGATCATTCGCTTTGTGGCCGTTTGTGGGATATTGCGGTGCGCAAACTGGCCGCCTGCAAAACACAATCGGAACACTCTGCAGTAAGTCTTGCGAAACGCTGCAGGGCGTCCTTCTGTGGATGGGGCATCTACCCACTGAACCTTCCTTCTGTCTCCCACTCTGTACCCAGTCTCGCCCGGGTCCGATGAGACCTCCTCCAATGCGTCGTGTTCCACTGAGGTTCAAGCCAAGCAGGTGTCGCCTGGGAAACATGGCAGCCACAAAGCAGCTCAGCAGGTAAGTGACGTCCTGGGAAGTCATTGAAATTGAGCACAAAATAGGATTGTGGGTTTTTTTGGGGGTGGGGGGGAGGTAGGGGGGAAGGAGAAGATCCCCCTCCCAGTCTTGGGCAGAGGGCAACAAGCCATCCTCCTTTACAGGCTTGGGGGTGGGATCCGATGTTGATTATGTTGCTTACATTTGATGCAGCGCCTTATCACGTCGTTGAGACATCTCCAAATGCTTCCCTGTTAAGCACTCTGAGACACTACTCTACGTGAGCCGTGCTATATAAATTCAAGTTGTTGTTGTTATTAATCACTTGAATGTTTATCTGTGTGCACTTTCATCTTTGTGTTCGTGTGACTTTCAGTGGGAGATGCTGTGAAACTTGCCAGCTGTAAAGACTTTTAAAAACTCCCCCACCCCATCCCCAACCAAGTTGCTTCATGCTTCCTATCATGCTCACCTCTTTTAGAAACTTTGGCTTGCGGCGTGGCTTAAAATGAAACACAATTTGAAACCTGTGTGAGTGACTTTTACGTATCCAGTTTCTGACCATCTCAAGTGTCTCTGAAGTGAGGGCTTTGATGTCTGTCTGTCTGAATCCCTCGTCCTCAACGCGGAGGGAGGGAAGTGGTGGTGGTGGGGGGCAAGTTGCATGAGGGGTTGCGTGCGTGGGTGGGTGGGGAGAGTGGTGGTGGGGGTCATTGCGTGGGGGGTTGGGTGGGTGGGAGGGGTGGGTGGGTGTGGGCGTTGGGTGGGTTTGAGTGTGCAGGTGGCTGTCTGTGGTGTTTACGTGTGTTTGGTGTGTGGTTGTGCGTGTGCCTCTCTACTGCCAACGCTGTCTATCGTGTTGCATTATTGTAAAAATTTGGTTTGGATTCTCTCAAATGGGTTTCCGTGTGTCGAGACACCCGACTGACCACAAACAAAAAAGGAAATGGAAGGACAACACCACCAGCTTGTATTTATATAGCACTCACGTGGGGCAGCGTCTCAGACCCCGATGCTCACCTCCAAACACCCTCCCGTTGTTGACGCAAAGCACGAGCTAATCACAGGCTGGGCCAAATTGTAGAAGGATACAGATTGAAGGTTGAAGGAGGTGATGGGTGGGGGAAGAGAGGAAATGATGGAGAAAATGAGCACCATCCGACCCAAGTTAAACGGACAGTGTGTTGTTCTCTATTGACATTTGCGCTCGCGTCTCGTTGCAGTCCGCGAAGCAGCAGCCGAAGAAGAAGATCGGCGTGCCGGTGATGATGAGCAAGTCCATCCCCAGGGTGGTGCTGACACCACTGAAAGTCAACGGGGAGCATGTGGAGTCCGCCTCGGGTAAGAGCAGAGCGGCCCCGGGCTACTTTCCGTAAAATATACAGTCACTACACTTTGCAGTATGTTCTGTGAAGCACTTTGAGACGTTTTGAAGACATAAGGCACTATATAAAATGCAAGGATTAAAGCGTTCCGGGACGCTACCCTACCCTGCGTGAAGGGTGCTATATAAATGCAAGTTTGTGGTGGTGTTGATATGATTATTATATTATTATCTTAACCTGAGTCTGGCCCCTCGCACGCGAATCCCAAGCGCTCTGAGACGCTACTCCGCGTGAGGGGCGCTGTATAAATACAAGTTGCTGTTGTGGCTTTGTCGTTCTTTGCGTTGCACTGGGTCGGGGTCAGGGTTTGCGCTGGAATGTCAGGGAGTCCACAGACACCGATCGCCCTCCCTCATGATGAACGTAACCACAATAATCCTTGCCTTTTGATGTCCGTCCCTGTTTATAGCGAGTCGACCGCAGGTGCTAAGGCTAGAATTGGCTTTGGTGCCCCCTGGAGGGGCAAGGGGGGAATATCAGGCAGTGTGCCACTTCTAATGACAGTGCGAGGGCATTGACATTAGACTATCAACAGGATTGTGTTGCTTTACCTCCCCTCCTCTGGTTTAAGTCACTCTATAATATATAATCTGTTTTATGTTCCCTTGCGTATTGTAAATATCTCTTGCGTACACATCAAGTTTCCTCTTAAATACATCTTAAATCGATTGTTTGCAAATAATTGTTTCATATGCATTGATGGATTAGCTTAACGTATGTATTAATGATTTAAAATAACCCACCAACGTTCACCGTCAAGGCTCAACAACAGCAACAAGTTGCACTCATATCGCTGGCCTTCACGTCGGGAGGTCGTCCCAAAGCACTGGACAGTCGAGGGTTTCCATCCGAGCTGGAGGTTGGGATCGAGAGGGGTGGATGGTGGGAGGATGACCGAAGGCACTATCGAAGAGGAAGGGCTCTCTGTGAAAATAACAAAAAAAAACAGTGAGACTATGAGACTATTTGCCTCCTTCAAGACCCTCCTCTTCAACTGTGCCTTCGATCTCCTTCCCCCCCTGCTCTCCACCCTCCCCAATCATGACCCCCCAGCTCGGGTCTGAAACACTGATTATCCAATGCCTTGGGTTGTCCTCCCAACATGAAAGGCGCTATACAAATGTTGTTGTTGTCCGATGCGTCGTGTTCTTGCAATCAATCAGCATTGTTTCTTTAGTGGCAATAACAAGCTGATTAGACTCCAGCAGTTACCCCAACATACCCTCTGGGCTCCCCCAAGCCTTGGCTCTTGCCAACCTGTGCCTAATACTTTTTGGAATTAGGTAAGCAGGATGCATCCCTCCAGGGCGAGAGTGCATTCCATTCCAACAATCTACTTCTGGAATTCCAGGTGGGATGTGCATATGTTCAGATGGAATTCTCAGTTTGTTTCAGATATTGTTAAACATGGTGATGAGTTTCAACATGTGTCGGACACCTGGCTGACCAAAAAAAATGGTTTGATTAAAGAGCGGTGTGTTTTGTGTTTTTGTTTCTCTCGCAAGCATTCGCAGCCAAGCATACAGATGGCGAATCCAGCAGTGCATTGAGCAGCAGTTCCTGCACAGTGGCCTCCAGCGCTGCTCAGTACAGCCGAGCGGAGCTCAGCAAGCTGCAGTGCAGGCCAGGACTCAGCCGAAAACCCGGGCAGCACTTCAGAAACCTGAGACGTTCGAGCACAGGTGAGGCCTGAATCCCTAGCCCGGGAGTCAGGGTCTTTTTCTCTTCCTGGAATAACGCATGTGTCCGCAATGATTTTTGTGTGTATGCACAAACACACACTCTCACAACACCCACCACCACATCACAAACAGAGTTTCTCTCTCCTGGTCAAAAATCCTTCCCAATTAGAAGTTGGTTGTTTACTTCACTGGCTGTTTGCTGTGCGCGATTGGCTGCTGTGTTTCGCCCACTAACTATACAGTCAATTCACTTTACAGTATATTCTGTGAAGCGCTTTGAGATGGCTTGAGGATGTGATAAGGCGCTATATCAAATGCAAGGATTATTATTGTAAAATGCAGTCTAATGACTTGACCGCAATTCTCCATCGAGCACTTTTGAGACGTTTCACGGTATGGAACGCAAGAAGTATTTTTTTTATTAAAGGCCATCATTAGCTCGGATGTTCAGATCACTTTTGAAACTAAACGCTAAACTTTCTAAGTTTGTGAGGATCGAAGGCAGACTTTCCTTTCCCCCGCGCTCAGGCAGATCTCTCTCTTGCATTGCCGATGGTGTTGCAGCACCTCATCATGTGTGCGCGTGTTTGTGTTTCTGCAAACAGGACAAATGAAGCGAAACCGTGGGGAAGAGATTGATGTAGAAACACCTGGATCGATCCTGGTCAATACGAACCTGCGCGCATTGATCAACTCACGGACCTTCGCCTCGTTACCTCTGCACTTCCAGCAGCAGCTGCTCTTCCTGCTGCCTGACGTGGACCAGCAGGTAAGAACCCATTCAATCACGTCATCATAATCGATACACATGTCATCGCTTGTGTATCGAGCTTTGCAGCTGATTGTAAGCTGTGCTGTTTTCGCTGACGCACACCGGAAACTCCTGTGGCGTGTTGGTTAGAGCACTCGCCTCACACGCGAGAGGACCCGGGTTTGATTCCCGGGCAGGGGCAAAACCTTGGTAAGTTTCCTTACTCCACACACCTGTTTACTTAGCAGTAAGTAAGTAGTAAGTAGGAACTCAGTTGTTAGTCAGTTGACGGATGGCTTTTTATTTTTCTTCAAAAAATTTGGTCACTCAATCCAAGACTATTTGTGGGACACTGCTGTCCATTCACTTCACACTATATTCTGTGAAGTGCTTTGAGACATCTCAGCGACGTGATATCAAATGCAAGGATTATTATTGTTGTAAGAATATCCAAATTGGAAACATTCACAGGTTGGGTACTAACCTGTTTGCTAAACACTCAGTGGTGGGGCTGTGGCTCCAATCATGAGAACCCGAGGTACCATTTTGCCCACAACAAGTACTTAAAACGTCCTGAAGTCATTACAGACTTCCTCCAGGACAGGCTAGAGTTTGTTTAATTGCACTTCCACTGCAGTTACTTTCAGCGGCTGGAGCTAATTGGGGCCCTGTTTGGAATAATGAAGAGCTGCGTTATCCAGATTCCCCACCACATCCATAAATTACATTTAAGAATCCATTATTTTTATTTTGAGCAACTGTTGGGGGGAGGGTAGTGAGGATTCTTGTTTCTTGTACCTGAATCCTTCTTGTATTACGATCATATCTGGAGTCGCCCACTTAAAATATATTGCAATCGACACTTTTTTTAACAAACAGTCTCTCGAAGTTGGTAAGAGTCGTCTAATCAATTGTGTGATGTATCAAGACGTTTCTCTTTGACCACATTTTCTCTTCTCAGTGCGCTTTTTGGCTCCCCCCACCCACCCCCTCTCCCAGCCTAGGTGCCCAGCCAACAGTGTGAAGCTCTTTCATGCTGGCTCCCAATGTGAAAGGCGCTGTATATGTAAATGTAAATTGTATTGCAATGCAGGCCGTTTGCCTGTAGCATTTCTTTCATCATTTGTTTTCAGTGAAGTTTCCCATTGCAAGCAGTGAAAGATTTGCAACACCGAACTGGATAATGCTTTAATTGCTGACTGTGTGTGGGGCGGCGGTGGGTGGGCATGTGGGATTGGTGCTGTGATGGGAGGACAGGTGGGTGGTTGAGTGGGTGTTCTGGAAGAATGTGATCAAATGGGCCGAAGGGTCTTCTTCACAATATTAAAATTATACTTTCTGAACACTCCGTTCAATAATTATGCACCGATCCCCAGAGCTGCAGACTGCCACAGTGTACCTGCATTCAAGATTTATGAATGAACAAATTTTAAATCTTAAAACACGTTTGGAAATGTGCCCAATAATAGTGAGCTGCAAAGATCTGTTCTTTTCCCCGAGCTAATTCTTTCAAGCTCACCAATTCTTGAAGGAGGTATGGGAGGGAGCGAGACAGGGACTGTGGGATGGAGGTCCAGATGGTGGGGGCAGAGTGGCAGAGGGCTCACTCGTCAATGGTGGGGCAGGTGAGGCGAGGGACGTGAAGCAGGTCGGAGCCCGCTGAGCGGAGGGAGCAGGCAGGCTGGTAGGGGGTTAGAAGGTCGCAGAGGTCGGAGGGAGCAAGGTCATGGAGGGCTTTGAAGGTGAGGACCAGGATCTTGTGCAAGATGTACCCTCTGTGTGATGGGAATCCAGTGGAGTCAGGCGAGGATGGGGGTGATAGGGTTGTGGAGCCTGGTGCGGGAGAGGACACGGACTGCAGAGTTCTGGATGATCTGGAGGGAGGAGTTAGGGAGGCTGACAAGCAGGGAGTTTGCGTAATCGAGCCTGGATGTTATGAATGTTTGTATGAGGGTTGTGGCGGCCTGCGATGTGAGACAGTGGTGGAGCCGGGTAATGTTACAGAGGTGGGGGAAAGGCAGAGCAGCTCATGACACGTATGTGGGATAGAAAGGACAGTTGAGGGTCAAACGAGACGCCAAGGTTCCGGACTGGCTTAATAAGGCAAGAGCAGTAGATCTGTTTTTCTAGTGGTAAGAAGGAACCCAGTTGTTAGTTGATTGGCGGATTGCTTGCTGGAGGTAATAATCTTTCGGGGAAAAAAAGAAATGTGGTCACTCAATCCACGACTGTTTATGGGACACTGGCAGCTGTGTTTCGCTCACAAAACACACAGTCCGTCCACGTTACAAAATATTCTGTGAAGCGCTTTGAAACGTCTCAACAATGGTAAGGCGCTGTATCAAATGCAAGGATTATTAATATTATTCAGTCACCTTGAGAAGCCCAGCTCTGACCTTTAGCTGCTCCACACAGTGTATATTATAATCATCCTTGCATTCGACACAGCACCTTTCACATCGGGAGGACGACTTGACTCGCTTCACAGGACTTACTGTAAAGGATGCAGCAACTGTAGCAGAATGCGGCAGCCGATCAGCACACAGCAACATCCCGCAAGTATGATCAACGTCGGTAAATTGTCTGCGAACGCGATTTAAAAACCCTGACGGGTGCGAGGCTTGTGTGCGAGACTCAGGCCAGTGGGTGGAGCTGTCTGCAATAACTGGACTCGAAGCTTTCAGATGTATGAGCTGTGCTCGATCTGAAATCATCAATGAATAAAGGCTTTTATTTCCCCTCCTCGTCTCCAGAAGAGGTTTCTGTTCTCCCTCGAGCTGCTTGGAGTCGACCTCCTGCCTCTCTTTGTAGACTCATTATCCGCTTTCACAATTTCCTTCGCTCTGTGTAGCACTCGTTAAAAGGACTTCCTGAACCCGGGCCATTTTCAGAGTTCCCTACCAAACCCAGCTATCCAGTTTAGGCAAGCGTCCTGGAGGCAGTGCAGTGGAGAGCAACTAGGATGATCCCCAATGTTAACAATAATAATAATCCTTGCATTTAATATAGCGCTTTATCACATCTTCGAGACGTCTTAAAGTGCTTCACAGAATATACTGTAAAGTGAATTGACGACATTTTATGGGCAAAACTCGGCAGCAATTGTGGACAGCAGTGTCCCACAAACAGTCGTGGATTGAGTGACCAAATTATTATTATTGTTTTTTAAATTATTTATTGTTAGAGCAGTAACACTATGAACTTTGGAACAGGATTCGGCCAGTCATTCCCTAGAGCCTGATCCACCTGTGAGAGCGCCTTTGAGCAATGAGCTACGAGCAAAGATTAGACAAAGCCAGGACTCTTCAGGCTTGAGAAAGAAACGTCTCAGATGGGAAACACACAAAGGTGTTTAAAATATTAAATGGAATTGGAAAAAGTGAATCCGCAACAATAGGTTAGAATACACCCAGACAATGAGACGAGCTGACTTTGCTCACAGGTGGGTGATGTGAACTGTATGACCATTGCTGTTTGGTTTCGTATCCATATGGTGTCTCAACATGGATGGGCCTTGCGGTGGTTGAGACAGGATCCATGTCGTGTCGGCTTTCGAGAGGGAACGAGACAGATTTTTTTTAAAAAAAAGTAGGAAACTGCAGGGGCGCTGGGGGAGGGAGGAATAGAGGTGTAGGAAAAGGCAGGTAAATTCACGTGCTGAAGTAGGAGCAATGAGCCCCTTTCTGGCTCTGTGACCTGTAACCCTATATCAAACTGTCCGCTCAGCAGGCTCTGGCCTACTCCACATCCCACGCCTGTCCCGCCCCACCATCAGCGGTCGGGCCTTCAGCCTCTCCACCCCCTCTCTTTGGAACTCCATCCCACAGTCACTTCTCTTCGCTCCCTCCCTTGCCTCCTTCAAGGCACATCTCAAGACCTTGCTCTTCGACCGCGCCTTTGGTCACCCTGCCCTCCACCTTCCCTGATCCTAATCCTCCCCACCCCCACCCCTCGGTCGTGTCCAAATTCCTGACGTTCTCCCGACATGGAAGGTGCTATGCAAATGTAATTACGTATTTAATTTTCCTTTTTTTCAAAAATTCTCGTTTCAGGTCGGGAATGACGGCACGATGCGACTGTGCAGCTCGGCCCTCAATAACGAGTTTTTCACATCAGCGGCTCAAGGGTGGAAGCAGCGATTAGCAGAGGGTAAGTATCCCTCGCTAACCTTGCCACGTACAACCCTACTTAAAATGGCGTCCCATTGCTGCACGGCTGTTTGCGGCACGTTGCTGTGCACATTATTGGCTGTCGTGTCTAGCCACAAGATGCATATTCAACAACCTGTTGCAGTAAATCTTGTCGAGCACTTTGAAACATCCTCTCACCATAAAAGCCACTGTATCACAGTGGGTTGGACTGGCGTATGCACACGTTTACTCTTTTTCTCTCTCTAATTAAAATAGCTTCTCTGACACTGCTACAATCAGTGGCAACTTGAGTCCAAAGGTTGTGGATTCAAGCCCCCTACGTCAGGTCTTTGAACTCAGTCCAGACTGATGCTATGGGGCTGTGCGCTCAGCATTGTCGGAGGTGCCATCGGGAGGATGTTAAAGATCCCACGGTTTTAGATTATTGCATCATTTTACCATTTTTGTTCTGAATGCAGCTTTGATTTTATTCAGGGTTTCTCCAGTTCAGCAGTGCGTATCCTGGCCTACAATTCCCCCCAGATAGAATCACTGTATGGCCGTTTGCAGGGTAGTGTGCCGTGTTTGACTACAAGGTGCACAGTCACCACCCATTACAGTAAATCCTCACTTTGAAACGTCCTCCCACCACGAAAGCCACTATAGCACACAGGGTTGACTCGATTTCATTGTCACCTTTGCACTAGTTCAGCTCCATGGAGACCCCACTTACCTTCTCCCCTCCTCCCCTGGAAGATAGTCACTAATTGGTTCATTTGACATCTGACAAGTGCAGGATTCACTGTAAAAGCTTGATCGGCTATTTCGTCCACAAAATACACAAGTCAATTTGCTTTACAGTATATTTTATGAAGCACTTGGAGATGTCTCAACGGCATGATAAGGCGCTGTATTAAATGCAAGTATTTATTAAAATGCAGCGATTGCTTTGTGGGCAAATGTAGCAGCCAGATTTGTGCAGAGCCTTGAAGCATTTTGCAGCAGTGTAATGCAGCAACTGTATTTTTTTGCAAACGGGTGGTTTTCAAAGTGTGAATTTTGTAATCTCTTTTTTAAAAAAAATTATAAGAATTGGCGTGCTCTCTTTGTTTACTTAGCGTTAAGTAGGAAGCTGGTTGTCAGTTGATTTGGCGGATAGCTTTCCGGGGGTAGTAATCCTTCAACAACAAAACAAATTGGTTACTCAATCCACGACTGTTTATGGGACGCTGCTGGTTGCAATTAACTGTCGTGTTTTGCCCACAAAATACCCAGTCAATCCACTTTACAATATATCCTTTGAAGCGCTTTGAGACGTTTCAATCAGGCACTATATCAAATGCAAGGATAATTATTATTACTATTATTCGTGCAGGCGAATTTACACCCGAAATGCAGCTCCGACTCCGTCAGGAAATGGAGAAAGAGAAAAAGGTGGAACAGTGGAAGGAGAAATTCTTCGAGGATTATTATGGACAGCGGTAAGCCTTGGGTTTTTCTCCCAATCTGAGGGCCCTGCCTTGATAGACTTAGCCCCCGTTTGCCTTCAAGTTGAAAGATGGAGCATAATTATTTGCAGGAAAATATCCCGAAGCCGCTCTTTAATTTGGAATGTTGTTTTCTTGAAAGGAAAGTAACTTCCAGTGTGAGAGTGGATTCTTAGAAATTTTCCACAGGGATTTGTTTGGCTCTTACGTGAAAATCGTGGTGGGTGGGGGGAAGGAGAAGAAAGGTAGAGGAATGCCTAATATGAAGTTGGGGGGTGGGTGTGGAGGGAGGGAACAGATAATTTATGAAGGGAGGGGCTCGAAGGAGTTTGGGGATAAAGCAAGCAGTGGGCTTGGAGCAGTCTCCTCTCAACGATGTGAAAGGCGCTATACAGTATAATTTGTTGTTGCTTTGTGAGCTGATGGGCCAAGTGGCCTTCTGCGCTGTAAGTGTCATTGTTTCTAACTCCCAGAAGGGGGAAGGGTGCCAAAAGGCTGGGTGGGGGTTGGTGGGGAGAGACAGAGAGAGAGAGAAAAAAAATTAGATGAGGGACTTCAGGTAATGAATGACCTGTAAAACGCTTGAGGAGACTTGTTCTGATTGTTGTTTTGTTTGGGTGCTTGTTGACAGGCTGGGGTTGTCCAAACAAGACTTGGAGCAACAAACTGACTGCCGAGCGGGCGTGGGGAACGCAGCCAATTCCCAGCCTCCGCACAAGGCAGGACCGTCCAAACAGCCCAGCCCCCAGCACAGGCCCGAGGAGAGCCTGAGGAAATGCACGAGAAGCGCAAAGGCAGAGCTGAAATGCCGGGTGAAGCGTGCCGTCCTTAAGGAGACGGAGCTGAGCCCTGAGCCCCAGCCCGAGCCCCAGCCCAAACCTGAGCCCAACGAGTCGGCTGATGTTTCGTTGCCGTCTCGGGACTCAAGGGGACGCGAGAAATGCTCACAGGAGGTCCAGGTGATCGAGCCGCCTGGCGCTGCGAGGGTTAACAAGAGCGAGCCTTGCCCTGAGAGGAACAGGGAGGAAGCGATCCCAAGCAAGTCCGACCCCGACCCCAAACCAGCCCCGGAGAAACCCGTGGTGTCCCAGGAGAGGCCCGAGCGAGACCCAGAGCCGGTCAGCCCGCGGCCGGTCAGCCCGCAGCCGGAGCCGGTCAGCCGGCAGCCGGAGCCGGTCAGCCGGCAGCCGGAGCCGGTCAGCCCGGAGCCGGTCAGCCCGCAGCCGGAGCCGGTCAGCCTGCAGCCGGTCAGCCTGCAGCCGGTCAGCCTGCAGCCAGTCAGCCTGAAGCCGGTCAGCCTGCAGCCGGAGCCGGTCAGCCTGCAGCCGGAGCCGGTCAGCCTGAAGCCGGTCAGCCTGCAGCCGGAGCCGGAACGGATTGACGGGGAGCCAGAGCGGAGCGGCGAGAGGGTGGAGCGGAGTACCGGACAACCGGCCAGCCTCCCCAGGGACCAGACCACCTGCCTGAGCGCCAGGGCTGCCGCCTGGAAGAGCGAGCCAGAGCACAGCTGCGCGGAAGCCAAGGAGCAGAAGAGGAAGTCGGCGGAGCCCAGTGCCTCCACCTCCGGCCCCGAAAAGAAGCCCAGGCTGGACGAGCATCAGTCCTTTCGGACCCCAATTGATAGCTTTCGGACAGAAAGGGAACAACCAACGAGAGAGGAGCCAAAGGTGCCACCTATTAGGGTAATGGGCTTTGTTGTTATTGACATTATTAATACTTATTATTAATATTATTGTTGTTGGTATTGTTATTAATATTATTAATGTTATTATTAATAGCCTCTTAATTGTCGAACCCACATGCGGGAAGATTCCGTTTGTTCTGCTGTTGCTCAAGGACTGGTCAAAGTGGCTCATTCTTCTGGTTTGGAGCATAGTGTGAGGAGGGGTGTTCCCCTCCCTCACTCCCTCACTCCCTCCCTCACTTTCTTCTTTCTCTTCCTCTATCCTCTTTGTTTGTCCCCTCTCTCTTTCTCTTCTCTTGCTCTTTCCCTCACTCTCTCATTCACTCTCTTTTTCTCTCCTTCCAAACTCCTATCGCTGCATCCATTCCTCATTTTTCTCCGAAGCTCGCTAGTGAAAATATATAAAAATATAAGACTGCAAACCAAGCTCAGGGGAGTGGGGGGAGTTTACACCAAAAAAAGATACACCGTATGCAAGGTGAAAAACAATGTCCCCTCTCCCCTCCCCTTTCCCCCCCTGACCCTATCTCGGGTCTGAAATGCTGTACACTGTCCAGCGCCTTGGGACGTCCTCCCGACGTGAAAGGCGCTATACAAATATAATCTTGTTATTGTTGTTGTAAACATCTCCCCTCCCGATTAATTCCATCTGTATGGTTTTGCATTCCACAATTTCACAATCCCCGGTCCAACCTTCTGGCTGCCGAGACGCATAAGCAATATTTTTGTGTTTCCCTTCCAGAAACGTTTATTTTTTTATAACATTTATGGTTTATGGAGGGAGCGGGTGGGCCGGATGAAATGGGGGACGGGGGGCTGATGGTGCCGGATGAAATTGGTCACCAGTTGGATTACCCTAAGGGAAGTTTCCTTATTTTGTGCGGGGGTGGTGGAGCACGCTCCCCAATCTGTTCTGGGTCCCAGTCCGTCCTGGGTATTCGGTGGAGGGGGAGGCGGAGATGGAGGCCATTTCGGTGACGTGTCCGGTTTCTCATTGGCAGATCCAGCTCTCAAGAATCAAGCCTCCGTGGGTCGTCAAGGGTCAGCCAGCGTACCAGATCCGGCCAAGGATCGTCAGCCCGGCCGGGGCAGGACCAGGCGGTGGGGGAGGAGGCAGCCGGGAGAGGACGGGGGCCAGGACACTGGCCGACATCAAGGCCCGAGCCCAGCAAGCCCGAGCCCAGCGGGAAGCTGCGTCTGCTGCGGCCGCCAGCGGGGGAGGGCTGGAGGGGGAGGGAGAAGGTGCTGGTGGTGATGGGGGAGGTGCCATTGCCCATCCCGACGGAAGAACAACGGCTCCTGAACCGAGTGTGGCACAACATCAGCCTGGAGCACAGCTACGCCAAGCCGGTGCCTCGGGCAGCACAGAGGAGCCCGGGATTGGCCGCAGCGCTGATCGTAAGCAAAGTGTTGTAGCCGAGGATCGCGATCCGGCTCGGTACAGTGTGTTAGCGGCCGACAACGATGATGACCGGCCGCCGGGACCCGAATGCGATGTCCCATTAGTCGTTTCCCCGACCAACACCGTTGTCGAGGAGGAAGAGGAGGAGGAGGACGGAAACTCCGGCCGCCAGACTCTCGTCCTGTCTCTCTCCCAAACCGACCTCCGTGTCCAGACGCCTGATTCTGTCGACCTGAGTGGCGATGGCTTCCTCCCGGAGACTGAGGAGACTCCGTGCCAAGCCACGGAGCCCAGCATCGCCGTCACCATAACAACAGCGACCGCGACACCAGGGTCGTCACCGAGCTCCGGCTGTGAGACCGACGCCCCCAGCTCCACGGATCGCCCGTCCTTACCGTCAGCTCCTCCGATCGAGTCTCCGGAAGCCGAGGGTGGGATTCCGGGGCCGGGCATGGTGGCGCCATCACCGCCCGAGCCGGTTGAGACCGTGGCCGAGGGAAGCCGCTGCTGCTCGGAGCTGGAGGAATGTGATCGGTTGGAAGCTGGAACGCTGGGAGAGAGCTCGAGCGGACCCTCTTTAGTGGAGCAACGAGCAGGCACGTCAGTGATTGTATCCGCTTCCCCCCCAGCAAAGGGAAAGCTTCCTGCACCGGGGGAGGGGGCTGTGAAGGAACGGGACACCGAGCAGCGGCAAGCAGAGGAGGAGGGGGTCCGACCGCAAACCGAGCCCTCGGTTTCCCTCCCGGAGCTCGGCCCCCGCGAGCGCTTGGCCAGCAGAGTCCTGCAACGAAGCGGGGGATCGGACACCGACCAGAGCCACGCAATGAGGAGTCAGCTTCTCACCGGCAGCTTCCCCCGGCACGATCTTGGAGAAGGTGCGATGGACCACGCACGGGGTCCCGATTGCCCTTATGTCAGCGACAGTGCGGAATCCTGCCCGGGATTCCCACGGCTGTCCCAGGAGGGTCCACGGGAGCGAGCCCCAGATCCGACATCAACAACAACACCGCAGCCGTACCCGGCAGAAGCCCCATTGCTGCCCGGCGCTGACGGCCACAGGAGGCCAGGGCTGGGGGGCTTGGGCTCGAGCCGCCCCCTCTCGTCGGTGGAGGCCAACAACCCACTGGTCACGCAGCTCCTGCAGGGCAGCCTCCCCCTGGAGAAAGTGCTGCCTTTGTCGAACTCCAGCACCAAGCTGGAGATCACCCGGCTGGCGGGACCCCCACCCGAGAGCCCCCCGCTCCGGCCTGAGCCCAGTCCCGGCCAAACAGACCCCAGGGGCGGTGATGAATCGACCGAACTTCATCCACACAAAGCACCGGCCAGGGAATCCCGGGACATCATAGTTCAGAAACGCCCGGAGCTGATCAGGCAGTGGGCAGCCACGTTGCCCAGAAAGCCCCTCATGCAGACTCGGGTGGTCCTGGAGCGGGAAAGCAGGAGCCATGGCGAAGGCTTCATCTCCCAGGAGCAGTTGAACCGGGCACTGATTCTCTCGGGGGCGGTGGAGGAGAGTGGCGTACGGGGGCCGCAGGCCGTCTGCGGCTTCGAAAATGGGGGTAAGGAGACGGGCTTAAAGGGGCCCTTGAACACTCGGGGGCCCGGCTCACAGAGAAGCGGCCCCGAGACACTGAAGCAGATCGGAGCTGTGACCGGCTACTATGTCCCCAGCGGGCGCCTGGACGGGACACGGAACGCCATCTTCGGCTCCGTGATCGCAAAGGCCCGCGGTTACCCCCACCTTGCGGCACACAAGGACGGGGGCTTCAGGGTGACGGAAGTCATCAAGGTTCAGTCCAAGGGCCCGGGGGCCGAGCACCCGGAGAAGCTGGTGGGATTGGTGGGCACGGATTGTCTGCCCGCTCTCGCCCTCCGGAGGGACTGGCTCCCCAGGCTGAGAGAGGGCTTTAAAGTCATCAAAACCGAAGGCCTTCCCGCCTGCCGAGGGATGAGCAAGAGCCAGGACATTGTCAGCCTGAAGGGGGGGACCCACTTCCCGCTGGATCCCAAAGACAAGCTGCGGCTGGTGAGCTCGGTGCAGGTGGATAGCGCCATCGGGAAGGCGATCCGTGAGAGCGGGCTGCAGTTCCAGCGCTCGGCGGATTGCTCCCCGACCCCTTCGCCGTTCAGCGTTCAGCAGCAGTTGTACGGGAAGCTCCCGAAGCTTTCCTTCAGCTCCACCGGGTTCAGCCACATCGCCAGCGCCTCGGTATCGGAGCTCTCCGCCGGGAGCTTCCCAGCTTCCATCGCCGGGAGCATGATGTCCCTCAGCCAGAAGGCGAACTTTGCCAGCCACAACTCTGCGCTGTCTGGCCAGACTTTTGCCGGCAACACCAGCGTGGAGGAGATGACTCTGAAATGTTCCTGCCGGCTAAAAGCCATGATCATGTGCAAAGGCTGTGGGGCATTTTGTCACGACGATTGTATAGGACCGTCTAAGCTGTGCGTATCATGTCTTGTGGTAAGATAGTGAAGAGATTTCCCAATCTCCGCTGCAGTAATGTGGGTTATTATAAGCATGGTGAAAGTGCAACATATATGTATCAGAGTTACACATCACGGTGTATAATTTAGCCTTTTTTTTTAACTTTTTTTTGTGGGGTGGGGGGAGGGTTGAAGGGGAGAGAGAGAGTGTGTGAGTGAGACCAGTCTGTCCACTGTACATAAATGCAAAGTTAGGTGAATTCTTTTGAAAGTCTGTGCAGAACAAGCAACTACCCGTGTGCAAAATCATGACTGACTCAGCTATCCGTTGAAGATCCTGTATTTTATTTCATGCTTTTTTTAATATATATATTATTATATATGTATTAGGGTTAATCATACATATATATATATATTTTAAAAAAGTCTCTTCATTTGCCAGAAATGTGTGTTATATAAAAAAGTCAACAAAAACTCAACGCTCTCTATGCACTGATTTTTTTTAATATATTATTTCTGTTGTCTGTACAAAAGAAACTTAAAACACCAAAAAGTCTCATTGCTGTACAGTTGCTCGCAGAGCGAAGCGTGAGGTTTTTTGATGTTGTTGATGATGCCCTAATAAAACCTAATAGTGTTCAACTTTTATTACCTCATTTTTTTTTCCCCATTCCTCTCCATTTTATGTTTGTTGCAATGCAACCTCCGCATTTCCCCCCCCCCCCCCCCCATCCCACCCTTCAAACCAACAAAAGTGGCACATAGTCTTACTGTACATGACATGTATATTTGTCATCTGCTTTACATGGTGTCCGTATTTCTCGATTAAAGAAGGACTTGGAGTGGGGAATCTGAAAAGCATTTGCCGATGCAGCAACTGTCTAAATGTTTTAGGGTTTATTTTTGTTTTATTTGGAGTCCTATAGTGTATTGGTCAGAGCGCTCGCCTCGCAAGCGAGAGGACCTGGGTTTGATTCCCGGGCGGGGTGAAACCTTAGGCAAGTTTTCTTACACCACATGCCTCTGTTTAGTTAGCAGGAAGTAGGAACCTGGTTGTTAGTCAATTAGGGGATTGCTTTCCGGGGGTAATAATCCCTCCCCAAAAATAATTTGGTCCCTGAATCCACGGCTGTTTGTGGGACGCTGCTGTGCACAATTAGCTGCCATGTTTCACCCACAAAATATACAGTCTGTTGATTTTACAGTATATTCTGTGAAGCGCTTTGAGATGTGATGTTAAATGCATTTTTTTTTGCTTTTGTTTTGTTCTACTCCGATTTGCTTGATCGCTTCTCTCTCTCTCTCTCTCTCTCTGTCTCTCTCTCATACACACACACACACACACACACGTACGCACACTATTTTTGAAAGAAGTAAACTACAACCTGTGAACAGTGTTAGCAACAGCGATGCAAGCTTGTTTAGGTGGCCTTAAAGTAGTAGTTTGTATAATTTTCTCCCTCCGTCCTGTTAATCCTCCCTGTTTCCCAATTCCTTCTCCCCTCCCCATCTGAAATTGCTAAGAACAATTATGATGAGAAGTATTTGACTTCATTGTCTGTCCTGAGACTCATCTGTTTACCAAAGACATTCTGCAAATATAAATTTTATTTACAAGTGGTAAAGCTACAAACTCATTCTCAGGGTACATTAATTAATTTTTTTGTTAGCAATCATGTCTTTCTCGTTTCTCCTCGGTGTTTTTTTATTTTTTGTTGTGTATCTCAACTCGGTTGTGTTGACTTGAGTAAATGCCTGGGATTTATTGGTCTTTTGATGAGTGGGTGATCTCTTGTCTGTAATATGCTGTATTTTTATTTACACCTTTACACAGTATTGAACATTTGTGTAGTAAAATGAATAAAACGCATTGATTATTGCGATGTAGCACCTTTGCGTGTTCACTGTCGATCTCTTCATTTTGGAAATGTAAGCCAGAGACTGACTGCTCTTACCCTTTTTGTACAATATGTTATATAATATAAATGTGGAGTTTATATATTATATATATGTGGAGTCCTGTAGCTCAGTGGTTAGAGCACTCGCTTTGCAAGCGAGAGATCTGGGTTCGATTCCTGGCAGGGTGAAACCTTGGGCAAATTTCCTTACTCCACACACCTGATAATAATCCCTCAAGAAAAAGAAACAATAATAAATTGGTCATTACAATCCACGACTGTTTGTGGGATGCTACTGTGCGCAATTGGCTACCATGCTTCACCCACAAAATATACAGTCAATTAATTTTACAGTATATTCTGTGAAGTGGTTTGAGACATCTAGAATACGTGAAAAGCACTACATCAAATGCAAGGATTACTATCATTATAAATGACTGAGACACTGCTGTGCGCAATTGGCTGCTGTGTTTCACCCACAAAATAGTCCATTCGCTTTACAGTATATTCTACGAAGTGCTTTGAGACCCCCAAAGATGGGATAAGGTGCCAAATCAAATATAAGGACTATTATTGCATAGTAATTATCCTTGCGTTTTGATGCAGTGTTTTTGATGACATGATGACATTTCAAAACGCTGCAAGGGGTTTTTACTGTAAAGTGGAGTGACTGGATTTTGTGCCTGAAGACAGCAGCCAATTTGCACACAGCAACATCACAACAAGCTGTTGTGAAGTGAATGTTTTTTAATGGAGGTGGGGGGAGGGATTGGTCAGGATATTGGGAGAATCTCCCTTCTCTTTATCATCATCTGAAGAGACAGATTGGGACCTTGGTTTAACATCTCATCTGAATGACAACACTTCCAACAATGTGGAGTCCTGTAGCTCAGTGGTTAGAGCACTCGCTTTGCAAGTGAGAGACCTGAGTTCAATTCCAGGCAGAGGGCGAAACCTTGGGCAAGTTTCCTTACTCCACACAGAGCCTAATAATAATCCCTCCAAAACTAAAAAAAAAACAATAATAAATTGGTCATTTTCAATCTACGACTGTTTGTGGGACATTGCTGTGCGCAATTGGCTGCCGCGTTCGCCCACAAATATACAGTCAATTCACTTTACAGTGTGTTCTGTGAAGCGCTTTGGGACGTCCTCCCGACGTGAAAAGCGCTATATCAAATGCAAGGATTATTATTATTATTATATTATTATGTAGTGCGCTCTCAGCTCTGCACTGGTGCCTCAGCCTGGACTGTACGAGTTCCAAGTCCTGACATGAAAGAACCTATAGAAAATTGGCTTTACAATTATGACTGAATTTAAGAATGCACTGTATTCTACACACGGTGAAGAATGGTGCAAGTTTAGACCCAGGTTTAGATCCACACCTATTTTTACCTAGATTACCAGCATCCTGCCAACAAACCCCCATATATTACTAAAAAGTCACTCCATTTTTGTTTGCAGGACGTTGCTGTGTATTAAATTGGTTGCCTTATTTGCCTACAAAGTCACATCACAGTCACTACACTTGACAGTAAATCCTGTGAAACACTCCTGGGGTGAAAGGCTGACACTTGTAATATATATTTATGTTTATTATTTATCATTAACTCAAAGCCTGATTTAATATATTCTTGAAACTCCTTTGTTGGGTGTGGTGTTGGGGGGTGGTTGGGTATGCTGACACAGTAACTGGTAGCCACAGAAGCGCATGTTAACAGGGTTTAATTCTAAACAATGTCCAAGTCAGATCCTCCAATGAGCCTAATTAGCAGTAGAAACCATGTGGTTTTGTGCAGGATTTCCAATTCAGTGTTTGGGGGTGGGGGAAGGTGGGAGGTGGCAATGAAACGGGGGTTGGAAGAAAAACTCACCCAGTCCCAGAACTGTGTTGAATCAAACCTTGTGGCACAGTTTGTGGGTATTTTCAGTAAAGTGGTGAGCGAGGTATGCACAGGTGTGTGTGTACCTGAGATGATTATTTAAAGACTTTCATCTGAGCAGATCTATTTGTTCTGTGCACGCTGCCAAGTTTTCAAACCAAACCTTGAGGTGGAATCTGTTTAGTGGGTACGTCGGTGTGAGTGTGGTCTCCTCACAACACTCCTTCATTAATAATAAATAATCCTTTTGTTGCAGGGGTTTTTCACGTTGGAAGGATGTCTCAAAGTGATTCGTAATGTACATTGAAAATTGTATCAATCCGAGACGCTACCCCTCGTGAAGGGCGCTATATAAATGCAAGTTGTTGTTGTGACGGTGTGCTTTACGAGCGAACTTGCCTTTAAACCCCCCACCCCCCCTTTAGAGTGAGCTTCAAGTGCCATCAATGTGCTTGCCTGTTTGTTCGGCAAGTCTTTGTATAAAGTGGATTTTTTTTAAAAAAGTTGTTTAGATTATTCTTTTACCCCCAAACAGTGAAAAATGTAAATTATTGTTTTGCACAACTGCCTTGCTCTGTCTAACCTTTTTAATCCATTAAAATGTACAGTAGGAAATAAACGAGGTAGTGACTGAACAAAGCAGGTTTCAACATTTTGATAAGTTGGCTTCAGTGAATCTGAAGATGGAGGGAGATTCGAATATCCTGAGGTTTGAGGATTGTTTCCTTTCTGGTGTCAATTTGGTATTCGACTTCCCCTCCACCCTGCAGAATTGCAGCTCTTTACAGAGCTCTTTATGCAGTGCTTTGAAAGGCGCTATGTAAATTGTATAGGCTTTATGCACTGTCGATAAGCTATCGAACATTTTCTATGTTTTGCAGGTTTGTGAATGCTTTCCAAGGTATTAGCCTTGATGGTAATATTCTTTCCGGGTGCTAGACCGGCTCAGTTGGTATTGCTCTCACCTTTCGAGTCAGAAGGCTGTGGGTGTCAAACCCCACGTCGGAAAATTTTCAGCTCAGGCTACGCTGACACTCCAGCGCGGAGTGGGGTGTGGGGGAGCGTTGCATTGTCAGAGGTGCAGCCCTTCAGATGCGACGTTAAATCGAGGTCCCGTTTGCTTGTTCAGGTGGCCATTAAAGATACTGGGACGCTATTCAAAAAGAGAAGGGAATTTCTCCTGGTGTCCTGGCCATTGGTCATTTGTAATTGATAAAATGGTCTGTTTATAGGACATTGCTGTGTCCAAATTGGCTGCTGGGGTGGCCTCCAAAAATCACATTCACTACCCTTTACAATAAAATCCAGTGAAGGGCTTTGAGATGTCATGATGACACGCTACATCAAATGCAGGATTATACAGTATTTTGCGATATATATCCTGTGTAAGGACATCCCAAAGCAATTCAAATTGTTGGTTGAGCACCCACTACCACTTAAGTCATCGTGCTGTCAATACCCCATTTATACGTGTGCCGAACTGGAGTGATGAGTTATCAGGAGCTCATCAACTTATATAACTTAACTATTTCATTCCCTAAAATCACAGGGAAAAAACTGGTTATTTACGTACAGTGTATAGTATACCATATTGTAATTATATTCTACCTAAAATATTTGTAATTTAATTAAACGGTTTGAAATAGTTTTAGAATGTATATTATACAAATAATTCTGTGTAATAAATCGGTTTAACGTCATCGACACGGCAGATCTAATTGCCTCCTGGTAATTAGATTGGTAGAAAGAAAGCGATTGGAGTAATAATAATAATCCTTGCATTTGATATTGCGCCTGATCTATCACGTCATTGAGACGTCTCAAAGCGCTTCACAGAAAATATTGTGAAGTGAATTAATAATTAATATACAGCGCTTTTCATGTTAGGAAAACATCTTAAAGTGCTTTGCTGGACTTTACTGTATGGTGTAACAACTGTTTTTTGCAGGAGAATGTTTGCTGAACACATTAGGAAATTAATTTTTTGTTACATTTCAATGTAATTACCCAGTGCAGTCTGATGTTCCTTAGAGAGCCGGGCCAGGTTAGTGCAATAAACCAGTGAAGCCCATGATTTATTAGCAGAAAGTGAGGATTTCTGCTGCAAAAGTGGCGAGAGAAAAGACACAGGTTCAGATAAGAATAATAATCCTCGCACTTGATATCGTGCCTTATCACGTAGTTTAGACGTCTCCAAGCGCTTCACAGGATGTATTATAAAGTGAGTTGACTATATTATGTGGGCGAAACGTGGAGGTAGACAATTGCCATGGTAGTATCGCACACAGTCGTGGATTGAGTGACCAAATTCGTAGATCTCAAGACGTGAGGGCAGAGGGAGCGTGTACTGATCCGGTTGCTAAGAGAAAAAAAANCTGATGTGAAACCTGGACGCGACGAGAGCTTTATTACTGCGGGGAGAAGATTTACATTCGGGGGGGGAGGTTGAAGTAGGCGTTTAGGCTGATTTTAAGTGACTAAAAAGCAGCAATCAAGCCTTCTCTGGGAGCAGCACCTTGTGATAGATACATTAGCATTTCGACGAGGCACTGATTCTGTTGGAAGCGTGTCATTTGCAGTTTATCCCATGCAGCATCATAATTATCGTGCCTGAAATATCTGATGACTCAAATGTTCGGAAGTGGCTGTGGCATTGATAAATTTTGCACGGATAAAATGTTAAATTATCTTTTGGAGCAAACAGTGCATTTTGTTTTGATTCCACAGCGGGTGAAAATGGACGCCCAGCCAAGGGCAGTAAATTGGCTAATTTTATTCGATTGTTCTGACTCTGCAAGTCCCAATTAATAGCAGACGTGGGGGGGGGGGGGAGAGGAGGTTCTCTTTGCTCTGCTGGATGAATGAATGGTAACAGATCGCACCAGGCGACATTCTCTCTTAATGAGCACAGTCTGTGCTCAGGATAATGTGTCGTGCTGAATTTTATCCATTTTTTACACATTTCCCGTCGTCCTGTAATGAGGCATTGAAAGGTGACAGCCTTGCATTTGTTGGGAACCAAACACCAAGTCACAAATGGCCAACAACGCAAGGCTTGCTCTTGCAAAGTCAACACGAGTTTTTCTCTCAAGGGAATGATGTGCTGTAATGAGCTGTGAATGCACAGTCACTTGACACCACAGCCCTGCCCTGTGGCCTGTATCGAGACTGGCATGGATGAAGAATGTTCTTCAAACCATTCAGTCTCATCCTTACAAAGGTGACCCTTTCCACAAAGGGTAATGGAAATCTGGAACTCTCTCCTCCCCCCCCCCCCCCCAAGACTGTGGATAGATTTTTGTTAGGTAATGGTACAAATGGATATGGAGCAAAGGCAAGTAAATGGATTTGATCTGATAGAATGGCGGAACAGGCTCAAGGGGCTGAATGGGGCTACTCCTGTTCCTATGACTATCGTCCTCCCATCACAGTGTCATGGTTAAAAAAAGAGTTGAATGAACTTTAACATTCTTGAGAGGAGGCAGGGAATAAAATGGGGTGCAGTTTCCGCAAGGCATTAAATGAGTTGGGCGATGTTTATCCGTGATGGAGCTGAGGGCATCAATGGATGAAATGGTCCTTTCTGAGTGCTGTGTTTTAGATGATGAGTCAAGAGAGCCTTTCATCAGTGGAGGACTAGATAGTGAGTGTGTCAATGCTGTGTGTTTTGGTGGGGGCAGAGATGGGGGTGACCCATCCTGTGCAGACTTGCAAGATCTCTGTTGGGGGGGGGGGGGGTGGGAAAGAACATTAGCAGCTACATACCCTATCTGATACATAGCATATTGGCTTTATTAGCACTCAATCGTATATATGGTCAGAGTATTCCACAGAGCATAACGAAACCAGTGCATTTTGCTAGTTGGGACACCATTACTGACAGCTCCAGCAAAAATCATTGGTTCATAACTGATGTGATATGTAAGTCGACCTGGTCATGCTGTTTTCATTTAGCAAAAGAAATGGGGAACAAAACAGTAAAACACAAAGAACTCAGTTGCTTTCACATATATATCAACACTAAGAATTAAAATATTAGCCACATGTATTGGAAAAAAAACGTATTCACTGTGTATATCGCAATAAATATTAAAAGAATTTGGGTTATTTTCTCTCTTTCTCTCTCTCTCTACAGCATTAATACAGGGTGGCGGGAGAACACAAGGGAAATCGCAAAAAATCTGTACATGTAAACAGCCACACTTTCACTGAGTCCAAAAAATCAGAAGAGAATACAAAGTTCACATTGGTATTAGATACAAAGAGTAGGGAACTGAATTCTTGTTCTCCAAGTCAAACTAACTTGAAAGCACCGCTATTCGTGTTTTTTTTTAATATATTATCGACAACAGCCCGCTTCGTGTGCAGTCTGCGATATTGTACAAGACGGTAGAAATCTAGCCATAAACCTAGAGGCAAGTGAAAGTCATTAACCCTCTGAGCCCCAGAGCAAATGTTCTCTCTGAGCTGGTGGGGGCAATGGTTTAGCTCAGAAAACTGCCCCTGTAAAGCAGGTAATAGTTTTCTGTAAGTTTTGGTGCAACGGCACAGTAGATTCAACCAAAGTAAAAGCCTACTATTTATATATATTTATATAAAAACCTTTTTCTTTTTTAAAAAAAACAGCACTCAAAGGGTGAAGATCTTCGAACAACGACCGCGTTATACTTACACACAGCCCTCAGCGCTACTCTCAATCATTTGTGCAACACAACATTTTCAGTGACTTTTAAGTTATGGCTGAAAAAAATACTCAAATGGTCCCCCGTTTGTTTTCTCTTTAAACTTCGATAGCTGCACTCAATGAAAATAATATTAACACAGCATTTAAAATATGGGAGGAGGAGTGGGGAGGGGGGAGACTAGGGCGAGGAGTGTGTATGTAAGTGGGGGGGGGGGCTAAGATTGTCTTTTGCCTAATTGTTTCTGTCTTCCGGAACTGTTAAGGACAAAAACCCAACACAGACCTAAATACATTAAAAATATTTGTGTTTCTCCCCCCTCTCTCCATCCCACATCACCTGCCCACCCCACCGCTACCCCCCACCACCCCCCCACCCCACAATACTACATAGGAAAGGAATATTTTCATTGTGTACAAATTACTCACAAGGACAAATAAGCATTAAAAGGGGGAGAGTGGCTGAGGCGTCGCCCTTCGGTTTGAACGAGGTCCTGGAAATATACAAACGAGGTTATTTAGTAAGTTTTATCGCCTTTCAACTTGGCCATGACAGTGTGGGTAGGAAGAGAGCAGAGATTTCAAATCCATTCACAACATTAGGTCCAGACAGATATCTAGGAGGATAGTAGCATATTTTTTTTTGGCAGAATTAATAGAAATTTGTTTGACTTCTTTTTATTGAGTAATGTTTGGGGGAATGGGTGGGTGGGATAATATTTGCTAGATTCTGTGACTGAGAGCGTTGATTAACACATTGAAGCTGTTCTGAAAATGCGACCTTTGGTAACTAACAGATGTGCTAATCGTCACATTGGATCTGTTGTTAAAAACGCGCCATTTCTAAACGGATTCGATAATCGAAACTGTTATAAAATGCGGCATTTTTCACACACATACCTGTAACCCCACCAACCCCACATCCCCCCCCCCAACCCATTTTGTAACATGGTTCCTAACGTAAATCTCCCCAGAAGGTGTGAGGAGACGTATCTGTCCACCAGGACGAGAGATTTGTTGGTGATCTTCAGTGTGGCACTGTGGTCTGGCTGAGGCCAGGCTGTATTTGAGGTGATGTGTAGTAACTGTCTCTATATTTACATGTTAGGTCACGTTCATTCATGGCTGTGGGGCCACTTTGTCCCTGTCACTCCCCTCATCAATTCACTTTGTCCCTATGTTCCCCGAACCTGAACTCTTCCCAGAGACTCTGATCATTGGGATATTTTTGCTGTTACCCCCCACCCCCTTCCTTGCTCCGCCCCAGAAATCTGGCTGCAAATGGAGTGAAAATTATTTTCAGAACAGGTTTCAGGATCAGTAAGACTCCTCTTGAGCCGAATTCCCACTGTATTGTTCCTTCACCCTATCTTGATATTGGTGCAGGAACAAGTGGGTAGAATTCCTCTATCTCTTTCCTAAACCCGCTCCGTCTATCCTCATACCCTTCACCCTACCCACCTACCCATCCACCTACACAAGGAAACTGACAGCAAAGGACTTCTTGATCCTTGACTTCTAAATCGGTCGCGGTGACTATTCAAGGTGAAGTAGACGTGTTGTATGGTTGGTACTGTATTATCATAAAGGATACATTATCTTAATAAAGTAGAACTGAGGTAGAGGGTTAATATCTCCAGGAAAATGTTTTCCAGATCAGTAGTTCAAGGTTAGTAACCTGGTTATGTTGTCCAGAACCTCTGTGAGATCACCTGGTTTCTGTTGGTTGGTGGATGGGCTGGGTAATTTGGAAGGATGAGATGAATTGAGACAAAAGGGCCTCCTTCCTTCATTTGAATCTCTCTTGTGAAAGTGAACCTGATGATTATCCCACATCTAGAGACAACCTTTGGGATGGAGTCTTGGCTGAGGAGCATCTCACTCTTTCCCAAGACTTCCTGTCATCTGGAGCCTCATGAAAGGGACAAGCTGCCTACGGGCACCCACGGACAGAGATAGGCTTTACTGGAGCTCTCCGTGAATCTATCTAACGGTGCATTTAAGACGAACGGTGTTTTGGAAGCTAACTCTGACGATTATGCTGCATTATGTAGCTCTCTCTGGGTTGCATGAGCGCTGAGACCCCATCCAGCATGGAGGGCGCTATATAAATGCAAGTAGTTGTTGCTGTTGTTCACCTAGGGATGGTTAACCCCATGAGCCACTACTGTCCAGATAGACATTTCAGCAAATCCAGTGTATATTTTAAAAATACGGCTGATAATAATAATAATCCTTGCATTTGATACAGCGCCTTATCACGTCTTCGAGACATCTCAAAGTGCTTGACAGAATATACTGTAAAATAAACTGACTGTATTTTGCGGGCGAAACATTACCATCGCAATCATGTTCATTAGCTAGGAAAGCTGCCAAACAATATCACTGTAACTAAACTCAACCTAAATATAGGTTAATGCCTTGCTGGAGGCACCTCGTTCAAATATTTATACAGCTTGACGCTGGTAAATTCTTTAACCTTTTGAGAACCAGATTTCCTTTGTAACTTTCCTGTAGCGTCTGTAGAAAGGTTTTTTTTAAAAAAGCAGTAGTAGGAAAAAAAATTAAATTACAAAGCAAAATAAGTCTTCTTTAAAAACTGTGATGAATAAATGCTACAAAATACTACTTTTTAATGGTGCTACAAATCGCTACTGAGACTTGAATGATTTAAGGGTCCATTTTCAGTTGCTGAATGAATGAATGAATGCTTAATACATTATATATTGTCTACGTATTTTGTGGACAAATGCAGCAACTGATTGGGCACAGCAGTGTCCCTCAAACACTCGTGGATTGACTGACCAAATTATAATTTTTTTAAACATTTTTTTGAAGGGAATATACAACCTTAGTACGTTGGAAAGAATAAGGTTGCAATAATAATAATAATCCTTGCATTTGATATAGCATCTTATCATGTCTTCCAGACGTTTCAAAGCGCTTTACAGAATATACTGTAAAGTGAATTGACTGTATGTTTTGTGGGCGACACTATCTTCGGGGGTGGGTGGGGGAAGAGTCATCAAATCCTCTCTGTGTGACAGAATAAGATTGACGAGGCTGTCTGCTTTGCTGTATGGTTAAAAAGTGTCCTGGGGGTGTGGGGTGGGTTACTGGCTGCTTCTGGAATTACCTTAAACACTGCCCAACCCCTGCTGAGAAGATATATTCCACGCAATATTCACAGCCCACGGTGACGAGATTTACTAGCACCGTGTCTGGCACACTCTGACCCATTGAAAATCTCGAGACATTACCTGCTATTCATAAACCAGCCATTCAGTTCTCCTCCTCTCTCCCAACCCCCACCCCCACCAAACCAGTCTGACCTCACATTAGTCTGATAGAATTTATACACTCTCACAGCCTTCTGGCTCAGAGGCGAGAGTGCTACTAGCTGAGCCAGTATGACACAAATAACGGGCTTAGGGCTAAAACCCTGAGAAATCTTGGTTCTTTCCTCCCTTTCTCTACCCCCGCCCCCCCAATCCAAAATGATGGTGTGATCCTACATAGGAAGGTGGTCAGAAACCCTCCGCTAATCGGCAGCAATGGAACGAGAGTCTGAGTGTTTCCTTGCGACACTGTCAGCATTAACATCACAACCCTCTCGAGGCTATCATTTAACTGAAAGACTGTGGATTCCTGAAAGCAACAAAGGAAATTCAGCCGTCCAGAGTTTTTTTTTCCTCCCACTTGCAGAATCATTGAATAATGCATGTATCATTGATGCTACTACCGTCCTCGTAATATGTCAACCTAATGATCAGAATGAACACAAAACCAATAGATATTAACTTTACCCTCTTTTCCCCTCGCCTCCCCTCCCCTCCCCCGCTCTCAAGGGCCAGGCTAGGTTCACTCTTATTAGCAGCGTTACTCCGTATTGCACCCGGAATTGAAAGTTACAGTGAGACTGGTTAATGCAACGAGCCAGGAAATGCAGCACCCCAACAGGGTTGCTGGTGAGTCCACACACAAATGGTTTGTGTCTAGCGGTAAAAGGGCAGGGAGAGATAAAGGAGATACTCTGGTGAATGAGGTCCTTGGGTTGAAGACTTACACACTCACACACTTGGTCCTGATGAAGTCTGAGGTTAAAGGTTGGTGGCATTATCACTTCCAATAGCAGCAATGGGTTAATGGCCATCATTGTAACAAGAGGACTCTCCTCCCACCCTCCCTCACCTAGTTTCCAGTTTTGAGCTGGTTTAACTACAACACACGGGTTTGGGTGACGGAGGATGGGGAGCAGGGGTTGTGGTGGTGGTGGTGGTGGGGTTGGGGGTTATCAGTAGATAGAAGTGGGGGCTTTGCTGCCGAGAGTCAATTCTGTTGTAAAATGAGGTTTTCCAGTTCGTCTGCTGAGCGGAGGAGGAAGGCTGCCGACTCTCTGTAGCCAGCGATGAGCTGCCGAACCGCGGTGATCTCTGTGGGGCTGAGCTGTGTCGTGGCCACACTCCGGCTGTTATTCGTGTTGGATGAAGCGGAGTTGGAAGCCAGCGCCTTCATGCTCAGATCAGTCGGACCTGAAAGGAACGTGAAAGGAGCAGGTTTACCTTATAATCCTGGCATTGGATATAGCGCCTCATCATGTCTTTGCGATGTCTCAAAGCGCATTACAACGTTTTTGTGGGTGAAATGCGGCAGTCAATTGTGCACAGCGGTGGCCCACAAAGTCGTGGATTGAGTGACCAATTTCTTATTAATTTTTTAAAGGGGATTATTACCCCCAGAAAAGCGATCCGCTAATCAACTATTAACGGAGTTCCTACTTACTGCTAGGTAAACAGAGGAGTGTGTGGAGTAAGGAAACATGCCCAACGTTTCGCCCTGTGCAGGAATCAAACCCAGATCCTTTAGCTTGCGAAGCAAGTGCTCTAACCATTAAGCTACAGGACTCCACTTATCATTTGGTCTCAAACACACCAGATAGTCGCACGATACTTACACAGTATTTATATAGCACCCTTCACGGAGGTAGCGTCTCAAAGCACGTAACGCACATAAATGAATAAAGTGGAGTCATGTAGTGTATTGGTTAGAGCGCTTGCCTCGCAAGCAAAACGACCCGGGTTCAATTCCCAGGCGGGGCAAAACCTTAGGCAAATTTCCTGACTCCACATGCCTCCATTTACCTAGCAGGAAGTATGGACCAGGTTGTTACTCGATTAGAGGATTGCTTTCCGGGGGTAATAATCCCTTAAAAAAAATTTGGTCCCTCAATCCCCAACTGTTTGCGGGACATTGATTTGTGCAATTGGCTTCCATGTTTTGCCCACAAAATATACTGTCGCTTTACATTATATTCTGTGAAGCATCTAGCGCCTTATCTCAACGACATCTTATTGCGCTATTATCAAATGCAAGGATTATTATTACTTATTATTATAATCACCTTTAGAGCATCTATTGGCTGCCCAGTTGCAAACTGACCTTCATTCTATTATACCCGGGCACTAAAACATTCGCGACGCGAGCAAATGATTGCTTTCACATCCAACTGCAAATCATATGATACAAATTTACATTTACATTGCCCAGTAAATGATTCCCAATTACTGGGCAATGTTTAATCCCAGGGCAGCCTCATTGTTTTAAGATTCTAAAACCTGAATATTTCTTCTGTCACGTTCTGTTTAACATAGCCCCCATTCAACTGAATGCATTTATTATGCATAAATTACTTATTTGTATTAAAGCGTTAGCCTCTCCAGACTAACTCTTTGCTGCTGATCTACATATTCTGCCAGAGCAGCAGATCTAATTGGAATCCCATGCAAATCCCTTTAAACTGACGGGGGCCGGGCCAGCAGACATACGGACGCAGTGATGGAAACGGACTGGGGAACGGAAGTGTTTAGTTGCGCTGATAGCGTTGGCTTAATTTGAGAGATAGCGGATCTCAATGTACCAATGGAGATGCTTCTTCTTGTTAATTCAGAAGGTAATTATATTTTGGAAGGAGGAGGCGATGTATGTGGGCGGTGGAGAGAAAGGGAGTAAACTAGCCCTCCCACTCACGCACTCTGAGACGCTACGCTGCCTGAGAGGAGCGCTATATGAATGCAACGTGTTGTTAGTTTAGTGGGTTGCCAAATGCTCTCATCTCTCATTTATTTCAGTGGAGGTTTTGGCTGCGTTGGGTGTCCTCAGCTCAGCACAGCCATCAGAAGGTTGGGGGAACGATTGTTACCTTTCTTTATGAGAGTTCCTGATCTAATCTCGTTGACCTGTGATTACACATGTAGTGCCTTGCCTCCTTCTCCCCCTCTTTTAGATCACGACTGAAGACCTTGCTCTTCGACCGTGCTTACGGTCACCTCCTCACTTCCACAGGCTCGGCATCAGGCTCTGCCATTGTTAAGCGCTCCGAGATGCTACCCCATTCTCTCTCCCTTTGTCCCCCTTCCCAGAAATACAGAATTATCTTTTGAATCATAATATTAACTGATAATAATAATCCTTGCATTTGATATAGCGCCTTATCACGTCGTCAAGAAGTGTCACTGGACATACTGTCAAATGGATTGACTGTGGTTTGGTGGGCGAAACGCTCAGACTATAAAGAACAGTAATAATAGTCCTTGCATTTCACGTCAGGAGGACGTGTCAAAGCATTTCACAGGATTATATGGCAAAGTGTCGTAACTGTTTATATTGCCCCACTGCCCACCACCAACCCCCACTCCCTTACTGCAAGTTTCTGATGAAACGAGATGGACGATGACTGAGTGTTAATTCCCCTACTATCAGGGGTGTGAACCCTGTAACGGTTCCACTTACACTAAAAGGGTGTGGATTATCAGTCACCTGAGCAATGCCGTGCTCACCCCACACATCACTCAGAGCTTCCTTCGCTCGGGATTAAGGTAGGATAAAAGCAGTTAATCCCTGCAAATCCAGGCTGTCTCCTGCTTTTTCCCTGACCCCAACCTCACCCACCCCCACCTCAAATAATTCTTCACGACTGACAGGCAAGCAGGTGAGAGATGTTTAGATTCTGAGTGTTAAGGGAGCTGCTCTCCCAGTGTTTGGAGTGGGGGCGGTGGGAGTGGGGGTTCACTGAGTGCAATAGGTTCACTGGGAAGCAATTCCATACAGAGTGTCAGCCTGCCTCAGCCGCCAGTGCTTTTGCTATTGATTCAGAGGGGAATTTTCTTGATGGGGGAAGGGGGAGGGAGAGGGGGAGTAAACAGTAAACGAGGAGACCGTAGGATGGATCGTGAACGGAAAGGAAAACGCACTCCGATGTCTCGCTGTGCCGGAGGTTTTCCCTTTCGTACCATTGCTGAGGTTTCCAGTCTGCAAGGGGGAGGGATGTTGCAGTCCGCCACCTATTCCTCCGTAACCACGGTAACTGTAGTTCAGTCCTCCGTTGATGTACATCTGATCTTGAGAGAAGGAAGCAGCTGGGAGCGAGTAGGTAGTAGTGTGTGCAAACTGGGTCGACTCCCGGGCCTGTAGGCTGTGTTTGTCTAGTGCAATAGGTTCGTCCTGTGAAGAGAGCAGCAGAAAAGAGACAATCAACACTGACAGTCAGTCAGTCAGTCAGTCAGTCAGTCAGTCGCTCGCTCCATGGCTATTTGCGGGGACGTTGCTGTGAGCAGATTGTCTACTGCGTTTCGCCCACAAAACACACAGTCCCACCACTTTACAGCGTATCTTGCAAAGTTACTGCCTGAAAGGCTGGTGGGTTCAGATTCAATAATAGCTTTCAAAAGGGAATTGGATACGTACTTGAAAAGAAAACAAATTGCAAGGCTCTGGGGAAAGAGCGGGGGAGTGGGACTAATCGGATAACTCTTTCAAAGAGCCGACACAGGTACGATGGGCCAAATGGCCTCCTTCTGTGCAGTAAGATTCTATGATTCTAAGATTCTAAGAGCTTTGAGACGTACTCCTATCATGAAAGGTGCAATACCAAATGCAAGGATTATTATTATTATAAAATTTTACAATTCAAAAGATAAGGTCTGTATTTCAGTTCCAGATTTATAATGATGATAATAATAATAATAGTAATCCTTCCATTTGATAGCACAGTATCACGGTGTTGAGACGTCTTGATTGCGCATCACGGAATTGTTTTACCGTGACGTGTAGTGACTGTGTGTTTTTGCAGATTGCCGTCCTGGGTATTGTGTGAGAGGTATACCCTCCACAGTACTCATGCTATCAGAGGCATCATGTCCCCATGAGCCATTCATTCAGAAAATCAAATTAAAGATCTGCCGTCACGATAATAACTTATCAATACAGGGGGCTGGCAAACTCATTTCACTGGCGACTTAGACAGGGCTTCAGACACTGAGGACAAGGTAAAAGGCCCTCCTGGGAATACAGATTCATGTACTGTACTCTCAACTCTCCGAGCACCAATGAATTCTTCTCTGACTGGAGCTTAGCTCATAAAAATTAGATATAAGGCTTCTCTAAATTATGCATCAAATAAAAAAAGAGGTGGAGTGCTTGATATAGCTTCAAGTGCAGCGGAGTTTAAAAAGCTTTGCACTGTTAAGAATTCGTAGAATAGTAGGGAATCATAGAATCATACAACAATAGCAACAACAACAAATGCCTTTCATGTTGGGAGGACGTCTCAAGGCATTGGACAGTCAGGGATTTGGATCGGAACAGGGGGATTGGGATCAGGAAGGATGACGGACAGGGAGGGTAGAGGTAGGAGGGCAACCGAAGGTGCGGTCGAAGAGGAGGGTCTTAAGACGTGCCTTGAAGGAGGGGCGGAAGGGAAGGCAAAGGCGAGGTGAAGGGACTGTTGGATGGAGTTCCAAAAGGGTGGGGGCAGAGAGGCTGAAAGCCCGACTGCCGATGGTGGGGCTGGTCAGGCGGGAGATGTGGGGCAGGTTATGGAGGGGACGTGGAGCAGGCCGGAGCTCGCTGAGCACAAAAGGAGGCCATTCTGCCCACCGTTCCTGTGCCTAATGCCTTTGAAAATTCGTGGCGTTCATTCACGTGAAAAAGTTTTTTTTATGTGCTTGTTTTTTTTTAAATGGAGCAGTATTTGCCAAGTGGAATGCAGAGAAAATACACACAGCCGCACGCACACCACTTTACAGTGTATCCTGGGAAGCGCTTTGAGATGTCTCGAAGACGGGACAAGGTGTGAAAATGCTTGGAATTGCACGCGTAAGAGGCCCTTGCTGACCCAGCATTCTTCACAGTAACAGCTTAAAAGTCGGAATCCTCTCACTCTCTCTGTGAGAAAAGTGTATGATCACGTTCAAAGCAAGACATTGTACAGGGTACATCAGAAGTCCTCACTCGGAGAGTTTTTAATTATTAATTATGTTTTTTTTAAGACAACATCCATAAAGAATGTGCAGCTATTACAGGAGATAATAGCTGATTCACCCTGTATAATGCATAAGTGCATGTATGTTAAATAGAACTATAATAAATAATCCGCGATAATAAGCGAGAGAACCCGGGTTCGATTCCCGGGTGGGGCAAAACCCAAGGCAAGTTTCCTTACTCCATATATCTCCGTCGATCTATTTTACAGTACATTCTGTGAAGCGCTTTGGAGACATCTCAACAATATGATAAGGCGCTATATCAGGGTTATTAATATTAAGGGTTATTAATATTATTGTATTATAAGGGTTAAGATCAGGAGAGTCCTATTATCCCATCATTACAGAGTTTAACCTCCAGCAGGTCCTGTTAGGTGGCTGCACAGACACAGACTGGGTTAGAGATTGGGGGTGGGGGGGGAGAGAGGTGGAAGAGTGGGGGAAGGGGATGGATAGCCTGTTTCTGTCCTCACTAATTCCGTGCCCTTCACTCGCTCGTGCGACCTTGGTTAGGATTCACAGCGCAGCTGCTACAAACAAGAGAGAAATAAAAAAAACACAACTCGCTTTCATTAACCCCGACAATATTCACTAAATCTTCCGCTGCGCTGCAATATAATAATAAATCAATAGGTTTTCTTTTCAAAAAGACAAAAATACATTAAAATCCCTGCTCCGTCTCGGCGAGAGGAAGGAAGATGGGTTATAACAGGGAGAGGATGTAAATGGCAGCCAGAGATTTAGTACTGTCAATTTCTCCTTTCCCTCCACCACCTCCTAGACTCCATTTAATCTCTGGATCCGTTCACCCCTGATTTATAAAATAATAATAATAATAATTTAGTCACTCAATCCACGTTTGTGGGGACGCTGCTGTGCGCAATTGGCTGCCGGGTTTCGTCCACAAAATACACAGTCACTACCCTTTACAGCGAATCTTGTGAAGCGCTTTGAGACGTCTCGGAGACGTGATAAGGCGCTGTATCAAATGCAAGGATTATTATTATTATTTACTCCAAACACCGCGGCTGGTAAAGCGGTGATTGTTATCGTTGTCAAGTTTACTGCAAAAACGCCTCTTGGCGTACACTCCCCCTTGAGGAGAAAATCTGCTGCGAGTTTGTGACGCTGTCCTTTGGATGAGATGTTAAACTGAGATCCCTATCTGTTGCACTCTTCAGACAGACGTTAAACATTCCCCCGCCCTCATAGCGCTACTGGGGGGTTCTCTCTCTGTGTCCCGGCTGACAAGCTCCCCCAATAGAACCAAACGATCATTCACTTCAAGACTGCCTCCCTCAAGGCTTGTCTTGACACCCTTCTCTTTGACTGTGTATTCGTCACCCTCCGTCCCCTACTGTCCCTGCCCTCCACCCCTTCCTGATCCCAACCCCCAGATCAGCTGCAAATCCTTGACTCTCCAGCGCCTTGGGCCATCCTCCCGACATGAAAGGTGCTGTGCAAATTTGTTATTTGTGGGGCTTTGCTGTGCGTATAATAACGCTTGCCTAAGAAATACACAGTCACTACACTTGACAGCCTGCAAAGCACTTGGAGACGTCTGCTATATCGAACGCAAGGATCTGTGGACTCTTGTAGCTCAGTGGTTAGAGCACTCGCCTCGCAAGCGAGAGACCTGGGTTCAATTCCCGGCAGGGCAAAACCTTGTGCAAGTTTCCTTACTCCACACGCCTCTGTTTACCTGGCAGTAAGTTGGAACCCGGTTGTTAGTCGATTGGCGGATCACTTTTCTGGGGGTAATAATTCCTTATATAAAAAAAATAATAATTTGATCACTCAATCCACGACTGCTTGTGGGACGCTGCTGTGCGCAATTGGCTGCTGTGTTTCGCCCACAAAATTCAACATACTGTAAATTCACTTTACAGTATATTCTGTGAAGCTCTTTGAGATGCCTCGAAGACGCGATAGGGCGCTATATCAAATTTAAGGATTATTATTACTGTCGGGCGATCACACTACCTGCTGCTGGTACGATTCCAGACGCATCCTCTTGGCGGCTTTCCTGCTTTCGCTCTCACACGCGGCGGCCAGGATATTTTCCGCCATGGCCGAGGTGAGGTGAGAGGGAGTGGGCCGGGTCTGCGGTGGAAGAGAGCAGAGTCTGAGGAGTGTCGCGTCGGTATGCTTGGAGGTGAACGAGAGCGTCTGTGTGTGCCACGAGACATTGCCTCGGGAACCGTATACAGTAACTCAAGGCTATCTGCAACCGACGTATCTGGAATTCGGAATTAGCTGGTAGCGCTCTCGCTTCTGAGTCAAAAGGTTGTGGGTTCAAGCCCCACGTCAGGACTTGGAATCACATAGTCTAAGCGGATGCTGCAATGCAGTATTGTGGGGGGTGGTGGGGGGGTGGGGGCATTGTCAGAGGTGCTGTACTTCGGATGAGATGTTAAAATGAAGTCCCATCTGTGCCCTGTTCAGGTGGATGTTAAAGATCCCATTGCGCTGTTCAAAAAGAGAAGGGAGTTTCTCTCTCCAGGCGTCCTGGCCGACAATCGCCCCAGACAAATCTGGTCGTGTCACTTCATGGCTGTTTGTATCATTAGTCTTTGTGAGAAGGTGACGGTCTCCTACGCTGTTCCAATGAACCACAGTGCAAGCTCGAGGACCAGCACCTCATTTATCTGCTGGCGACTTTACCGCCGGGCCTCAATATCGATTTCAACAATTTCAGACCATAACCGCTCACATTCCCCCTCCCTCTCTTCTGTGACCATTTCCCACATCATCTGGGTCTCACACACACCTTTTCTCTCTCTGGTCTGCCTGTTTTGTTGCAATTCCCCCCCGCCCACCCCTTGTTTTGCATCATTTAACACCTCTCTAACCCATCATCCCCTGTTCTCTACCCCACTTTCTCCTTTGTCTTCCTTGCCCGGCCTCCCCCCTCGCTGTTAGCCCTTAAAAACCTCTCCCTCCCAACATGCCCCAGTTCTGACGAAGGGTCGTGGACCCCGAAACGTTGACTCACTTTCCCTTCTCCATAGACGCTGCCTGAGCTG
Organism: Callorhinchus milii; assembly: GCF_018977255.1. Taxonomy (NCBI): domain Eukaryota; kingdom Metazoa; phylum Chordata; class Chondrichthyes; order Chimaeriformes; family Callorhinchidae; genus Callorhinchus; species Callorhinchus milii. The sequence continues at coordinate 2,961,287 of NW_024704759.1, forward strand.
CTGAGTGTTCCTTATTTAACTTCTTGTTAGTTGTCCCGGTGTCCTGTTTCGCCATTAACTGGGTGCTCCATGTCATACCGTTAACCTTAGTTCAAGGCGACCCTGATATAATGCCATGATTTTGGTCCATAAACTCAAAGGCTTTGCGTTGGGTGGTGGGGGAGGAGGGAGCTAACAAAATGGCCAGTGGACGGCACTTACGGGGTCATCATGTCCTAGCTGATGTCACTTCCTGTGTATTACAGGAAGCTGGTCAGTCTGGTCAGCACCAGATCTCAAATGTTTTGTGCTAGAACAGGATGCCCCTCCCCCCCACCCCCCCACCCCCACACACACAAAGGTAGTGTCTCACCTCGTTGGCTGGAAAGCCCGATGTCCGCCTGACCCTCCAGCAAGCCCGCCTCCTGGTGGCCGACGATGGGGCTGCACTGGTGGTGAAGAAGTTGGAAGCTCCCTCTTCCCCGTCCTCCTGTCGCAAGGAAGAGGCGTGGAGACGAGACGCCTACAGACAGATGGAGGGAGGGATGAAAGGAGGGAGGGAGGATAAAACAGAAATTAGAGGATGCATTTGACCCTTGACTGATGACCTGGCTTCCTAGGAGGGAGGGTCGCCTCCTCTCTCCACCCCTCCCAGCCTGCTGGCTCGGCGTCTGTTAATAATAATAATAATAATAATCCTTGCATTTGATAAAGAGCTTTTCACGTCGTCAAGACGTCCCAAAGCGCTTCACAGAACACACTGTAAAGTGAATTGACTGTATATTTGTGGGCGAACGCGGCAGCCAATTGCGCACAGCAATGTCCCACAAACAGTCATGGATTGAAAATGACCAATTTATTATTGTTTTGTTTTTTGGAGGGATTATTATTCGCTCCGAGCTGCCCCATGTGAATGGCGCTATAGTTGTTTCGCCGATGCCTCTCAATAACAAACGCAGATACTTGTCACGTTTTCTAGCGTTTGCAAGAAGTGTGATCACGGTGATTCTGGCGTCAGGGAGTCTCGAGCTAAATCCCTCAGGTTCCTGGCTGTTTAATGACCTGTTCTCTTTGCTTGTCCTCAACTGAGAGAAAAGATCATCGGGAAAAAAGGGGGTCAGAATAATAATGCCTCCCCCCCTCCCCAAAACAGCCCCAAACCCCCCTCACCCCTCTCATTCTCTACCCCCCCTGGAATAAAAAGAACGATTAGCTTTAAGCTTTGAGCAAAAGGGGTTAATTGCTTCACCTAAGGCATCGTCTCAAAGCTTTATTCAGATTTTAATTTCAATGCTGAAGTGGATCTGAACGGCCGAATGGGAAATGAGAAGATTACAGGTAGTTAGATGTCTGGCCAATTACATTAATAGCCAATAAAGCCAACCTTTAAAGTGATTTTTATCATCGATCTAACAGCGATAGAGTGTAACAGGCATGTGCAAGGTTCCCAGATTCCCAGGCCAAGGGCATGAGTTGCCTGGGAGTAAACGTAACCCTTTTGGCTTTAAGATCTCTGGGTTTTCCGAGACGTCCACGTGGTGATTTTCCAGGGAGATTTCCCAGTGATGGGTGGCGAGGGGAGGAGAGAGAGAGCGGTGGCAGCACATTGATTGCCTTGGACACTTGCTGGTTATCTCTGGACAATTAACTTTACAACCAATAAATTTCTACACCGTCTTAACCCGTCTAAAACATTGTATGAACACGAACAAAGTAACATTGAGTTACTTTGCAGTGCGATGAGATGACAAGTGCTCTAAGAAGCTACCCTACATGAGGGGCACTATATAAATGCAAGTTGTTGTTAAAACATTGCAACTAACCTTGACCAGCAAAGCCCCCTCTCCAACCCTTACAAACAATAGCAATTGCTCTTACACAAAGCGTCTTTCACGTAGGAGAAGATTTCAAAGAGCTTTACAGAAGTGGACATTGGCCAGCTACGTGGCTTTAGCTGGTTAAACTCCAGCAGTTTCCCCACACGCTCCCTCCCCACCTCTCCCCCCCCCCCCCCCCCACCACCACCCTGCAAACACATACTCTGGGATCTCCCAAACCTTGGCTCTCGTCAACTTGTGCTTAATATTCTCTGGAATTTAAGTGCTCCGAGAATCCATCTGGCGTAAAGGGCACCATATAAATGCAGGTTGTTGTTGTTGAATTAGGTAAGCAAAGCATGTTCTTCCAGAGGGAGAGAGAGAGAAAATGCGCATTCCATTCCAGACACTGGGAAATTTCCACGTGTAAAAAAAAATAATCCTTGCATTTGATATAGTGCCTTATCCGTCATTATGTCTTCTAGACATCTCAAAGCGCTTCACAGAATATACCATAAAGTGAATTTCTGGGTGAAACGCGGCAGCCAATTGTGCACAGCAGTGTCCCACAAACAGTCGTGGATTGAGTGACCAAATTATTAGGTGGTGTAGCTGGCATATTATTATTATTATTATTACATATGTAAAAATTCTCGGTCTGGTTTGGATATGCTTCAAGCTTGGAGATTGGTTTGCAAGTGTGTCAGACATCTTACTGACTGAAACCAGAGCTGGATTAATTAATAAAATAAAGTGATTTAAGAAAATAACTAAGAATAGCACAGACACAATGGGCCGAATGGCCTCCTTCTGTGTTGAAACTTTCTATGGGGTAAAATTTAAGGTATAACTGACCTACCACTGAAGTAAACCACTAGGTGGCAGCATGCCCTTCTAGGGCAGTGGTGGTCAACCTGTGGCCCGTGGGCCAGAAATGGTCTGAGGGGGCCATCAAGAAGCACCCCAGCACCCTGAACATTCACACGAGCCTAGGTAAGATTCACACCAGCCTCTGTGTTTAATCGATAGTGTGTTTTCACTTTTTTCTTGATTTATGGCATTAAAAAGCCAAGCTCTCTCACTGTGCCTTTGGTCACCTCCCTCCCAAGCCTTCGTCGCAACCTCCCCCCAACCCCCCCACTCCCCTCGAGGCGTGTCTTACCAGTTCAATGCCGTTCTTCTTCAATCGCCTGCAGGACTTGAGGTAAGTGCGAATGCGTTTCCGTGCCCGTTCCTGGAACTCCGGGAACTGCCGACTGCACGACTCGATGATGGCCTGAATCTTTTCCTTGGGCTGTTTTGAAATGGGAACCATTCGATCCAGGTTCTCGTCCACAAACAGCCTCACGAACATCTGGGGGCAAAAATCAAACCCAAACAGATGAAAGAAGATGGAGGTCAAGTGGGTAGCGCTCACGCTTCTAAGTCAGAAGGTTGTGTGTTCAAATCCCACGTCAAGGGGTCTTTGAGCTCACGCAGTCCAGGCTGAAACTCCAACCTAGTGCTGGAGTGAGGTGAAAAGTATTGCATTGTTGGAGGTGACGTCTTTCAGATGTGATGTTAAACCAAGGTCCCTGTCTGTCTGTTCAAGTAGACATTAAAGACGCCCTCACTCTATTGTGCAAGACAAGGGAAAGGTGAGATGGCGGGTTGGGTGGTGGTGGGGGGTGGGGGGCGGTGCAGAATGAGCAGAGTTAGAAATCTAGTCGCTGGGCCAAGCTGGGAAAGAGATATCTTTTTTTTAAAAAAAGCTTTTAATATTCCAAGGTTCGATCACGACTGCAAATGTAGTGCATTCAGGCCGTCCGTTTGTTTTCCCCACATCTTTATTCATTGTTTTTAAAACCGTCTTTAAGCCGGACCTGCGGGGGCGATGAACGGCACCTCTGGAATCTTAGCAAGACAGTCTAGCAACACGCTCACTAAAGCCCAGTTAGCGTCATCGCATACAAATGTCTCTCACCAGCCTCGTGAATAAAAATAGCCTCCATCTCTCCCTCCCTCACCTTCACCCCCTTCTCTGCAAATAAGCTACTAGGCCTTATCTCCCTGGGCAAGGGAGAAAATATCTAACGCTGGACAAGATAAAGCAAGGTTTGGGGAAACTAGACTGGGTCTAGAGTCTTAAAAAAAAATTGGGGGTGTGGGGGTGCAAAGGCAAACTGTTGAATTCAGTCTTGACTTTGAAGTCCTTCAATTAGATGTCGCCCACAAAATACACAGTCACTACACTTTACATTATATCCTGTGAAGTGCTCCAGGACGCTACCGTGTATGAAGAGTGCTGTATAAGTGCATGTTGTTGTTGTTGTAGAGATGTCATGACGGTGTGATAAGGCGCTATATCGAGTGCAAGGGTTATTATTGTTATAAATGATTAATAATAGTACTATTAATAAAAACCCACGGCTCGCTCACATTGAAGGCCTTCAGCCGCTCGGGGTCCATTCCCTCCGAGTCATTGATCTTCTCGTTATCTTCGTCGTGGTCGTGCTCGTCATCGTCATCGTCTCCCCCGCGGCTGATGGACAGATCCTCAGGGCAGCCCCCCAGCCCCTCGTTCCGGCCCGAGTCATAGCTTCCTGAGCTGTAGGGAGGCGACTGCAACAACACACAGAGAGAAAGAGATAAAGGCCATCAGAGGAACTATTTGAGGGGTAGTGTAGAGGGCTGTAGCGCAGTGGTTAGTGCGCTCGCCTCGCAAGCGAGAGGACCCAGGATCGATTCCGGGTGGGGAGAAATGTTGGGCAGGTATCCTGACTCCACACGCCTCTGTTTACCCAGCAGTAAGTAGTAACCCGGTAGTTAGTCGTTGGCGGATCGCTTTCCCAGGGGTAATAATCCCTACCCCTCAAAAAAAAATAATAATAATTGCATCGCTCGATCCACGACTGTTTGTGGGCCAAAGCTGCGCGCTATTGGTTGCCGCCAATCCGCTTTGAAACCTATAAAAAGCGCTTTGAAACCTATGTGTGAAGCCACTATATCAAGTGTAAGGATTATTATTATTATCATATTATTCATTTTCAAGTAGCTTTTCTTTCCCCAAGTCCTTAAAAATAAGCCACCGGCTTCCAGACCGAGACTGAACGGAGGACTTTTCCAGTATGTTCGTCTGCAAAGCACACAGTCACTACATTTCTCAGTAAAACCCTGTGAAGCGCTTTGAGAGTTCCTACTGGCACAAAAGATGTTACACAGTGCACAGTACACAGCAAGGCTTATCATCATCATTATTGCACGCCAAGCATTCAACGAATGGTTTATTTCTCGAGCTGCCCATTATCCTAGTCTCTTCATAGTGTCGTCTTCTCTCCTCCACCTCCCTTGATCTCCACCCCTATACAAATGCAATTTGTTGTTGTTGTCTCAGATTAAAGCAGTCATTCACCTGTGAGGCTATTTGCAGGAACTTGCTGTCAAGTGTTCAAAAACGGCTGCTACGCTTGCCTCCGTGCAACAAAAACAGTCACTACGCTTTGCAACAATTACAGTGAAAGCATTTGGAGGTGTTTCCTTCTTTCTACAGCTGAGTTAAAGCAAAAAAAAATTCTTCTAGGTATTTTGATCCTCGCTCTGTGAAGCAGTCTGTCTCCTGTTTGACAAACTGCAATAACTCCCTACTTTCCAGCATGTTATTCCCACTCGTTTTCGTATGTTACTGGGGACCAGTTCATGTCGGCATGTTCACACCAAATAAAAGAGAGGCACTTTAGTTGACTTATGATGTTCTGGAGCTCGAGGTAGGTAGGAAAGCCCCTGTGCTCCACACTGCAGGTGATAAAGATCGAGATTTATTGCACAGAGAAAAGCTGCTCGATTTAATATATCAGAGAAAATAGCCTTGTGTCGTATCAGAGGCAGCAACCTCCTAATCCCTTCCTACCCATCACATGCTTTTCTTGTACTTAACCTCTCCAAAGCCTTGAAGTTACCTTACAACACTGACTGAACAAAACACAGAACAATTAATAATAATGAGAATAATCATAACCCTTTACATCTGAACCAACGTCAGGAGGATGTCTCAAAGCGCTTCACAGGATATACTGAAATGTGTGGTGACTGTGTATTTTGTATTTTCAGTGTATTTATTCAAACGGCTGTGCGCAATTGGCTGTCACACATTTCGCCCACACAATACACAGTCAATTCACTTTAGATTATATTCTGTGAAGCGCTTTGAGACGTTTCAACGATATCATAAAGCACTATATCAAATACAAGGATTATGATTATTATTATTATTGTAGGTGAATGCGGCAACTGAACAAGCAAGGGCTCAGTTTAATACTTTATCCAAAGGACGGCACCTCTGACAATGCAGTGCTCCCCCAAAGCACTGCACTGGAGTGTCAGCCTGGAATTTGAGAGTTCGAAGGTCTTGACGTGGAGCATTGATTCAAAGGCGAGAGTGTGACCTCTTACAGAACGGGCTGACACACATCACAGCACAGTCTGTGAAGCTCTTTGAGATGTCCTTCCAATGTGAAAGGCACCATATCAAATGTAAGGATTATTATTATTATTATTAATAAGACAAAATAGTCTCGCAGGTTAAGACCAGGTGGAATTGCAGGAAATAATTATAATTTGCTCGTGAGGTTTGAGAGACATTCCAAATGCCTTAACCTCCTTGAAACAACCCCCTCCTCCTGCCCCCACTGTGTAACATTGCAGAGGAGAAATTGGGTGAAATAAAAAACAAAGTCTAACAGAAAGGACCACTTTTTCATTGTGAGGCTGTGAGGCCACAGTAACACAAAGCACACACCAGCCAAATGCAGAAGAGAGACTGCCAGAGTTACACCCACAGTAAGTTTCTGTTAAGGGATTTCATTTAAGAAACACGAGAGACTTAGAACACAGATGACTGATATCAGGCCTCTGGCAATTTCTCTCTCTCTGTCTGTCTCTCTCCGTCTCTCTCTGTCTCCAGTTCACTGAGATGTTGTGAGAGAGAATACCTTTCTAATTTTAGTCGAATCCTGCAGAGAGGGGCCCTGAACCTGCCACTCACTGTCTCTGTCAGATCGTGCGTTGCTGATATGAGCTTGGGCTGATATGAACTCGTGCATTCAGCATCTCTGCCCCCACACTCTGGAACTCTTTCCCGCAATCCCTCTGCCTCACGCCCTCTCTTGCCTCCTTCAAGTACAGTCTGAAGACTTCCTCCTCGACCTTGCCTTTGGCCACCCTCCCACCCCTACCCCACCTGCCCTCTACCCCTCCTGAGCCAACTCCCAGCTTAGATCCAGAACCCTAATTGTCCAGCGCCCTGGGACATCTTTCCAACATGAAAGGTGCTGTACAAGTGTAATTTGTTTTTGTTGTTGCGCAATATGCACTACCCAACCTCCCCCCCACCCGGGTCTCATTACTGCAGAGGGCTCCACATTAATACCTTAACTACTCTCCATACCCACTCTGCTCCCCCACTACTGTCGTGTGAACACTGCCAGGAGCAAACACGGCCTGGGCTATTGGTTTTTCATTGAAACAACTGTTCAGTTGGACGTTATAGATCTCATGGTGCTATTCCAGCAGAGAAAGAAGGGAATTTCTCTCCCGGTGTCTTGGCCGACAATCTCCCAGATAGAATTGGGAGCGTCAGCCTGGATATTTGGGGAATCAAAGTCCCGAGGTGGGGGCCCGAACCCCAAAACCTTGCAAGCCAGAGGCGAGAGTACGAGCAACTGAGCCTGCGGAGGGAGGGAAGAACTAAAGCACGGAGTCAGGAATGGGAATCAAACGATAGAGACAGCTGGAGTCGGGCAATTGAGTAATTGAGAGTTAATTTTCTTGTGTTTTTTTTGGGGGGGATTTTCACTTCCAAAAAGTGAAGTCGCGGACTTTCCTGTCGTGCACTTTCATTTGCTAGGAGCCATGCCCTGACCCACAGGAATATTCACTAGCAACCTGCGATGTGTCAGGCTGGGTGAACACGCCAATGGGAGATGGAGGACAGTTCATGTAGATTTAATCGGGGAGCTCTGGTGTGCATCCGTGAAGGAGTTGCGCGCAGGATATTAAGCATGTTGTTATTTAATACCCATTATAAGGGGTGCTTTACGAGGTGTGGCGCAAGAGTAATACACTGCGCTCTGGATTCTCAGGGCAGTCACAATGTACTGTGTGCGCTCACTCCTGCTCACAACACCGAGTGTAAAACAAGCACACGCCACTCGGCTATTAAATCGCCCCCCCTTTTGATTTCCTTGCTGGCTTTCTCTGTCACCTTTCTCCAGTTCCCTCCCCCTTTCAGGACAGTGAACTGGTATAATTTAGACTGACATTCCAATGCGATGCTGGGGGCAGACCCAGGCCTTCAGATGAGACGTTAAACCGAGGTCCTGTCTGTGCCTGTTCAGGTGGACGTTAAGGATCGAAAAAAGTGAAGTGAGTTTTTCCCTCCTGGCTCCTGGTATCGTGGCTGGCAATGCCCTTCCACCCACGGCTTTGCGGCTGTGTGTGTGTGTGTGTGTGAGGGGGGGGGTGGGGGGGGGGGTACATTGTGGAGTCCTGTAGCTCAGTGGTTAGAGCACTCGCCTTGGAAGCGAGAGACGTGGGTTCGATTCCTGGCAGGGTGAAACCTTGGGCAAGTTTCCTTACTCCAATACGCCTAATAATAATCCCTCAAAAAAAATGATAATAATTTGGTCACTCATCCACGACTGTTCATCGGACGCTGCTGTGCGCAATTGGCTGCCCATAAATTATACAGTCAATCCACTTTACAGTATATTCTGTGAAGAGTTTTGAGACGTCTCAAAGACGTGAAAAGCGCTATATCAAACGCAAGGATTATTATTATTATTATTATTATTGCTGTGCATAGACTATCTGCCTAGTTCACCATCAGACCCACGGTCACTTTACTAGGAAGTCATTACATGACAAGTGCTTTCGAGATGTTAAACATTAGAGACGTTGATCGAAAATGTGGAGATTGTGAACGTATGAATCTGTGCCCTGATTAGAAACTGCTGGTGTGTAGCTGCTCCTTTCCACAGCGACAACTACCAATGTCCAAATGGCAAAGGCCAACCAAATAGGTTAAATGGGACCATTCTTAATCTTTTTAAATCTGCTCTCGATTCTGTGCACTCAGAGGATTAATATTTGGTGCTAGGATTTCCTTAAGCACTGACTGTACGCTCCGGGTTTGTGACATATCTTCCAAAGTCGAGGCCCACCCCCCACAAATCTCCCCTTCCCCCACCCCCACCCCACCTGGCCCGTTACATGGCTGTTTGTGTGGGGACGCTGCTGTGTGCAAAATTGTCTGTCGTGTTCACTCACCAAAACACACACACACATACCGCAATTTACAGTATACTCAGTGAAAACTTTGTGAGATGTCTCGACAAAGTGATGAGGTCCTCTTTGACCGTGCCTTCAGCTCCCCTCTCGACTCTCTATCCCCTCCTCTCTCCCTCCCTTCCCTCCCCTCACCCTGACCATTTCCCCCCAATGCTCGGGTCCTGACCCAACTGTACAGCGCCTTGAGACGTCCTCCCGATGTGAAAGGCGCTCTATAAATGGAATCTTGTTGTTGTTGTCCTGTATCAATCATAAAGATTATTATTTATTATGATTGTGTTAGTTTACGGGGCCGATAGCAGCGTCTCTCCTCTTAAACCAACCTGCTGATGTAGATGAGAATAATGATAACAATCCTTGCATTTGATACAGCACTTTATCACGTCTTCGAGACGTCTCAAAGTGCTTCACAGAATATACCGTAAAGTGTAGTGACTGTGTATTTTGTGGACGAAACGCTTGGCAGGATTGAGCTAAAATGGGGTTGTAGGCACGTGCTGTACCTTACACCCGTAATCCCTCCCTCTCGGTCCAGTCGGACGTCAGGTGCTGTTTTTCCAGTGTATTTGACCCGGTTTCGCTGCCCATCCGTGCTGCCGTTATCCGCTTGAAAGGCCGGTGTGACGTGTCCGGGCTGCAGCCTCTCACTGAGGTTGACCGGCTGGTCCTCGGAGCTGCCGCTGTAGTCCAGGCCGGTCGAGCTGTTCCCATTCATGTCCGGAGACACGTTCTTGCCTTGGCTGCCACCAATGGCTGGCGGGTTCAGGGCGGAGGAGCCGTTTCCACTGCAACACTCTGAAGACGAGTCATCTGAGGGGGAGCGAAGGGGGAGGGAGGCAAGAGAGAGGGGGAGGGAGAGAGAGGGGGAGAGAGGAGGGGTGGGGGGTGGGGGAGGGAGAAACAAAGGGATCAGTGTGAGAACCGATTGCAAGCACAAGATTCCATGTAAAAGTAAATTCTTCCAAGAGGGGAGGAAAGTGGGTCTTCACAAAGGAACAGGAGGATACCATTCAGTCTGTTCAACCCACCCCATCACTTTATTAGATTAGATCTTTTAGATTAGTCCAATTTCCCTGCTTCCACTCCCCCCACCCCGTACCGTGCTTCAAGAGGTGTCTTCCCAAGTACAATAGAACCCCTATTATAAAGTGGGTGGTCTGTGGAAATTGTGCTCTCTCTCTCTCTCTCTCTCTTGCACAACTTTCTTTTTAGGGAAGGAAATTTCACCCGGGTCTAGATTAGTGTAGGGTTTCGGACATCCTGAGTCAAAGTTGGCTTCCCGCGTGCATCAAAAAACAAAATGGCCAATTTGTAGCTCGTCAGGTCACCGACGACCTCACTTTCTGCGTGACTCACGACGGGCTGGAAGCTGTGTCGCTGGCGTAGATGGAGGCGGAGTGGTTTAAGGTTGGCCTACTGTTGAATTTGTTAACAAGTGGGGAGCTATTAAGACAATTTGCGGTGGTTTTCAGTTTCTGGTTAATGTTTGTGTTTGTTTCTCTGGGAGCGAGACAATCACTGGCAAGGACTGAGGCCACTATAGCTTTAAGCTGGAGTCCAGCGCGATGCGTGAGAGGGTCCATTGAGGCTGCTCGGAGCCACAGCGAGCAGGAACACAAGGCAGCTTTGGTTCTGAAGCGAGCGCAGTACACCAGTGGGAATGTTGCCAAGACCTCTGCCTTGTGATTTTGAGCGAGGAAGCTACCATGACGAGTACTTTGCAATTAGCACTGCTAATTAAATCAAGAGCTCATTACCTTGAAAGCGCTTTCAATTCTCTTTTGGGTTTGTGCCTTTTGTAACATCGAGAAAGTTTTTTTTGTTAAGCCGTGCCGTTATAGATGTGTGTAAACAAAGCGAGGCATTAATACACTGACTGGTGGTGCTGTCTCTCTCTCCTCTCTCTCTCTCTGTCTCTTATTCACTCGCTCTTTCTCTCCCAAGATTGCAAGTGGGAAGAGATTTATTTCTTGGACAACCAGATTCCAGATTTATAGTTAATAAGATAAAAGCATGCACTGTAAATAAGGGCTCTGTGTTGCTGAGATAAATACATGATAACAGAAGTGATGGCATTCGCTGTAGACAGAACTCCTGAAAAAAATGACAAGAGAAATGGCTGCAAGGATCCACAGAAATATAGGACCCAGTAAGATGCTACTTGGCCCAGTTTTCTGGTGTGCTTCCCCTCTTTGTCTTAAAATTAGTCCATCAACATTCACTGACAAAAGCCAGAGCAGCGAAGCGTTGGTGGGTTCATGAACCCAAACTCACAATTTCATCTCTAGAGCCGTGGTAATTAACAGCCAGGTTTCACCCACAAAATATACAGTCACTGCACTTTACAATGTATTCTGTGAAGCGCTTTGACGCGTCTCAAAGATATGATAAGGCGCTATATCAAATACAAGGATTATTATTATTATGATAGGGTCAGAATGATGCAAGCACTTTTCTAATTGCTGTGAAGTGTAGTGACTTTGTATTCTGTAGGCAAACAAACAGCCGTGAAATGAAAGACTTGGTGGGGGGAGGGGGGGGGGGGTGGAATTGCCAGGACACGGGGAGAGAGAATCTCCATTCCCTTTGCGAATGGAGCCATGCGATCTTTAACGTCCACCTGGACAAGCAGACGAGGATCTTGGTTTAACGTCTCATTCGAAGGACGGCACATCCAACAATGTAGTTGCTAATTAGCCCCTGAACATTCACTGGGACATTAACCTATGCTTTGAGCACATTGTACAAAACAATAAAGCCCAAGCCAGTGCATTGCAGAGAATACTGGTGAATGTGGGAAGAGACAAAGATCGAGGTTATAGGCTGCTGGGACCTCCGCACCTGAATTCCCAGGCGCTTTGTGTCTCTCAAGGTGAAGAATGTCAGTGGAGTCTGAGGTTAACGTCAAGCACTCCCAGAGAGGAGGAGAAAAAACCTGAATGGTGAAAATATGTACGAGCACCAAGGGATGCTGAAAAGTCGGGCTTGTGTATTTTCACAGAACAGGAGCAAAATTAAACTCCCTCTGCCCCCTCTGTCCAGCGCTGGAGCATCAAAGAAACTTCCCAGAGCCTGTGGTACACTACGTTAAACTGTACACATTCCCATGACGGTGTACACGTTTCGCCCAGAAAATATACAATCAGTTCACTTTACGGTGTATCCTGTGAAGCGCGTTGAGACGTCTCGAAGACGTGATCAGGCGCTATATCAAATGCAAGGATTATTATTTTTATTATTACGCATTCACATTACGGTGTACACATTCACTGCATTACAGTTTTCTCCCCCTGCATTCCGTGTGCCTTTATTTTCCGAGAAACCGGGTGGGTGTCTGACACAGACAGAAACCCACTCACGTGCTTAAGCGTCTCCAAACCCAAACTTGTGGTCGAACGCAGTAGCCAATTTGCGCACGGCAATGTCCCATAAATAGCCGTGAAGTGAATGGACAATATTTATCGGGGACAGGACGGGAGGGAGTTTGGAGATTTCGAACAGTACGCCAGGAGAAACTCGCTTCTCTTTTCAAATACCGCCGCGGGATTCTTAACATCCACCTGAACAAGCAGACGGGGAGCTCAGTTTAGAATCTCATCCACAGCACCGCCGACAACACAGTGCACCCCCAGCACTGCTCTGGAGCGTCAGCTTAGACTGTGTAAGCTCAAAGTCCTGAAGGCTAAAATAAGAGAATTTCGGAAAAGAGCGTAATTTTTTTACTCGTCATTTTTTATTTTAATTTTTTTTTAATTAGGTCTTCCCCTGAATTTGTCCTTTTTTTNGTGGTCTTTCAATATTACCCGTCACTCGCCATCAACGAACTTCCTGACTGTAAAATAGTCATCGATAATAATAGAAAACAACTTAGTTCAGTGACAGGCGACTGCTATACACAATACCTATTTTGAATGGACCAAACCTCCCATTTTTGTCACATTTATCTGTTCAATTATTAAAATGCAAATGCTGTATTATTAATATCCAGCAGAACTGGAGTTTGTGATAAGATCCATCGCTCTGAGATGGGAAGGATTTCACTCTTTGGCCAAACAGCAGCGTAACTGTTCTTGCAAAGAGTGGCTGAGACGTTAGCGCATTGGGGCTATGCAATGTTAATGGTAAGATATGGGTTTACATGCAACAACAACAACACCACCACCGACAACAAATTACATTTGTATAGTGTATTTCACGTTAGAAGGATATCCCACCAAGGCGCTGGACAATCAAGGATTCGCATCCGAGCTGGTGCAAGAGGGGTGGAGGATAGGCTAGAGGTGGGTGGGGGTGGGAGAGTGGCCGAAGGCATGGTCAAAGAGGAAGGGAGTTCCAGAGATCAGGAGTCTGCCCACATGCTCATCAGCCAATCAAATTATATAGACCCAGGTATATTATTATGTGGACCGGACCCATGGTGTATTTCGCCCACAAAATACACAGTCACTCCACTCTACAATATATCCTGTGAAGCGCTTTGAGACGTCTTAACGACAGGATAAAGCGCTGTATCAAATAAATGCAGGGATTCTTGAAACGTGCCATGCTGTAATTTAGAGAAATGCACAAAATACTTTTGTCACCTGTGGTATATCTGTAACCCAATCAGGTTTAAAAAATGCCTTCGGCACCACGAGTCTTTGAGACATCTTCGAGACATCTCAAAGCGCTTCACAGAATATGTTGTAAAGTGAATTGACCATATAGTTTGTGGGCGAAACGTAGCAGCCAATTGCGCACAGCAGTGTCCCACAAACAGTCGTGGACTGAAGTGACAATTTATTATTATTGTTATTTTTTTGAAGGAATTATTACCCCTGGAAAAGCGATCCGCCAATCGACGAACAACTGGGTTCCTACTTACTGCGAGGTAAACAGAAGGAGTGTGGAGTAAGGAAACTTCTGCCCTGCCGGAAATTTAACCCAGGTCTCTCGCTTGTGAGGCGAGTGCTCTAACCGCTTAACTACAGGACTCCACAGATGTTCGTTAAGCTGGATTCCGCCCCCACCTCCCCTCCTCCTCCCCGTTTTAACTAATAAATTATCTGACAGTAGGTTTTGGGCAGGTTACATGCCAACACATTGCAGTTTCTTCCTTTTTTTTAGGTTGCGGATGGAATGAGTGTCCTGTGACAGGCTAACCGAAACAAAACTGCAGGAAGTGGTGTAATAATGAGTAGTTTAGCAGAAGACAGGCACTGTGGTGTCAGGGCTCTCGAGGACCATGTTCGCTTTACGCTGTAATGATAACAATCCTTGCATTTGATATAGCTCCTTGTCACAGAATATACTGTCAAATGGATTGGCTGTGTATTTTGTGAGTGAAACCCAGCAGCCAATTGCGCAAGCAGTGTCCCACGAACAGAAGTGACCAAAATAATTATTATTATTTTTATTTCGCTTCTCTTTTTAAGGGATTATTACCCCCAGAAAGTGATCCGCCAATCGATTAACAACCAGGCTCTTACTTACTGCTAGGTAAACAGAGGCGTGTGGAGAAAGGAAACTTGCCTAAGGTATTGCCCTGTCCGGGAATCGAACCCGGGTCCTCTCGCTTGCGAGGCGAGTGCTCTAACCAATACCCTACAGGCTCCTCTATAGCCGTGGCATCAGTTTATTAGAGTAGAAAAAGCATCGAAGCGGCGGGTAAAAGCTCTCCTTAGCTTGAGTCTTCTCCGGCAGAGCAGAGAGGGCAGAGGGTGGGGGGAGGGAGAAAGATATGTGTTTTTCGAGTGAGTGAGTGAGTGGGCACAGAGCCAAATTGTGAGCTGAATTCCTGCTCCCCCTTCCCTCCATCACCTCACTCATCTCTCTCTCTCTCCTCTCTCTCTCCTTCATCTCTCTCTCTCTCTCTCTCTCCTCTCTCATTCATCTGTATCTCTCTCTCTCTCTGATGGACTTTAAATCTCTACCTCCCTTCATTTTTGCATTATTAATTCCAACTCCGCTGAGCCAACCTGAGCAGTCAGGTATCCACTGTTAAAAATTTTATTAGCCTCGATAGAAACCGGTGCAAAATCGCAATGGATTCTCAGATTCTCTCCCTCCACCTCCACCCCGCCCCCCACTTCCCCTCTCCTTTCCCCCCCCCACTTCCCCACCCACCCCTATCCCCACCACACACCTGGCCTGACCATGTGAGTCAGTCTCCAGTTCGAGCTGACTGTCACTTTGATGTACGAGAGTGTTTATCTCGTCAGAAGCGTGTGGGGATTGTCTGTCCTGTGTGCAGTTCAGTTAGGAGTTGAGTAATGGGGGCAGTGCGGGGGGGTGGTGGGAGGAGGAGAGAATTGGGGGGGGAGAGAATGGGGAGGGGAGTATGAGGAGAGGATGCCAGGGAGGGAGAATAGAGGAGAGAGGTGTGGGGGGAGAGAGAAAAGATGGAAGGGAAACTCTGTAAATATGCTTTGAGAGAGCTGAGATGTGGAATGAGCACCAACAAGAGAGAGACGGCGAGACGAGGGAGAGAGAGAGAGAGAGGTGATCTGTCACTTCCAGAACAGACCTCCAGCACAAGTGCTGGCAGACTAAACTCGCAGATGAACTCAAACCGCGCTCAATCAAAATTCTTTGGTGTTTCTCTGAAATCTCAGGCTGCCTCTCCTTCCCTCCCTCCCTCCCTCCCTCCCACCCCTCCACGCCCCAGCAGGGAGCCCACCCTCGCAGGCGGACAATTAGGGGAAGGCAGCGCTATAACTCACGACAGTTATCTGTTAGCATTGGCACGGTAAACCTGAAAACTTGTAGGGCATTAATAAACCTGTCATGTGCCGCCCTGGCTCACTCTGGAGAGCGGTGGCAACACTGCTTATTCATTCATTCGTTCATTCATTCATCAGCGCAGAAGTCCCTTTGCGTAATTAACCCTTTGAGGACCGTATGCCGGTTGGCTGGTGCGGATTGGAAGTGCATTGGAAAGGTTGCCATCTTGCTTTGGTCCTAACCAGGCAATGTGCTGGACAGACACCCTTAAGCCATTGCTTGAGAGTGGCACGCACAGTGAAGGGATTCGCAACTGCAATCCACTGATTTCTTTTCATTAAAAAAAATTTGCAAGGCTATGGGGAAGCGTGGGACTAATTGGCAGCTCTGGCAAAGGGCCGGCACAGGTACGATGGGTCAAATGGGCTCCTTCTGTGATGTAGGAGTCTATGACTCTATTTCGCTCAAAAACACACAGTTCACTACATTTTTACAGCAAATCCTGTCAAGCGTTCCAAGACACCCTCCCCATGTGAAAGGCGCTGTATTAAATGCAAGGATTATTGTTATTATTATTATTATTTTGGATTATTATTTGCTGTTTTTGAAAAAAAAGATGGAACATATAGAATTGCAGCCTAACCACAACAGGGCACAATTCTATATAATATGTATATTATGCATATGGTATATTTGTATATTTTGGAATGTATTTATTTAAATGGACACAAAAGAGCAAAACTTTAGGGAAGTTTCCTTCCTCCATACGCCTCTGTTTACCTAGCAGTAAGTAGGAACCCAGTTACTGGTCGACTGGTGGATCAGTTTTCTGGGGGTAATAATCCCTTCAAATAAAAATAATAAAAAATAATAATTTGGTTCTCGCAATCCACGACTGGTTGTGGGACACTGCTGTATGCAAATGGCTGCCACGTCTCACCCACCTTACAGTATATTCACTCTACGGTATATTTTGTGAAGCGCTCCGAGACGTCGCGAAGACGTGATAAGGCGCTGCATCAAATTAAAGGATTATTCTTCGTACTATGATGAATAATCATCAAAGACACAGATACCAAGCTGCACGCAAGCCCCTCTGTCCACATCCTGCGAGGTTTTCACCTCTCTGTTAACCCAGCGCACGAGGCTGAGCCACAGAGCGCTGGCCTTGCTTTTCACTCCATCCCCAGATGCTGAGCTCTTTAAAGCGATTTCCTTGGCCTCGGCGCTCACATCAGTGGCTCGCAGTTGCTAATTCCTTCACTGTACGTGCCACAATATCCCTCAGGGGTGGTCCAACCTTTTCACTCACTCTACACCCTGGGATTAAGCCGGTTTATCCCTCTGAGAGGCAGCACGAGCCGGTTTCCATGCCTGCGGAAGACTGGCATTGCCATGGCAACGGAGCTTCTTCCGTCCGCCAGAGAGACCAATGAGTATCTCAAAAGAACCAGCTCGGTAAGATGTCCTTGGCTGTCAGGCGAAGGCCTCGGGTCTTTCCTCCTTGATGATTTTTCCATCTGGATTACTGACCTCCTCTCCCCTTCCCCCCCCCCTCCCCCCCCCCCACTCCTCCAGTCTCTCTGCTGAGATATGACTAGTCATATAAATGGGCGGCTCTCAGCCTACTACCCTCTGCACTGAAATGGAAGCAAAAAGCACTTTACATTAGGTCCACTCTCCGAGGCTTAATGGCTCACCACAAACTGATCTTTTTTTAAGAGAGAGAGAGAGAGAGAGAGAGAGGGGGGGATAAAAAAAGCTTTTTTTTTTCCACGTGCGAAAGAGAGACATGTCTGTGTTGCATTAGTCCTTTTTATCCCCTCCAACAAAAACCTTTTAAGGCCTTTTATTTTCCAAATTATTTTCAATTTGATTCTATTATTAAGAACATAAGAATTTGCCAGGCGAAACAAGACTAAGGTCCATCCAATTTGTTCACCTTCCAGCATCCTCGCAGTCGCCTGACACGTCATGTCCCCAACTATATTCTGTACCCCAATTCTGGCAGGAATTGTATTTTAAGTTGCGTTTGATGCTTTTTGCTTGTTGCGTCGTTTTGGAAGCAAAGCTTATTTGCCTCACCCGTTGGCATTGTGCGTTGGCATGCTGCCCACTATGTTACCCTCCTGGTAAAAGCGCTCTGGGACGCTACCCTGCATGAGGGACGCAATATAAAAGTAGTTGTTGGTTAAAAATGGCAGCTGGTAGCTTTGATCTGAGCCACTGTGAATGCTGCTCATGAGCCCTGCGGGGGATTAATCCCACCGCCTCCCCTCCACATTCAAAGTAACCGAACACACGATAAATATTTACTCAGACTCTTCTGTTTCTAAATTAATTATTAAATCTGTGATGACTCTGAAGTAAGCACCATCAAATCATAGATAGTAACAATCCTTGCATTTGATACAGCGCCTTATCACGTTGTCAAGGGGTCTCGAAGCACTTCATGAAATATATTGTAAAGTGTAGTGACCATGGATTTTGCAGGCAAGTGTGTCACAGCAACAGCCCGCAAACAGCCCGCAAGCAGCCACAAAGTGAATGACCAATTTTTTAAATAATAATAATCCTTGTATTTGATATAGCGCTTTTCACGTCTTCTCGACGTCTCAGAGCACTCAACAGAATAGGCTGTAAAGTGAATTGACCGTATATTTGTGGGCCTTTTTTGGCAGAAGAACACAGAGATAGGGAGGCGTTAGGGCACAAAAGGATTTACAAGTCCTACAAGGTGTGAAGAAACTAACTAAGGAGAGATTTAAAGCACACTCATTCATTAGCTGCACAGCTCCCTAAACCGCTACTGTGAAGCGTGTCGAGACGTTCGGCACCTTACATGAAAGGCGTTACACAAGAATAGGTTGTTAAAGTCCGAGTGCTTGCTTTAAAGAACATAGTTTAAAGTGAGGGAAATAGCATGAGAACGTGGCACGTGTAATTAAACACCATTAAATAATTCTATTGCTTTCTAATTCTACTCTGTTGGTTAATAATAATAACCCTTGCATTTGATATAGCGCCTTATCACGTCTTTGAGACGTCTCAAAGTGCTTCACAGATTTTACTGTGAAGTGAATTGACTGTATATTTTGTGGGCGAAACCCGGCAGCCAATTGCGCACAGCAGCGTCCCACAGAGAGTCGTGGATTGAGTGATCAATTTTTTTTGAAGGAATCATTACCTTCAAGTTTCCTTACTCCACACTCCTCTGTTTTAACAGCAGCAAATGCGAGTGTGAAGAGGACTGCCACTGGTAAGTTGGGGGGAAAAATATGTATCAATAAATCTAAAATAAGCTGCTATTCTATGATATAAAAATGAACGATTCATTTTAAAGCTGTGATTTTTTATATAACGAAATTTTTGGAAACAGTTCAGTCAAATCTAGGTCAATTCTTACAATTGTTACCACCAAACAAACAATGTCTCTGTATAATTGCCAAGTGGCATCAATAGACAGGCAATCCTTTTCCGTGTTAAACGCGCGACACTCCTAATTTTGGAGCCCATTGCAGGGAGTCCCATAGCGTAATGGTTAGCACCCGCGCCTCGCAAGTCAGAGGACCCAGGTCCGATTCCCAGGTGGGGCAAAACCTTAGGCAAGTTTCCTTACTGCACACACCTGTTTACCCGGCAGGAAGTCGGATTGCTTTGCGGGGGTAATAATCCCTTCAATTTTTTTTAAGTAATAATAATTTAGTGACTCAATCCACAGCTGTTGGTGGGGCACTGCTGTGTACAATTGGCTGCTGCGTTTTACGCAATCAATTCGCTTTACAGTATATTCTGTAAAGCGCTTTGAGACGTCTCAACGACGTGATAAGGTGCTGTTTGAAATGGAAGGATTATTATTATAACTCTGGACAAGATACAGCGGGGTTTATCCCACAGGTTACAAACTGTCCTTACGAGAGCAGAAGGAACAGTTTCAACTTTGGAGGCAAGAAAAAGAAACAAGCTTACGGTTGATTTTGAGCCGCTGCGAAACATGATATCCAACCGACGGGAACAAAAGGGAGCCGGTGGGTGGGGGGATAGTTGTGAAATGTATTTTGGTCACTCACTACATGGCTCCTGTGCCTTGGGATGTCCTCCCGATGTATAAGACGCTGCGTAAATGTAATTTGTTGTTGCTGTTGTTGTTTGGGGGATGTCGCTGCTGTAAATTGGCTGCCGTGTTCACCTACCACAATACACAGTCGCTCGGCATTACAATCAATCCTGGGAAGCGTTTTTCCTGATGGGAAAAACGCCATATCAAGTGCAACTATTATCACTGCAGTATTAGTATTTATTGGCAGTATTAGGTGGGAGGGGATGGGGAGAGGGAGTTGGGTTGAAACTTCTCTCCCCCACTCTCAGCTGTTGGGCTTGTCATACCTCTGTGGAAGGCAAAACGTGGTCAAATGCCTTTAAGAGGGGAACGGAGAGACTTAGAAAAGTGCTGGTGGTGATGGGGGGTGGGGGCGGGGAGGGGATAATCATATATCTGTTTTTTCAAGGGTTAATATGAACAATTTGCCCATTGATGTACTGAAAGCTTGGCTGGCAAATTGTTCTCTCTGGAGAGCGAGGGAAGGATTTGTGCAAAGCTGTGGTGCAATATAGATTATGCAAAAGCATTCCACTGCCTTCACTCCACATCGCCTCAGAACATTGCTAACTGGGGGGGATTTACGGAGTAAAGAAAATCGCCACTCACATCCTGGGGGTGGTGGATCTAGAGGAGAGAGGGGAGTGTCCCACAGCACCCCTACATTATTATTATAACCCCACCCCCCCCCACTTCCTGGGCAGTCACTGATAAGAAGTGCATTTTGTCCTTTTTTTTCATTGCCAGTGACTCAAAGTTTCCAACAATTCACCAAACCAGAAACCGTTCCATTCATGGGTGAGCGAACTAACTTTTGGAAGTTAATATGGATTCTGCCTCAACCACTGTTCCCTTCATGGCATTCCATATCTTAACTACTCCGTGCATTGAAAAAAACATGTCCCAGTGCAGTACATTGCCAGTGACTCAAAGTTTCCAACAAGTCACCAAATTGTCCATCCAGTGATTGGGGAAGCCTGTAATTCCCTGTTTAATGGAGCCTGAACATTTCATTACTTTGTACTCTGAATCCAATGTCATTCCAACAATCTATCTCTGGGATTTCCATGTGTAGGTGGGATGCATGGAATTCTCGGTTAGGTTTGGATACTATTAAGCACGGTGATGGGTTTCCGCATGTGTCAGACACCCGGCTGACCCAAATACATATACACCCGTCACACCTGCGCATCACCTACTCACAATCACATCTCCTTCGCAACCCCCACATACAACACACACAAAGCGTGCTTGCTGAAAACAGTTTTTTTTGAAAAAGAACTGACCAGAACAGACCCCCAACATTACTGAGCTGCAACGAGGAAATGGGTTGTTCTGTGGCTCAGTCAGTCAATCAGTCTGCCTCCACTCAAAGGTTTGGTCAGCCCATTAATGACTTAAGCTTCCCATTTGACGTCAAACTCTCACCAAGGATCCCAGGGATAGAAAAAACATGGTTGGTGCTTAATACACAGAAATTTAACTCCTTAGCGCCTAGTGAAACCGTGCTTACATTACTTACGCAAATCTGAGCAGCCCTGGTAATTAAAGATTAAAGAGAAAAAGACCTTTCATTTCCTGAAAAATGGTCAAAGAGAGCTTGAACGGTTTAATGACCTGGCTCTTTCAATCAACCGCAAAAGAGATCAAATGCTTCTTTTGAGTCGAATGTGCAGATTTTGTCATTTTTTTAATTTTAAAAAAAATCTTCCCGTGTTGCTTATTATTGCTATTCAGCTTGGAAGGCTGTGATCTGCTCTGAACCTTGTTTGCTGGTCGCTCACTCCTGTGGCTAATTTCCTCTTTGTGTGTCAGTGGCTCAATCAGTGGCACTCTCGCCTCCGAGACCAAAGGTTGTGGGATCAAGCCCCCACTTTAGTACACTCTGAACTCACAGTCTAGGGGAGAGGTGTGGGTGTGTGTGTGCTGCAATGTCGAAGGTGCCATGCTACATACAGATGAACCGTTAAACCAAGCTCCTCTTCAGTGCCAACCTGCCCGCTCCCTCCGCTCAGCGAGCTCCGGTCTGCTTCATGTCCCCCACCTCGCCCGCCCAACCATTGGTGGGCGGATCTTCAGACATTCTGCCCCCACCCTCTGGAACTCCTTCCCGCAGTCCCTCCGCCTCGCTCCCTCCTTTGCCTCCTTCAACACCCGTCTCAAGACCCTCCTCTTCGACCGTGCCTTCGATCACATACATTGGCTTACAATGCTGTCGAGATGTCTTAAGCGCTTCACAGGATTTACTGCAAATGACTACGGTGACTGTGCACTTGTAGATGAAGGCAACTCTAACGAAGATTTGATGCTTCTATTTCTTACATTTAATTAAGGCAGAAACTTAAAGAGGCCTATAACGTTCCCTGCTAATCCAATTCTGTTTTGATTCTGAAAAGGGAGATGCAATTCTGCTATCTCAAGCATCCATAGGCAAACTCCCCGCTTACAGTCCTGTAGCTCAGTGGTTAGAGCACTCGCCTCACAAGCGAGAGACCTGGGCTTGATTCCCGACAGGGCGAAATGTTGGGTAAGTTTCCTTACCCCACAGGGCTCTGTTTACCTAGCAGTAAGTAGGAACCCAGTTGTTAGTTGATTGGCAGATTGCTTTCCGGGGGAAATAATTTCTTCCAAAAAATATAATAACAATAATTTGGTCACTTCAATCCACGACTGTTTGTGGGACGCTGCTGTGCGCAATTGGCTGCTCCGTTTCACGCACAAAATATACAGTCAATTCACTTACAGTATATTCTGCGAAGCCCTTTGAGACATCTCGATGATGTAATAAGACGCTATATCAAATGCAAGAATTATTATTACAAAATAAACTACAAAATCCTTTGCATATTCAGCCAACTGCAGTCACTCCTACTGTGAAAATTTGAATATTCAATCATATTTAAATATAAATTACAAATAGTGAAAGCTTTTTATCAAATAATAAAAAAAAACTTTTTTCAAAAAATTATGTTCCGGTTAATAGATTTCTTTCATTAGGGATGGGGAATCAAGACAGACGCCTGGGATGAAGGCAATTTGAAATGCAAGGTGGTCAGAATCTCAATGAAACGGCCCTTTATTGTATTACGTTTGTGTTGAAAGTGGCGTCTGAGGGGACAATGTGAAACAGTTGTTCAAGAAATCCTGACAAGGGCCAGCAACCAATGCACAAAACAAAAGAAAAGACACGAATATTTTGCCACGATGTGTCGACCACGAAAATAAATGAAGCCTTTGACATGAGAACTGCAAAGAAGTATTGAAGACCACAGAAACAGTGTCAATGTCTGACTGCAGAACACCCCATGTTCCTTCCTTGTAGACCATTCAATGCAACACAGATAACAGTCCAGGCTCCTAATCCTGGCCCAGAGAGAATGATGGATGGTATGGATGTCTGCACAGAATATAGATTCCTGTTCTGGCCTACAGTCCCCCTCCATATAGAATTGGTCATTCACTTTGTGGCTGTTTGTGGGACATTGCTGGGTGCAAACTGGGTTCCCTGTTTGCCTACAGTCACTGTACTTTACAGTAAACTCCCAATGTGAAAGGTGTGGTAATCAAATGCAAGGATCTTTTTAAAATAAAAATACATCGACTGCATTAATGTAGCATTTTGTGGTTCAGCAGAATTTCAAAAACTCAAAATGAGCAACTTCAAAATTAGAGCTCAGTTGAGGAATTTGCTGAATTCTGGACGCTTCTGAAACAACAACAAATTACATTTGTATCGTGCCTTTCACATCAGGAGGTCATCCCAAGCCGCTGGGGAGAATAAAAGAATAATAGAAACGCTCAGAAAATAATAATAATAACAATAATCCTTGCATTTTGATATAGCGCTTTTCGCGTTTTTTTTTAGACGTCTCAAAGCGCTTCACAGAATAGACTGTAAAGTGAATTGACTGTATATTTGTGGGCGAAACGCGGCAGCCAATTGCGCACAGCAGCGTCCCACAAACAGTCGTGGATTGAGTGACCAATTTGTTATTGTTTTTTTCTTGAGGGATTATTATCAGTCGTGTGGAATAAGGAAACTTGCCCAAGGTTTCGCCCGGCCGGGAATCAAACCCAGGTCTCTCTCACTTGAGAGGCAGTGCTCTAACCACTGAGCTACAGGACTCCAATAAGAGTGAATGGGTGGAATTTCTGCCCCATAATAGCTTCAGTAACATCAGTAACACGGTGTATTGATCAGCATCTTGCTGTGAGGCACTGGTCACCCAGGCCATTATTCCTGGAACTGAGTGCTCCTTTTGACAAGCAGACTACCAGGAAGAGTGGTCAAGCCCAAGAGAGAGGCTCTAAAACACTGCGTAATTCTATTATGATGAACCATATTTCCTACCAAAAACAATGCCTGATGTCACTGGAGAAACCTAGCCCCAAAGAGATAAGTGATAAGGTACTATAGCAAATGCAAGAATTATTATTATTAGCCTCATTCCCTCCCTTGCCTCTTTTTAAGGCACATCTTAAGACCCTCCTCTTTGACCGTGCCTTTGGCCACCATCCTACCCTCCCTGCTCCTCCACCCTCCCTGATCCCAGCACCCCACTGACTGTCCAGCCCTTGAAACGTCCTCCCAACGTGAAAGGTGCTAAACAAATGTAATTTTGTATTTATTGTATTATTTGTTGGTCATATTGGGGCTCTAATATGCTGAACTGTAAAGCTTTGCTCTAAAATAAACTATTTAGCCCTAGTTGTGTGGTTATAGGGTAACACACACACACGCACCACATATCAGCTGTTGAAAACTAGCTAAGCAGAGTTGCTCTTAAGCGTTATTTTGTTTACTATAAGAGTTCATCACAAAAAAACATTTGAATTCTCAGTTCTCCTGAGAATTTGTTGGAAGCGCTTACTTCTATTTCACAACAACAACAAAATTACAGTTGTATAGCACCTTTCACGTCGGGAGGATGCCCCAAAGCGCTGGACAGACAGAGTTTCGTTCCCGAGCTGGGGGTCGAATGCACTTGATCCAATTTCACTTAAGCTTCTACTTGTTAAAATATTAACATAAACATACATACAATAAATGGCACTGTACAGGGCAGTCCAACTTGTTCAAGCAACCACCTGCATTCAGCAACCATTTGCGAGCCTGATGAAAACAATAGCTCCGGCTATTTCACTTTTCAAAGGAACAAATATATTTCAGATGAATTAAGATGCTCTCTAATACATATAGAGGCGGAGGGTATTTGACTTGAACGGTTTACCTCAGTAAAAGCCTGGAACAATTTCTTTGCACAGCTGGTGACGTTCTGTGAGTATGGCATAGATCACACTGATGAAATTCAATAAATGTCTCACCAAAGGAGGAAGCACTTTACTACTTAAATAACATCCAACTCAAACTTAATTTACAAGAACCTGTGTGTAACGACCCCATAATAAAACTCTGAATGGCCAGAACGGCAACGTCTGGATGGATTGATGTAAAATCAAGATGTGATATAGAGAGCTCTTTGCTATAGGACACCTTTCCTGAGATGAAGTATGGAACGGAAGGTGTCAATGTACCAGATACTGGACTGACACAGAAGGTCGTGGCTACAAGTTCACCTGTCGAGACTTTAAACGCACAGTCTAAGTCGATGCTCCAGCTGGGAGGAGGCAGTGCTGTTGGGAGGTACGTATTTTCAGTGGAGACATTACACCGAGGTGCCGTGTGTGCCTGCTCAGGTGGACGTTAAAGATTCCATGGTGCTATTCAACTAGACAAGAGAGACTTCTCCCAGTGTCCTGACCCAACAATCCTCCAAATAGAATTGGGCATTCACTTTGTGGTTGTTTGGGGACACTGCTGTGTGTATAACTTATCTGCCAATGTTTGTGCACAAAATGCACAGTCACTACACTTTTCAGTAAATGTTGTGACGAGCTTTAAGAGTTCCTCCCATGCGAGAGGCGTCAAATCAAATTTTAGGATTATTATCTAAAAAAAATGTGGTCACTCAATCCACGATTGTTTGTGGATCGTTGCTGTGTTTTGCCCATAAAATACAATCAATTCGCTTTACGGTATATTCAGTGAAATGCTTTGAAACATCTCAACGACGTGATAAGGCGCTATATCAAACGCAGGGATTATTATTATTATTATTATTATTTTTATGCTTCTGCCTCAGATCAGATCAAGAACGGCAAGCTGGGCAAAGGGAGAATTCCTATTCTGAATGGCGCTGATTCCCAGTCCGGCTTTTTTTTTAAGTAGGTCAAGGCAGAGGCACAGGGCTCAAATCTGCAGTTACTATGGTTATTAAACCTGTCAGTTTACAGGAAATTGGGAACAACAGAGTGCACAGTGCAACTCTGAACCGCAGGCCTGAATACAAACAATCCTGGCTGACAATCCCCCAAATAAAATCAGTCACTCGCTACGCAGCTATTTGTGGGACGTCGCTGTTCTGCGAACTGGATGCCGTCAAAATTACAACAGTAAATCCTGTGAAGCGTTTTGAGACGTTTTCCTGATGTGAATTGCGCTGTTATCAAATGCAAAGATTATTATTAGTAATACTAGTGTTACACGATGGAAGACTGAGTAATGTTAGCCCCCACTCCTCCCCACCCACCCATTGAAGGTTTCCAAAGCGTCCATCAAGATTAACATAACAATAATCTTTGCATATGATACAGAAACCTGGTTGTTGGTTGATTGGCGGATCGCTTTTCCGGGGGTAATAATTCCTTTAAAAAAATAATAATAACAAATTGGTCACTTTAATCCACGACTGTTTGTGGGACGCTGCTGTGTGTAATTGGCTGCTGCGTTTCACCCACAAAATCTACAGTCAATTCACTTTACAGTATATTCTGTGAAATGCTTTGTGAGATGTCTCGAAGATGTGATAAAGCGCCATATCAAATGCAAGGATTATTATTAGCAGTAGTATTATTACAGCGCCTTATCACGTTTTCAAGACTTCTCAAAGCGTTTCATTGACTATACTGTAAGATTCATGTATTATAGCCTACAACAGTCTGGGGTTGCTTTCTGAGTGCTCCATTACAGCTGTAGGACTCAACTCACATCTGGAAAAAAAAAGGAGAGTATAACCCAATGAGGGCCAATGGTTTTATGTTGAGTTACGCTAACTCCTGTGACTGGCGAGGCGCAGGGTGGGCGGGGAGATGACCGAGGAGAGAGCCCACAGCTTATCATCATTCATGACGACCGAGTGGCAAAAAGTTCCTCGCACGACAGCTCTCTCAGCCAAGTGAGGAATTCTCAGGTGACAGTCAAACTGGGGTGAAGGGAGTGGGTCACCCAAGGCATTCCAAGCCAAGTGTGCAGCAGGCTTTGTTTTGTGTATGTGTGTGTGTGTGTCTCAGCCACAAAGTCGCAAAGCTGCTAAATGTGCGCAGAGCAATTAAGAGTGAAATAGTCGATCTTGCTTCCTTCATATGTGGAAGGGTTTCACTGTCACGCTCTGTCATTCTGATTGTTGTTGAGTTGTAAGCAAAAGATTCAATAAAGGTTTAATTGTGTAGTGCCTTTCACTTCGGGAAGACGTCCCAAAGTGCTTTGACGGCCTTTGCTTGGCATCCAGAAAACACGGGAGGAAAATAGAATACACCTACTTATAATAAACCCAGCAGCCAATTTGCTCATGACGACGTCCCATAAACGGCCATGAAGTGAATGACCAAACTTAATTGGGGGGATTGTTGGCCAAGATACTTGGAGAACTCCTTTCTCATTTTGAACAGCGCTACATGGTCTTTAACATCCACCTGAACAAGCAGGCAGGACCGCTGTTTAACATCTCATCCATAGGACAGCACCTCTAACAATGCAGTGCTTCTCCCCAGCACTACCCTGGAGCATCACCCTAGGCTACAGTATATGACTTCAAAGTCCTGACATGGGGGCTTGAACCCACAACCTTCTGACTCAGAGGCGAGAGTGCTGCCGACCGAGGCACATCACACACAGAAGTACTGTGAATGTCATGGATGGAGGCTACTTTGGAAGCCAAAAGGTCTTTCGGTAACTAAAGCTTCCCACACTGAGAGGGGTTAGCTATGTGACTCATTAATGGAGCAGGATACAGGACAAAAGGATGTCAGTTCCTCTCATGTCAGGGAGCGCACTGCAGCTAAAAA
This sequence comes from Callorhinchus milii, assembly GCF_018977255.1. NCBI lineage: Eukaryota > Metazoa > Chordata > Chondrichthyes > Chimaeriformes > Callorhinchidae > Callorhinchus > Callorhinchus milii. The sequence continues at coordinate 2,989,331 of NW_024704759.1, forward strand.
AAAATGGATTCATACTTGGAGCAGATAGCTCTTCAAGGAGCAGGTATTAGAGAGAGAGAGAGAGAGAGAGAGAGAAAGATTGTTTGATTATGTAGTATATGAGCCTAGTGTCACTTTTGGATTATTTGGAGGTGATCTGCTTCTCTTTGCCTTCATGCTTATTCTGTCTTCAAGCCACACCAAAATTGATCTGAATATAAAAGACATCTCACAAGATCCCGTGGCTAATGAGATGCAAAACGTGTTTTTTGAAACGCTGACAATAATCCTCCTATTCGATGCAGCACCTTGTCATGTCTTCGAAACATCTAAAAGCGCTTTGCCGGATTTACCCTGTGGAGTCCTGTAGCTCAGTGGTTAAAGCACTCGCCTGGCAAGAGGACCCGGGTTTGATTCCTGGGCGGGCGAAACCTTAGGCAAGGTTGCTTACTTCACACGGCTCTGTTTACCTAGCAATAAGTGGGAACCAGATTGTTAGTCGATTGGCAGATTGTTTTATGGGGGTAATAATCCCTTCACAAAAATGATAAAAAATAATTTAGTCACTCAATCCACGACTGACTGTGGGACACTCCTGTGCGCAAATGGCTGCCGCGTTTCACCCACAAAATACACAGTCAATCCACATTACAATATATTCTGTGAAGCGTTTTGAGATGACTCAACGATGTGATGAGGTGTTATATTAATTACAAGGATTATTTTTATTATATTATTATTATAGGCCAACAGCAGAATTAAAGACAAACTTGATTGAAATGAACTTGAGATCAACATGCATTTGCCATAGTCTCTGCAACTCAGGTGAGGCAATTCTCGTGTCCCTGGAACCTCAGTAAATCTCATCAGCACCACGGAGATATTAATCTATGAAAGACTAAGTTAAAGTAGAGCCTTTTTACTAGAGGCGACCAATAATTCTAATGAATAAGAGCCTTTTGACCATTAGATTTGAAAATAATGCACAGCTAGCATTAAAAGGTAAAGAGCACTGGAGGATTTTTTTCTTCGTGCAAATTTCTTGTGCAGAATCGTTAACATTCATCAATTTGCTTTCCCTATCTTAGCCTCTGAAAACATTTGGATCCTGGGAATAAACACTTAAGAGGGATGCATGTGGGACGATCTGCATTGATTTTTAAAATCATAATCATCGACTTTTGCAAATCCATGTGTTAGCTATTAATATGGGAATCTTGCCTATGTCTTATCTGTTTCTACCCAGAGATGGTAATAGATTTATTCACGTGCTGCTTTCGCTTATAGTCTTCGGTTTCTGCTGTTGTAGCGAGTTTAGTCCATTATTAATACCGCTTGCAAAACGTTCTGTGTGTGAGTAAGGGCTGGTGTCTTCAGGCCAGGGTAAGAGGGCAATGGTGTTCACAATCCAACATGTTTTATCAGCCTTGCTCCCTCACCCTTGACATCAAGCCCACCAACTCATACCTTCACGGCCCACCTTCAAATCTCAGCACCTGTGACAATACAGCTCTCCCCACCCCCACCTCCAACCTCCTCCCCTCCCGATTGCACTGGGAACTCAAAGTCCCCAACGTGGGGCTTGAACCCACAATCTTCTGACTCAGAAGTGAGAGTGCTGTCAACTGAGCCGGGCCCGCACTTAAGCATTCCATTCAAAGTGTACATGAGGAAGGAGAGATACGCTTAAACACGATACCATTCACTGCTGTTGTCGACCTCCTGACAACATTGGCAGAGAGAGTGCTTGGAAGAGGAAGCCTATTGTTTTTTGGACACCATGCGGAAACCCATCCGCTTGAGTGTATCCAGACCAAACTGAGAATTCCATGCATCCCACCTACGCGTGGAAATTCCCGTGCGCTCGAATGGAATGCGCACTCTCCGCCTGGAGGGAAGCGTCCTGCTTTACCTAATTCCTGACAGAGAGCATTAGGCGCAGGTTGGCAAGAGTTAAGGTTTGGGGGAAGAGAGTGTAACAACAGCACAGAGTGAGAATGTTACAAAGAGATGGGTCGCTTCTGCTAGTGGAGCTTTTAACCTTTTGCTCTGTTGCGATCTTTTAAGACTGTGATGTGTCATTTATTGTTTTACACCAGCAATCCTACCCTTTCCCTCTTGCGTTTTTTCTTTTTTTAAAAAAATCTCTAATTTCATTTTGTAGCTTTTAACATATGCTCGTTGGGGATCGCATAATTACCCCCGTGGAGAGAAAAAAGTGACGCTTGTCAGACAAGGAAGAGCAATTAGAGAAAGCCGCTGGAGCAGAAAGCCTTTTGCTTTATCATACGACAGCTTACTCTGAATAAACTGGCGGATTGCAACCTTGAGATAGAGAGGGTCTCATCACCGAACTGGGGGCAAGGAGTCATCCCATTCAGCTCCTGTTAACCCTGCAAGCCAAAGCCCTAACGGGTAGGATGGTCCTAGCTGGACAAGTAGCGGGAAAGCTTGGCAGACAGCAATATCAATGGCCAAGCTATGCAGTTTTAGCTGGTTAGGCCCAGCAGTTACCCCAACGCACACTCTGGGGTTCCCAGGCCTTGACTCTTGCCAACTTGCGCCTAATACTTTCTGGAATTAGGTAAGCAGGAGGCGTCCCTCCAGGGAGAGAGTGCGCATTCCATTGTAGAGAAGCAAGAATTCTCCACAAGTGGCAAAGAGATCTGAGTTCCGAATCTCAGATGTATTCCGTTAAATCCATGTGCAAAAAGCACAAGCGAGAGGACTCAGGTTTGATTCCCAGGCAAGGCAAAACGTTGGGCAAGTTCACATACTCCACACACCTCTGTTTACCAAGCAGTAAATGGGAACCCAGTTGTTAATTGATTGGCAATTTCCAGGGGTAATAATCCCATATAAAAAAAATTGGTCCCTCGATCCACGATTGTATCCACGCTGCTGTGCACAATTGGCTGCCACGTTTCTCCCACAAAATATAATCAATTCACTTTACAATATATTCTGTGAAGTGTTTTGACGTCTCAATGACTCTATATCAAATGTAAGGATTATTATTATTATTATTATTGTAAAACTTAACAGAACTGAAACTGCAACCCAAGCGAAGATTTTGACTTATTTTAAGGACAGAACAAAGTCTGCTCCAGATGGCATTTGCAGCCACTTCTGTTTAACCTTCCAAACTCTTCTGATTGATATAGGCAATAAAATGTCACACCTGGGAGCGAAGCCCACACAAGGCAGATGTAAGGTAGATTGTGGTGGAGATAGTCGTGCAAGATATTGGAGGTGCTGAAATTTATGAGGCTCTTTGATAAGGTGGATAAGGGAGAGATTGTTTCCCCTGGCTGATGAGTCAGTAACTGGAGCGGAAGGACAACAATTTAAGAGCGTCGCTGATCAAAGAACAAAAGAAGAGGTTAGGAGGATTTCTCTTTACACATAACAGATGGTTTGCTAGGGAAGTGGCAGGGATAAGACTGCACCTGGGTTTAGATATACTTTCTTAGTATTTCAAAATGTCCAGAACTTGGCATATTCTTAAAATAATTCGGAAAGTAGTGACAAGGGATCTTTGGCCACTCAATCTCTTGAACAGGCACAGACGGGACCTCGGTTTAACATCTCATCCGAACTATGCCATCTCCGACAATGTATTGCTCTCGCCCCACCCCGCCCCACTTCCCCAGCACTGCATTGTTGGGTGTGAGCCTAACCTATGCGAGTTCAGAAATCCTGAGATGGGGGCCCAAAACCCCACAACCTTCTTCCAACTCCGGGATGCTCTGAGATGCTCCTCCGAGTGAAGGGCACTATATAAGTGCAAGTTGTTGTTGACTCGAGAGTGCTATCGACTGAGCCAGGCTTGACACTCATTTACAAAGTAATTAGCAGCAATTATCGAAAAGCAAACAAATGTTCAAGTCAAAATAAAATACCTGATTGGAGATGATGCCCAGGTCACCCACTGACTCCCAACGAAAAGGGTTAAATTGCTTTAACAGCACGATCAGGTCAATACATCATTTCGCCAGTGCCCGGCTGATACAGATATCTACCACTGATAATAAAGCTCGCTGGCATGGGACGTTAGCTTGCCTGTAGGTAGGTAGTTTCTACGTGATCAATTAAGCAGTGATCTCAGACCGTGCGAGGAGGGATGGTTACTGACTGTTAGACAAAAGGGAAATGGAGACTGGTCAGAAGGAAACACTGTGCCACAAAGGAAGGATAAATTTAACAGCCAAGCAGACAGCTGTGTTCCTTGTGCACAGGCGTATGCAGAGCGAGCCTTGTGCAGTAATTAAATATTCAGTAAGGGCTGCTCTGTCATGGTTATGCATTAACCAGGACTTGATTCAAATCGGGAAATCCTACTCTGGAAGAGGCTGGGGGTGGGGATGGGGTGTGGGGGGAGGTTACAGGGAGGAGAGACTGTATGTTCTGTATTTTCATTTCAACACCGTCGGAAGCCACAGCGGATTTCTGATGTGAAATCGCCAGCCACGGACACTAGTTTCTGGCAGATTGGGAATCCTGCTCGGAATCCGAACTGGCCGTTGTGAAGGAATACAACCTGGTATTCGTTTATATTTCTCTCGGCCCCCACCTCTCCACCACATCCATCCCCCTCCACCCCACCACCACAATCCCATTCCCACCCCCACCGCTCCCCACCTGCTCATTCTGGGCTCCTCAAAATGCTCGGAGATTTGTTACCATGAGAATGCACAGGATCAATTGCATTCAATCAAAATGAAGGAGGGCAGCGTGTGTGTGTGTGTGTGTGAGAGAGAGTGAGTGAGTGAAAGAAAGAGGGAGAGCGAGAGAGACAGTCCATCTCACTATAGTATCTATTCATTTCAGGGTTCACTTCCAAAATTGCCCTCGGGGTGACAAGCATCTAAAATTACAGAGTGTAAAATGAACAAGGCTTGATGTTCGTTCATTCTTCCTCCGCAAACTTGTTATTCAGGAATATATACAAAAAAAACACACACGCACTTAAAGAACTTTAAGGTCCGTTTCCAGCTTTCAACTCGTTCCCTTTCATGTCCCGAGTCGTGCGATGGATGGTTCTTAAAGGGATGCGAAAAACGAAGCATGCTACTTTCTGGTGGATCCGTCGCCATTCTGAAGCCCCGAAATTCCACCGAGTCTCAACCTCTCCCACCCCCGATCCAAAAGCAAGACTCTTTTGTCTTGAAATTTAAGACAACACAGGGTTGTGGAAAGCTCTCAAATTCCACCTTGATTTGGGAAGCCGTTTTATTTTGGGGTAAAAAGACGTCCTTTAAAGGACAACTCTTGCAAATTGACGCTGAATTTAAGAATTTCCAGCAGCGCTTGCACATAATGTTACCATTCTAACATGAAGTGGTCTTCAATCTAAAAGCCTCATTCCCTGATTATCTGATGTGGCGCCAACAACACCAGCCTAAGAGTTACCGAGGTTAAGGTTTGATTTATTCTAGAAACGTTAACTTAAATTTAGAAAAGAAATGTACAGTTATTAAATGCAAGTGCATGTATGTGCATGTATTCACCTCCTCTCCCATTCCCCATGCCCCCTCCCTCCACCACGCTCCCCCCCACACACACATTTGTGTGTGTCTATATCAATCCACGACTGCTTGTGGGACATTGCTGTGCGCAACTGGCTGCCATGTTTCTCCCCAAAATATACAGTCAATTCACTTGACAGTATATCTTGTGAAGCGCTTTGAGATGTCTCAATGACCTGATAAGGCGCTATATCAAATGCAAGGATTATTATTTTATATACACCCATGCATACAATGTACACCAATATAATATGTATACACACACACACATACAGACATGCATAACATCTCTAACTAAAACAGAACCAAACGTCACATTTAACACAGTAACTAAATTTTATTAGCGCAATACTTACTGTGTCGTGACTTTTTTCTGACTTTTGACCCTAAAAGGCTTAAGATAGATACATGGCGAGGCATCAATCAGCCGCGTGCTATTACTGAGCGTTCAGAGTGTGAACCTGCAGCACTATTCCACGGTCATTGCCTCACGATCACAGGACAAGCACTGGGGATGATAGTGGGGCTTTTGTTCTGTCGGGCTCAGTGGCACCAGCGTTCACTTTGGGCCACAGTCGGGACATTATTCTGCTCGTCCTGCCTGCCTGAAACATTCCCACTGTCTCTCACTGCTCCTCTTGTTTTGCACTCAGCCATTCAAAATCTCATGATCCACGGTGTCACGAGAGGGAAAGGTGGCGGAGTGTGGTCAGGCGGGCAGGGACCGGGGGACGGTGTGGGGGGAAGAGGGGGGGAAGGGGTCAGTGGCGGGGTCTAACCAGTGATTATTGGAATCAATAGTAATTGGGTGGGGTTTGTGCTGAGCTGAGCTGTGTGTCTGAAACAAAGAAGAGACGCAGAGGAGCTGAGTTGCTGTTCAAATAGGATAGTGCCTTGGACTCTGCTTAACCTTTTCCTTGGAAAGCTTTACAGCTGCGTACCAGTAATGACAGTCACAAGCCCAGTTTGTTCTGTTTATTTTCCCAACTTATATGGAAGGCACCTAACCTACAGGCATTTCACCCCTCCCAACCCCCACCCCCCATTAAAGGGTGCTTTATAGTCTTTTTTTTNGGTCAGCTAGCATGTCTGACACACCTGCAAACTCATCACCGTGCTTAGGAGTATAATAATAATTCTTGCATTTGATACAGCGCCTTATCATGTCGTTGAGACGTCTCAAAGCGCTTCACAGGATGTATTGTAAAGCGAATTTACTGTGTATTTTGGGGGCGAAACGCGGCAACTGATTGGGCACAGCAGTGTCCCACAATCAGTCGTGGATTGAGTGGCTAAATGATTTGATTTTTGAGGGATCAATACCACGGGAAAGCAATCCGCCAATCGACTAACAACCAAGTTCCTACTTACTACTAGGTAAACAGGCGTGTAAGGGAACTTGCCCAATGTTTCGCCCTGCCCGGGAATCTAACCCAGTTCCTCTCGCTTGCGAGGCGAGTGCTCTAACCACTACATTACAGCACTCCAAGTATCTGAACCAGACAGAAAGTTCCACAAATGGACGCTACCCATGTGTGGAAATTTCCCCTTATCCGCAATGGTGTTTGCCCCTCTCTTTCTCTCTCTCTCCTAGTATGTTCTTGCAAATGCCTCACCCATCCAGTCCTGTAAGATGCAATATTAGAAACATACTATTTTAATGTTAAATACTTATTGTATTTATAATGGAGGGGTTTAAACCGGCAAATCGAAACAACATGTGGGCTACACAAAAAAGGACCTGGTTCCTTTCAATTGATTGAAGGTGTTTATTTATTTGGGAGGGTGATGGTGGGTGGGGGGGGAGTCCAAATTCGTTGGGAATGTTTACATTCCAGACTTCAATGAGGAAAAAATTTGGAAAACTCAGCACAATCCCGGCTGATCAGAGAGGAAAGGGTGAGGACAGCGATGTGGGCCACATGTACTGTAGCACTGGATTTCAACGGAGATATCCTGGGTCCTCAGAGGTAATTAGTGCAGAACCCAGGTATTAACAGAGAACAGCACAGCTTGCTCTCACTTGCCGATCCTAATTGCTGTTTTCATTGCGCTGTGGAGGTGTCCTATTATTATGAATTATATATAGGGATTTTTAAACTATGCACTGCCGTTCGAAGCACACTCAGTGATATAAAAAGCCCTGGAATGCTTTGATGTTTCCCCCTCTTTTGAATGAGCCCCAAGCCATCCGATCTTCCGAGGCCATTTCATTCAGCTAACGTACCTGACTGAGCTGACGCTTTAATGTAACAGCGCGGCGCAAGTGTTCAAAATGATGTACGGAATCATACAAGAAGTCCGACAGGTGAACGCGTGGATTTACATCTCACTGGCGTTGATACACGCGGAAACGCTGAGAGGATCCGAAACAAGTTACTCAGCTCCGTGTGTGAATGAGAATTTCTGTTTGCCTGGTGTTTCATGTGAACTTTCCCACCAGAAGGGAAAGACATACCCTCCTTACCTAATCTTGGGAGGGGAGAGTGGGGTGGGCAGAGGGAGGAGAAGGGTTGTATTATGTGCAGGTTGGCAAGAGCCAAGGCTTTGCGATCAGTTTGGGGCATAAAAAAGACGTGATAAGCGACGATATCAAATGCAAGGATTATTATTATTATTATTATTATTATAAGCTTAAACCTCGAATTGCCTTGAACCCACGGCCATCTGACTCAAAGGTAAGAGAACCAGGCTGGTACATTTGACTCAGTTGGTAGGATTCCAATTAAGAATAATAATATCAATAACAATATCCTTGCATTTGATATAGCGCCTTATCATGTCATTGAGGCGTCTCAAAGCGCTTCACAAAATATAGTGTAAAGTGGAGTGACTGTGTATTTTGTGGGTGAAGCTCCAGGAGTATGAAATAATGGTATCATATTCCACAAAGCAAACAAGAAAATAAACGGGTGTGAATTTTGTCAGTAATCTTTAGTAGCAAGCCTTAACACCACCACCACCAGTGCAGCTGCAGATATTACTCTATGTGTGGTCTGAGAGGAGCAACCAGGAATTAGTGACCTGCGAAGCATTTCAACTCCAGAGAGAAAGAGTCACAGAGTGAGAGAGAAATTGGAAAAATAATTGATCAACTCCTGTGCTAAACAGCTCCTGTCAACTGTGAGCTCTGGCATGCTCCACAGTGTGCCACAGCGCAATCATAGCATCGGAGAACCTTAAACCTGGATGGAAAAAATTTATACTAACTACACTTTAACATTTCCGCCAGGCCATCGGGTCTGTGTTTTATTTTACATGAGAAACTGAAGAATTTCAGTTCTCTTTGTTGCCACTGGAGAAAGATTCATTTTGACATGTGAAATCCTCCCCCACATCACTCCCTAGATAGCGTTTGTAAAGAATGTATAAGCCATTGAAATATTAGACCCACAACCTTGAAACTAACAAATAGACTTTTGTGATATTGTGACAGTACTTCCCACATTTCTTGTTTTAAATTATACAGCAGTGTGCAACCCTTATCCCCCCACCACCCCACATCCCCCCCCCATTCCAATTTTAGCAGCTTAATGGCAACACACAACAAAAAGTCTTTACAAAAAACTGTTCTTTGTCTTCCCCAAATTATTCTGCAAGCATTTGTTCCCCACACCACACTCTCAAGCTCCCACCCCCCACTCCACAATAGTGTACAATAGTCAGTTATTTCAAGATCTAATGCAAAGGTTGAGGTTTGCACCATTTGCCTGATTGATCCAGAAAATTGATGCATTTTGCCACCAATTTATTCCTTTGTATTTGGGTGTATGCATATGTGTGCACTTGTGGACATGTGTATTAAGGTTTGTGTACGTGTATACTGGTGTATTTGTGTACTGATATGGAAACATAGAAACAAGAGTAGGCCGTTCTGCCCCTCGAGCCTGTTCCAGCATTCTATAAGATCATGGCTGATCTGTACATCAAATCCAATCACCTGTCTTTGCCGTGTATCCCTTAATACCCTGACCTAACAAATATAGGTCAGCTTGGTGTCAGCCTGTCCCAATCAGCAGTGCTCTTGCCTCTTGAATCACAGGGTTGTGGGTTGAAGCCCCCACGCTTTGAGCTTACATTCCCGACGTGGGTTTGTAACCCACAGCTTTCTGACTCCAAGTGAGAGTGCTACCCACTGAGCCAGATCCACATGCAAACCTGTGACACTCGAAAAGAAAATCCCAGATTCAGGTTGCAACATAACTGCAGTTGATCACACCTCTGAAAAAAAGGTGTAAAGCGAGCCAAGACATTTTGCCCCATGTGAAACACAAGTAATGCTTACGGTTTATTTGCAACCTTCGCGAACTGCAGCTGACCGGTTTTCAGTTAACCTGTCCGTGTGTTCTCTTATCCATGTGGCCTCTGTGGGCTGAAATATTTTGAATCCTTTGCTAAGGTTATTATACCGGTTAACAGTTGAATTCATGTCATGAATATTAGATAAGTCCCGTGGTTTTTTTAAAATAATATTAACCTTGTAATTGCTTCTGATAGCAAAGCCAAACAGAAGCCACAATACAAGCTTCTGAAACTCACAGCACTCAAAGCAAACTGGGAACACAAATAAGTTCTTAATTCAGACTCAAGTTTGAAACCCCTCATCTTGGAGCTGAACCAATTGAGCCAGTATATATCAACATATAAGAGATGTCTCAAAGCGCTTCACAGGCGATTGCTGTCAAGAGGCCAGGCTTCTCTACCAACTATCACGTTCTAAATGTCAATCCACGACTGTTTGTGGACGCTGCTATACGCAATTGGCTGCTGCGTTTCACCCACAAAATATGCAGTCAATTCACTTTACAGTACATTCTGCGAAGCGCTTTGAGACGTCTCGAAGACGTGATAAGACGCTATATCAAATGCAAGGGTTATTATTATCATTAATTAACCCTCTGCATAAAGAAGTATTTCCTGGTCCTCTCTCTGAGATGTCTGCTATCAACCTGAGGCGCCCCAGCTTGTTTCCCTAACGTCACAGTGACCAGAACTGCTCTAGAGCTCCCAGCTTTAGATACAGCTCGCCTTGGGACTCACCAAATTAAAATGGCTCGAAGCATGATCCCATTTCATTGTGGAGAACCCGTTACTGTGAAGCGTTCCGAGACGTTATGCTATGTGAAGGGACAAATGTAAGGGGTAGTTGTTGTGGTGGAAATCCTTGGATCCGGCGCCTGTTAGGATCCCAACTTAAAGCGTGCACAGGTGCTGTTAAATTGCGTTGACACTGTGGAGGTCATTCTCAAAGTGGGTTAGCTGCAAACTGGTTGAATTTATGATTTTAACACACCCTGCCTCGCTCTGCGACCTTTGTCCGCCATTCACTAATACCTTGAGCTGACAATTTACCAGGCACTAAGCAACTCCCAACATTCAGTCCACGAGCACCAATTGCTGCCCTGCGCCATTCTCTCCCCCGGATCAGTATTAGCTGTGGCTGATCCCTTTAGTTACCAACTCAAGGTAATCTCGTGCGTTACTCCGATTATTTGGGGATACAAGCCTGCCTGACAATGAGCTGCTTCCATGTGCACGGAGGAACACAAAATGCATTTAAAATCTTGGGCTAAATGTCATCAATTCACAGATTTCTGATCGATTCACTTTAGATCACTCCATTACTTGCACACTCTTGCACATCCTCTGACCTCAACCCCCACCCCTACACCACCCACCCCCACCAGCCCCCTCCCCACTCCCAAATCAGAGCAGCTCCTTCAACCTTTACAAACACTTTTACGCAAAAATCGTTCCTCCATTATAACGATACAATTTGGTCACTCAATCAACGACTGTTTGTGGGCAATTGGATGCCGCGTTTCGCCCACAAAGTATACAGTCAGTTCACTTTGCAGTATATTCTGTGAAGCGCTTTGAGACGTCTCGAAGACATGATAAAGCGCTGTATCAAACGCAAGGATTATTATTATTACAATACAAATTTGCATTGATATCGCACTTTTCAAGACGGGACAACGTGGAATTATTCACTTGGGATAAAGTTTAAACTGTTCAGGTTATTAATATAACGGCGTACAATTCAACAAAGTTATGTTTTCAGTGAATACAAGACGGGACAAAGGGGGCATCTGATCCACGTCTACTTTGTTACTGTGTCGCCCAAAAGCAACACTTTATCTGTAACACGTTTGAATCTTAGAGCAACAATCTGTCTTTTGCTAGAAAAATGATATCAAGCTTCACAAGCTTTTGTTGCACAAAAAATCACCAACCAGCAATTTCACAACCAGGTTTACAACATTTACAAAATAGCGTGAGCAGGAAAATGCCCCCCAAACCGTATCAAACGGACAAATGTTGAGATTCAGAAATACATGCCAGCTCAATAAACACTGTACTACACCTGAAACAGAAACAGGAGTCGCTGGGAACACTCAGCAGGTCAGGCAGCATCTATGGAGAAAGGAAAGTGAGTCAACGTTTTGGGTCCACGACCCTTCGTCAGTTCTGACCCGAAACGTTGACTCACTTTCCTTTCTCCATAGACGCTGCCTGAGTGTTCCAGCGACTCCTGTTTCTGTTTCAGATTTCCAGCATCTGCAGTATTTTGCGTTTTGACCGTACTACTCCTGACAGGCAAAGCTACTTTTTTGTTCCTAGAAAAAGCTACAGGAAAAGAGCTGCGAGGTTTTACGAGAGTGGAAGGTTTCACAGTCCCCCCCACCGCCGCCATCACACCACACCCGAGCCGAGGAGAGCACAAACCCATATCGATGTCTGCGGTAATGCCACGTAACTTTTTCTTTGTTATAGAAAGGGTTTGGATGACAAGGCCACTTTTGAAATTGCACAAGAAAATGGTGTCGGTTTTCTGTAACATAACATTGCAAAATCACGCGGCACAATCCTCAGCATTTCCTACATCAAGCGCTTTGTGCAATCACCTTCTCCCCCCCCCCACCCGGAGAAACTCTTGAGATATCAGCTGAAGCGAGCCGATGATCCCAACAATTCACAATCAGCTCAAATGGTAATATTTTCCCTGAAAACTTAATCGAGTTACGTTCTATGGTCACAACATTTACTGGATTATCGTTGGACCTCCTTGCAGAATGTAATGTGATTTTTTTTCTTTCTGCCTGTGTTGTTTTGTAATTTTAGTGAGTCCAGTTACGATTCTATCTTTTCTTCCCATTGCCCCTCTGCTCTCAGCAGAGATTCGGGTGACAAGACCTAAGAAAAGGCAAATAATAAAAATAGAAATGGTCTCACAGACTGGGTGAGACTTTGGCCATTACTTGTTGACCCTCACAGCAGAACGTCAGACACTATCTGTGCTGATGGAGCAGATAATGTGGTATTGGCTGGTTGGTGAAATGAAGCCAGTGTTTCACTGGGGCAGGATTTCCTTTATCCACTGAAAAAGGGTCCTGGAGAATTCACAGCTACAAGTAAACATCCTGCCTTGCCTTTCTTTGCAAACTTCTTGCACCATTCCCTGAGGGGAGGGGAGGGAAACGTCTATTCATCTTTAAATAGGAACATTGATACCACACATGAATGAAGGGTTTGGTTACAAAAATCATGACATTGTTCTTAGCATCCTTAGAAAGTAACTACATAACTAGCAGCAAAGTGAACCAGTTAACATAGTGGGTGGAGATGTGGGGGTGGGGTGGGTGAAAGAGGTTTTTAAAAAAGTGGTTGGATCCAGACTGCTTGTTATTTTCTCTCTCTCTCTCTCTCTCTCTGTCGAGACAATTTCCATTCGAAATGACCAGAAAAGGAAGGAAATAATAACAATCGAATCGCAAGCTTCTGAAATCTCACCTAATAACACACACACACACACACTCCACATTGTTCCTGGTAAACACTCACCATCTTCCTGGTTCTGCTGATTTTGTGGGCTGTGCATTCTCTCTTCTTGGCTGGGGCTTAAATCAGAGTTCACACACTGGTCTGCAGATATCCATGTGGAATCGCTCATGTCAAAGTCATCGCTGCTCACTGAACTTTCATCCTGAAAGAGAGCATTTATCGTTGACAACTGCAGGGTAAGATGTCCCATGCTCCCTTTGCACCGACCCCCAAATAAAGTCTAAGATAAACTTCATTCTGTCCTGTGGGTGGAAGCATTCCCCCCTTCCCACCGTACATATGAAACAGATTTTGCTGTGTGCAAACTGGCCGCCTTGCTGGTGTACAAAACACAGTCACTACACTTTACAATGAATCCTTTTGAGACTCTTTGAGAAAGGCCCTGTGTCAAAATGCAAAGGCGACTTATTTTTTTTATTTGCTCGGGACACGTTTGAAATTCGTAGATGTTTATATATGATGCTCTATTGCTCTGGGACGCTACCCTGTGTGCTATATGAATGTAAGTTGTTGTAATTGTTGTTGCCTTCAACTAAGAATTCAAGGGAAAAAAATAACTGGCTAACTTATAGTACTGGGCAGTCCATAACAGCCTACAGGCTCCCTATCAAACGTAGCATGTTACAAAGTGTAAGGCATTTAAAAAGACAATCTTGCCACACAATACCTCCCTGAGTTCCCTTCCCTGAGAGCTTGTAGAGACACAAACAGCAACACAGACAGACGCATTCCCCCATTGCCCTCCCAGAGCTTTTGAGGAAAATCCATGTTGTGCCTTGTCCTGGATATAAGAGAGAAATGGAGTTTCTCCCGGTCTCCTTGGCTAGCAACTCTCGTTTCAAGGCTGGTTGTGGGACCTTGCTGTGTGCAAATTGACTGCCTACAAATAAACACTTCACTGCCCTTAAACAGAAAGTCCCTGCAAAGCACTTAAGAGACATTTCAAAATATACAGTCAATCCACTTTACACTATATTACGTGAAGCGCTTTGAGATGTCTCGAAGATGTAATAAGGCGTTATTATCAGGTCCAAGGATTATTATTAGTATTATTTAAACAACAAAACAACAACTTGCAAATATATACCACCTTTCATACAAGGTAGAGTTTTGGCTTTACAGGCACAGTATAAAATGCAGTGGTTATTTTTATTTATTATTATAACAAGATGCATTTTAAGAATAGATGGATAGATTCCACCCAGGTCTAGATTTACTCTAAATGCACGCAGTATTTTGGATCCTGCAGAATCTGACAAACTTGAAATCAGTTTGAACTTTGAAGCCATTTTTTTCTGTAATTTCGCAAAAGAAACTTTACAGAAAAATACTTCAAAAAATTGAAAATTGTGTTACAGAAATTGACAAATTTTAGATGCTCTGAAATCAAAAAATGCTAACGCACGACATTTTTATGTCGGAAGGACATCTCCAAGCGCTTCGCAGGATTTACTGTAAAGTGTAGTGACTGCATTTTGTAGATGAACACAGTCGATGCTCTGTGCACAGCAGTATCCCATGAAATGCATCACAAATCTTATTTGGGGGATTGATGACCAAGACATCGGGAGAAATTCCTTCTTATCTCGAATGGTGCCTGAACAGGCAGACGGGACTTCAGTTTAATGTCTCATCTGAAGGACGGCACCTCCAACGATATAGCAGCAACAACAACAACAAATGATAGCGCCTTTCACGTCAGGAGGCCATCCCAAGGTGCTGGTCAGTCAGGAATCCACACCCGAGTTGGTGGTTGAGATCAGGAGTGGTGGAGGGCAGGGAGGGGAGGGTTAGGAGGGTGACCGAAGACAAGGTCACACCCCCAGCGCTGCCCTGGAGTGTTGGCCTACACAAAACAAGTTCAGAATCCCGACCTTCCGATTGAGAGATGAGAGCGTCCTCCCTCCGACTGTTCAGCGCCTTGGGACGTCCTCCCCATGTGAGAAGCGCTTTACAAATGTAATTTTGTCGTTGTTCTTGTTGAGAGTGCTACTAACTGAGTCAAGCTGGCACACAAACAGACAACAACAACAACAACAACAACAAGATTCCATTTATAAAGCGCCTTTCACGTCAGGAGGACGTCCCAAGGCGCTGCACAGTTGGGTCAGGACCCGAGCAGGGGGGAAATGGTCAGGGTGAGGGGAGGGATGGGAGGGAGCGAGACAACCAAAGGCTACATTAATAGAGTATATCAAGACCCTAATACTGATTAAAGTGGCATCACCAATCATTCAGTCAATCGGTCTTCAAAGTGCTTTAACAGATGCACAACATGAAAGACATGAATTAGTTCATCCAGTTGCCTTTATTTCCTCCATCCATTAATACATAAGTGATGATCAACATTAGCGTTGTGAAAGCAAACCCCCCTTGAGACAAGTTAGAAAGACTTAAAGAATGTGCATATAAATTATGCATCCTTTACGGTTGCACTGAAATTGTGTGCAGGTCACTTTGGTAACACTGAGCCTGAATGTAGGTGTGAAATCCTTCAATCTAGTCTTATTCTAGAATCAGTTTATCCTCGGTTCTTAAAAAGAACCGGCTTCCGAATTAGGGCTGTATTTAAGATTTTTCACATTCTGCACCTTCTGACATCTTGAAGTAAAATAGTAGTACGGTATATGACTAGGTAAGGATTTGGGGGTCTCTGAAATACCCTTGTGCATTGGATTTTCACAGCTCTCTGTTTGCCTGTCACTATCCATCACTGCTCACCGCTTACACAGCCTCATATCATAGCAGGAAGTAACCTCAAATCAGGTGGAGGAAAGGTCAACAGAGAGTGTGTTCAAACCCAGAACAAGCAAAAGTCCAATTGAGCACAGTAGTGTCCCACAAACAGTCACGGATTGAGTGACCAATCTTCTTTTTGAATGGATTATTACCCCCGGAAGGCGATTCGCCAATTAACTAACAACCGGGTTCCTACTTACTGCTAGGTAAACAGAGGAGGTGGTAAGGAAACTTGCCTAAGGTTTCGCCCTGACTGGGAATCAAACCCAGGTTCTCTCTCTTGACTGAAGGCAGACAAAAAGTGCATTGTATGCAAACATGCAGCTTTTTCCTTCTGTGTCTGCAAGTACACACACACACACATACATACATGTATACACATGTATAAATACACACACACATACACACCCGAAGATACACACAGTGACATTATGCACACACACACAATCTCACACAAATGCACACGGTTACATACACACACAATCACAAGCTCAGATACATATACACAAAGACACAGACAAAACACACATGCATACACAATCTCACACTCAGATACACACAGACTCACATACACGGATAAACAGTCTCACACACAGATATACACAGACTCAGTCACCCACTTGAACCCAAACCCCAGCTCAGGCTCCAAATCCTTGACCATCCAGCACCTTGGGACATCCACTCAACATGAAAGGAGCTGTGCAAATGTAATTTGTTGTTGTTGTCCCCCCACCACCACACAGAGAGAACCACACAGCAATTTGCTAAGGATCATTGCAAACATTCTTACTGTGCTCCCAGCCTGGCAGGCACATTCCTTTAGCTCCGAGGTCACCAGAAGGAAACCCCCTCCGTACACTGCCTGGAACGCTGCCATGCTAACTGCTGCAGTTAACTCTTTCCCCGAGACTCAGCACTAAAGCTCCGCGCACATATTCCCCACTTAAAATAATAGGCATTCTCAGGATGCCTCACACTGCCAGAGTTATTGGCCAGTTACATGATCTATCCGTGTACGTTTGCTGAACCATGGACCTAATCTCAGATGACAGTTTTATGTAGCGCCAGAGTCTGAGGCTAACTTCTTCATACAGGCTGAGTTTTGTTGGAAAATAATTTACACCAAATTGTAACAATGAATAGTCCAAATTTTTGTTTTAAATCACCCCCTTTTTGAGGCTGTTTGCAGAACTCTGCTGTGCGCGATTGGCTGCCGCCTTTTGCCCACAGAATCCACAGTCAATCCACTTCACAATATATTCTGCGAAGCGCTTTGAGAAGTCTCAAAACCATCCCCCACCACCATCACCACCCCCCACCCCCCACCCCATCCTCTTGAGACGTGAGCCATTGAGAATATGATCAGATCGCAGTGTAAGTGTGTGTGTGTTTTGTGTCCATTTGGATCTTTGAGGATTAAGTCTTTCTTTGACACAATAAGGGCGTTCTGTCTGTCTGTCTGTCTGCTGTTATCCCCTCCCCACTCTCCCCCACTCTCCCCCACCCCTCCCTCCCCCTCTCCCCCACCCCCTCCCTCCCCTCTCCCTCCCTCTCCCTCTCCCCTTCGATCGTTGTATTTACAGTGCAATCTCTCAGTCTTAAATCTGTGCACAGATTTAAATCGTTCCGTCTTTCTTTATTTATCACAGTGTTAAAAAGGCGGATCTGCCTCTTATTTTGCCCCTCGATTTCCGAAGAGCCCAAAGGTTTGGTTTATTCTCAATGCAATAAGAGCCTGGAAAAGTTTAACAGCCATTTATTTCACCAGGTTTCCCTCTCAAGTCACGTTAGACACAATATTGTTTTCCCTACCCCCCCCCCCCCCCGTATGAAATATATGGTCTGCAATGAGATTGTGCTGTGAAATTGTCACATCAACTTTTTTTTTAGTGTGGAGGGAAGAAGGGATGAGATTTGGGGGGGGAGTGGAGTGTGTGTGTGTGTGTGTGTGTGGGGGGGGTGGGGGGGGTGTAAAAGCCAAGCCATTTAAGAGAATACTATTTATACTTGTGTGGGTGTTTTTTTTTCTTGTTGCATGTGTTAATTTATAGTGATGTTAATTTACAGTGCACAAAATGAACAATCAATCTGAGGAAGTGAGTGAGTGAGTGAGTGAGTGAATGAGTGTGTGTGTTGCTGATCTGATAATGGGAGTAATGAACAGTGGGAGCTTACTGTATATATATAGAGAGAGAGAGGTGTGTGTGTGTTTGTGTGTGTGTGGGGGGGGGGAGTGTAAAAAAAACAGACTGAAATGTAGATCTTCTTAACCACTAGGTGTGTATTTTTTTAAAAAGCCTATTATTGCTTAAAACAATCACATCTCAATTAGACAGAGTGAGGTTTGAGAGTACTATGGTGTTGTTTTTCCTTGCTGTCTGCCCACACAGGGTTTGGCTCTATCTCGACTAAACTATACTGTGTGTACATATAGGGCTGCAGATTCCCACTCCCCCCCACCACACACACACACACCTTTCCAACAATTTGCAGACCTTTACAATTGCTCACTTATCACAGAGCAGCATCAATAAGGATTCTGCACTTTGTCCCTCAGCTTGCTTGTTCGTAATACTCTGCACTTTCAAGTGTTTCTATATATTATAGATATATAAGTTATCTTGACACATATATAGTCTGTAAACCGTGAGCAGAAATGCAATGCGTTATTCCACTTCTGAAATATGAATTGAGCTCGGTGCTGTGTTGTCCTTACTGTAAAAGTGTTAGAATGTGGTATAATGCAAAGGAGAAATTCGTTTTTTTAAACATTCACTTTATTTTCAGTTGGAAACATTTGTTGTGACATGGCTCCCTCCCACTCTCCCACCCCCCACAGTATATTCTGTGAAGCCCTTACATTGTAAGGCGCTATATCAAATGCAAGGATTATTATTATTTATTTATTATTCCATTCATTCCCAAGTAGGACATTATTTGCTGTGTGCAAATTGGCAGCTGTGTTCACCTATAAAACACACAGTCACTACACTTTACAATAAATCCGGTGAAGCACTTTGAGACGTCCTCCAATGTAAAAAGCACCATTAAAAATGTAGTGGATGATTATAATTAATATTATTATTAATGGAAGTAAAATAACACAAAATCAATGTTATTTTGACATAAAGAAAGCATTTTATTGGGACGGTTTGTCTCCAGCAGTTTCATCTGTTGTTTTCTAATCGCTCCAGAACATTTTTTATCAATTTTTTGTCTCAAAAAGTATTTGCCGAGTGAGCAGCAAAGCATTTTGCTGCTACTGTGTTCCTTGAAAACTCGAACAGCATCAGCTGTAAGCGCAGTCGAACCAAAGAAAAACGAACGATTGACAATTGTTTCAGTGAAGAAGATATTGGCAAATTCTTGAGGCTTTTGTTTTTAAAATTAAATAAATACTTCCAGGCAAGGCAAAACCTTATGCAAGTTTCCTTACTCCACACGTCCCTGTTTACCTAGCAATAAGTAGGAACCCGGTTGTTAGTTGATTAGTGGATCGCTTTCCAGGGGTAATAATCCCTTAAAAAAAATGAGGTCACTCAATCTGCGACTGTTTGTGGGACACTGCTGTCCGCAATTGGCTGCCGCACTTCGCCCACAAAATACCAGTGAATCAACTTTACAATATACCCTGTGAAGCGCTTTGAGACGTCTCAACTAAGTGATAAGGTGCTATATCAAATGCAAGGATTATTATTGTTATATTGTTAAACACTTGCATTTGGCATTTGGCTGTTTAAGCTCATAATTTCAGTTTGTAATAAGGCGCCTTTGCGTTTCAATGCTCTTTGTGGATGGAATCGGAGCCTCATCCCGTCAAAACCCCTCAAAACCGTTGGCACATTAAGTTGTCGGAACGTGGATCATTATAGGTGATTAATAGGAGAGTTGAAAACAAAAGCAGGGGAGCCTTGGATGTGGCAGCAGCTGATAAAAAAAAACGTTAGTAAGAAGAGATGCTCATTGCTGTCCAGACGATATAGTGCCCTCGACACAAATGAAGAGAGAAAAAAATGGAGAAAACTTGCCCTTCAGCTAAAGCTGCTCTTATCAGATTTGCTCTTTTGTAGAGTAGCCTGTGCTTAAGTGTTATTAACTTGCACTGGGACTAGGGAACAAATCCCCCTAACAGCATGTGCACTCCACCAATGCAGTCTTGTCATCACCTATTTGTCATTAATCAGTCAGCATCTGTTTCTCATTGTCCCTGATAGCGAGACGTGGCCTGTGTCCACTGTATACAGTGGAAACATTTTTCAGTACGTGCCTGTGCTCGGTTTATATGTTATCTTATGTACCTCGTGTGGAGGGCAGGTGTCAGCTTGGCTAAGTTGGCAGCACTCTAGTCTCTGATAAGAAGGATTCAAGTCCCACGTCAAAGCTTGAGCTCAGAGCTGACGCTGACACTCCCAACGCAATAATAATAAATAATAATAATCCTTCGCATAGCGCCTTATCATGGTTTTGAGACTTCTCAAAGCGCTTCGCAGAATATATTGTGAAGTGGATTGACTGTGGATTCTGTGGGCAAAAGGCGGCAGCCAATCGCGCACAGCAGAGTTCTGCAAACAGCCTCAAAAAGGGGGTGATTTAAAACAAAAATTTGGACTATTCATTGTTACAATTTGGTGTAAATTATTTTCCAACAAAACTCAGCCTGTATGAAGAAGTTAGCCTCAGACTCTGGCGCTACATAAAACTGTCATCTGAGATTAGGTCCATGGTTCAGCAAACGTACACGGATAGATCATGTAACTGGCCAATAACTCTGGCAGTGTGAGGCATCCTGAGAATGCCTATTATTTTAAGTGGGGAATATGTGCGCGGAGCTTTAGTGCTGAGTCTCGGGGAAAGAGTTAACTGCAGCAGTTAGCATGGCAGCGTTCCAGGCAGTGTACGGAGGGGGTTTCCTTCTGGTGACCTCGGAGCTAAAGGAATGTGCCTGCCAGGCTGGGAGCACAGTAAGAATGTTTGCAATGATCCTTAGCAAATTGCTGTGTGGTTCTCTCTGTGTGGTGGTGGGGGACAACAACAACAAATTACATTTGCACAGCTCCTTTCATGTTGAGTGGATGTCCCAAGGTGCTGGATGGTCAAGGATTTGGAGCCTGAGCTGGGGTTTGGGTTCAAGTGGGTGACTGAGTCTGTGTATATCTGTGTGTGAGACTGTTTATCCGTGTATGTGAGTCTGTGTGTATCTGAGTGTGAGATTGTGTATGCATGTGTGTTTTGTCTGTGTCTTTGTGTATATGTATCTGAGCTTGTGATTGTGTGTGTATGTAACCGTGTGCATTTGTGTGAGATTGTGTGTGTGTGCATAATGTCACTGTGTGTATCTTCGGGTGTGTATGTGTGTGTGTATTTATACATGTGTATACATGTATGTGTGTGTGTGTGTACTTGCAGACACAGAAGGAAAAAGCTGCATGTTTGCATACAATGCACTTTTTGTCTGCCTTCAGTCAAGAGAGAGAACCTGGGTTTGATTCCCAGTCAGGGCGAAACCTTAGGCAAGTTTCCTTACCACCTCCTCTGTTTACCTAGCAGTAAGTAGGAACCCGGTTGTTAGTTAATTGGCGAATCGCCTTCCGGGGTAATAATCCATTCAAAAAGAAGATTGGTCACTCAATCCGTGACTGTTTGTGGGACACTACTGTGCTCAATTGGACTTTTGCTTGTTCTGGGTTTGAACACACTCTCTGTTGACCTTTCCTCCACCTGATTTGAGGTTACTTCCTGCTATGATATGAGGCTGTGTAAGCGGTGAGCAGTGATGGATAGTGACAGGCAAACAGAGAGCTGTGAAAATCCAATGCACAAGGGTATTTCAGAGACCCCCAAATCCTTACCTAGTCATATACCGTACTACTATTTTACTTCAAGATGTCAGAAGGTGCAGAATGTGAAAAATCTTAAATACAGCCCTAATTCGGAAGCCGGTTCTTTTTAAGAACCGAGGATAAACTGATTCTAGAATAAGACTAGATTGAAGGATTTCACACCTACATTCAGGCTCAGTGTTACCAAAGTGACCTGCACACAATTTCAGTGCAACCGTAAAGGATGCATAATTTATATGCACATTCTTTAAGTCTTTCTAACTTGTCTCAAGGGGGTTTGCTTTCACAACGCTAATGTTGATCATCACTTATGTATTAATGGATGGAGGAAATAAAGGCAACTGGATGAACTAATTCATGTCTTTCATGTTGTGCATCTGTTAAAGCACTTTGAAGACCGATTGACTGAATGATTGGTGATGCCACTTTAATCAGTATTAGGGTCTTGATATACTCTATTAATGTAGCCTTTGGTTGTCTCGCTCCCTCCCATCCCTCCCCTCACCCTGACCATTTCCCCCCTGCTCGGGTCCTGACCCAACTGTGCAGCGCCTTGGGACGTCCTCCTGACGTGAAAGGCGCTTTATAAATGGAATCTTGTTGTTGTTGTTGTTGTTGTTGTCTGTTTGTGTGCCAGCTTGACTCAGTTAGTAGCACTCTCAACAAGAACAACGACAAAATTACATTTGTAAAGCGCTTCTCACATGGGGAGGACGTCCCAAGGCGCTGAACAGTCGGAGGGAGGACGCTCTCATCTCTCAATCGGAAGGTCGGGATTCTGAACTTGTTTTGTGTAGGCCAACACTCCAGGGCAGCGCTGGGGGTGTGACCTTGTCTTCGGTCACCCTCCTAACCCTCCCCTCCCTGCCCTCCACCACTCCTGATCTCAACCACCAACTCGGGTGTGGATTCCTGACTGACCAGCACCTTGGGATGCCTCCTGACGTGAAAGGCGCTATCATTTGTTGTTGTTGTTGCTGCTATATCGTTGGAGGTGCCGTCCTTCAGATGAGACATTCAACTGAAGTCCCGTCTGCCTGTTCAGGCACCATTCGAGATAAGAAGGAATTTCTCCCGATGTCTTGGTCATCAATCCCCCAAATAAGATTTGTGATGCATTTCATGGGATACTGCTGTGCACAGAGCATCGACTGTGTTCATCTACAAAATGCAGTCACTACACTTTACAGTAAATCCTGCGAAGCGCTTGGAGATGTCCTTCCGACATAAAAATGTCGTGCGTTAGCATTTTTTGATTTCAGAGCATCTAAAATTTGTCAATTTCTGTAACACAATTTTCAATTTTTTGAAGTATTTTTCTGTAAAGTTTCTTTTGCGAAATTACAGAAAAAAATGGCTTCAAAGTTCAAACTGATTTCAAGTTTGTCAGATTCTGCAGGATCCAAAATACTGCGTGCATTTAGAGTAAATCTAGACCTGGGTGGAATCTATCCATCTATTCTTAAAATGCATCTTGTTAT